>NC_064810.1:33159596-33291841 GCF_023721935.1 Panthera uncia
TATATATATGTATATATGTATGTATATATATATGTATATATATATATGAATATTACTCCACCATAAAACAAAGAATGAAATATTGCCATTTGCAACAAGATGAATGGAGTTAGAGTGTATTATGCTAAGCAAAACAAGTAAATCAGAGAAAGACAAATACCATATGATTTCACTCATATGTGGAATTTAAGAAACAAAACAGATGAACATAGGGAAAGGAGGGGAAAAAAAGAGAGGGGGGCAAACCATAGGAAACTCTTAACTGCAGAGAACAAACTGAGGGTCGCTGGAGGGGAGGTGGGTGAGGGGCGCACTAAATGGGTAATGAGCATTAAGGAGGACACTTGTGATGAACCCTGGGTGTTGTATGTAAATGATGAATCACTAAATTCTACTGCTGAAATTAATATTACACTATATGCTAACTAACTAGAATTTAAATAAAACCTTTACAAAAATGAAGGCAAGGGAAAGAAAAGCAAAAAATAAACTAGTGGGACTACGCCAAAATAAAAAGCTTTTGAACAGCAAATGAAACCATCAATGAACCAAAAAGACAATTTACTGAATGGGGGAAGACATATGCAAATTATATACTCAAGAAGGTGTTAATATCCAAAATATATAAAGAACTTATAAAACTCATCACCCCCAAAAAACAAATAATCCAATTAAAAATGGGCAGAAGACCTGAATAAACCTTTCTTCCATAGAAGGCATACAGATGATCAACAGACACATGGAAAGATGTTCCATGTCACTCAGAAAAATACAAATCAAAACCACAATGAGATATCACTTCACACTTGTAAGAATGGCTAAAATCGAAAAGACAAGAAATAACAGGTGTTGGTGAGTATGTGGAGAAAACCGAACCCTCATGCACTATTACTGGAGATGTAAATTTGTATAGCCACTGTGGAAACATTATGGAGTTTCCTCAGAAAATTAAAAGTAGAAATACCATCTAATCTGATAATTCCATTATTGTGTATTTTCCCAGAAAAAATGAAAACATTAATCTGAAAAGACATATGAACCCCTATGTTTATTAAAGCATTTTTTATAATAACTAAGATATGGAGCAACGTGTCTATCAAAAGATGATGGGTAAAGAAAATGTGGTACACACATGTGTGCGTATACACAGTGAAATATTAAACATCAATTAGAAAAGGATGAGATTGTGCCATTTGAGACAACATGGATGGACATAGAGGGTATTATCCTAAGTGAAACAACTGAAACTGAGAAAAAGAAATACCACATAATTCCACTCATAAGTGGAATCTAAAAACAAAAAGAATATACAAACAAAAAGTAGAATCAGACCTAGAAATATAGACTTCTGATGTTTGCCAGAGGGGAGGAGATGGGGTATTAGGCAAAATAGATGAAAGGGAAGGGGAAATACAGGCTACCAGTTATGCAATGAACTAGTCAAGTGAATAAAAAGCACAGCATAAGGGATACAGTCAATGATACTGTAATACCAATGTAAACAGGCAGATGGTAGCTGCACTTGTGGTGAACATGGAATAATGTATACACTTGTCAAATCACTAAGTTGTACACATGCAACTAATGTAACGTTGTGTGTCAACTGTATTTCAAAAAAAGGAGGGAGATCAAAAAACTGCAAAATTATCTTCATATGTATGTATTCTAGGCATAATTGCAAGTCATATTTTAAAAGGAGTATAACAATACAAAAAAGTATTATTTAATTATAGTATGAAATATAAAATTTATATAAGATTAAATGAATAATTTACAGTTTTAGAGGAAACAATCACTGAGAGTTGAAGTGTTAAAGACTCTATTTTAGAAGAATGTCAATAAAACAATGAGGGATGAACAACTGATAACATTTATAAACTTTAGTTAATGTCTCTGTATTTCTGTTTCAGAAAAATGCACTATTGATGCTGAAAATGCTGTTTGTTCATAAATTAACACATACTTTGTCACAAACCAGAGGGAAAGGATTTTATATATTTCCTCATTCAAATATTTTTGTCAACATACAAAATCAATTTTGTATTCTAAATAATTTTTGGAGAAGATATACTGTCAAAAATGATACAGATGGATTAAAAATTTTTTGCTCATTGTCATTTTACTGAATATACCTTTTTTTAAAAGGTACACAGATGTAGAGGCAGAGCTGTTAAAGAGACACTCAAAAGAAAAGGAGCCATAATATCTATGAAGTTAGAAATCAAGGCATAAATTTACAGAAATAATCCTTACAGTTTGAAAGATAAACATTGCAACAATTGAAATATTAAATACATTATTAATTTGAATAAAAACTTAGGACATATGAATTATCAATTGTGTAAAATATGGTTCACAAGAATCTGTGTAATTTTGAAATATATTAAATGCTGTAGATATAATACAGGAAGTTTATTCCCCCCAGAAAGTATAAATTGGAGGTACAATCTAGCAACTTCCCCAGACACTGATATAGGCATGAAGATTTTATGATCAAAATTATTTTATGAGTAAGGATTAAAAAAAAATCTTTGAAAATTATGAAGGAAACCACAGTAAATTTTAACATCTAAGTCAAGGGGGAGGATACCTACAACATATGCATTCTTTAAAACTCCATAATAGGATTGTGTACAACACTTCAGAAAATTTTATTGTGTTTCTATCTGCTGGCATTTTTTTTTTGCAAACTGAGTAACAGATGTCATTTAAGAAGATATATCCACCATTGTGTCAATAATTTCACAGTCTAGTTGGCAACATTAGCAAAAAGCTAATTTTCATAATGGCTCTGCACCCAGAGCTACCCTACGGAACTCTCAGGAATGAAATTTCCACAGTAAGAAGACTGCTTGGATTTTTGTCTTTGTAACACCATGACTGATTATTTTAAATAAATGATCTACAGTCTTACCATTCAGAATTGACGACTCCCCTATTTGGAATTGTTCAGCTTTAAATATGTTTAATAAATCTCAAATGAATTAGAATATGAGAGCTTCTAAGTTTTAATACTTTTATTCTAATGCTGTCATAAAATCAGTATGTGTTAAATATCACTTTAATGACTCCAGGAAGAAAGGGCTTTAAGAACGTGACTTCCTATTTTTATTCTTTTCTAACTTACATTTTTAATAACTTACATTTTTAATATTTTCTTCATGTTTGGAGGAAGGAAAAAGTCACCTTAGAACATACAGCACAGATTTATGACCCTTATTCAATCTTCTAAGTCCTCTACTTTCTCTGAAATAAAGACTTAAATACTTGTTGTATACCTTCCCAACTTATTTCTAACATTTATATTCGTATGATTATTATTTTTTTTTTACATTTATTTATTTTTTTGAGAGACGGAGAGAGACAGCATGAGCAGGGGAGGGGCAGAGAGAGAGGGAGACACAGAATCAGAAGCAGGCTCCAGGCTCTGCGCTGTCAGCACAGAGCCTGATGCAGGGCTCAAACACACGACCCGTGAGATCATGATCTGAGCCGAAGTCGGACGCTTAACTAACTGAGCCACCCAGGCGCCCCTATTCGTATGATTCTTTCTTAAACTCAATCATAGGAAATATGTCATAGTAGATATATTTTTGTGTGATTTTTTTCCCCAGATAACAAAATGTCTCAAAACATCTTCCTTGTGATTTTATAAAAGTCTATTTCATACCTTATTTTATGTATAAACACTTCTGCTTCCTTCTTAATTTTTTTTTTGTTGTTGTTGTTTAGGAAAAGCAGCCCTACAAAGGGTATAATTTAAAATACACATTTGCACATTCATGTTTATATTGCTGAATTCTGTATTCTTAGAAGCAAATTTATGTGTTAAATAATATGCATACTTGTTAAGTTGCATTCTCAAAAGCTCATATAATTTTACAGTCCCACAACATTCCTTGAAAGTATCTATTTCTTCTCAATTTGAAAACCCTTAGTTCTTTAATAAAATTTACATCAGTGCATTAGACAAAATGGGGTAAAAATACTCATATATATATTCAGATATTATAGAAAACTATATTTTCCCAGGGTTTTCCGCATAGTTATTTTTTCCTATTAGTTTGTAGAAGCTTCTTGTATATGTGAATACTTTATCATATATTATAATAGTCAGGTTTCTGCTGTTACAATGTGTAATTAAAAAAAAAAAACAAGCCCCAAATTTATTGGTTTGCAAAAATAGCCTTTTTTTTTTTTTTTTTTGATTATACACCTACAGATTAGTTAGGTTTTGGCAAATTTTGCCTGGTAATAACTAGGCTTGATTCCAGTCTGGAGGTCAAGTACAGGTTGCATGCCTCATTCCAGAAACCATTAGCTACCTAGGTATATTTTTCTCTGTGCATGTTTTTCTCATACCGATGACAGAAGTGCAAGAGAACAACTATGACCACAAAAACACATTTAAAACCTCCGTTTGGAAAACATATGTATTATATTTCTTCACATACCACTGATCAAAGCAAGTCTTATTATGGTCATGTTCAGTCATGAAAAAGTGGAAAAGGAAGAAATTTGAAAACAAGTGCTTCTATCCATCACTATATTTTGAATGCTTTTTCCATACCAATTGCTTATGTTTTTACTTTTTTACAAGTTTTTAAATCTATGTATTGTAATAACCTGTTTTTTTGTAAACTGTGGATTTTTTGTGTCCTACTCAAGCTTTCATGCTGATGATCATGAATAAGTATTATCATCCTATCACCCTTCTTATGTACTTTTGAAATAAAAACATCTTCTTGTGGACTTTAACCTATCTTCCCAATTACCACAACATAATTTTTATTAACTAATTGCTGCATGAATTTGAAATACCATCTACTTCATATACTAAATTGCCATATATAAACTGGTTTGTTTCTGGCTTCTTTATTTTTGTCTGCTAATCTACTTCTGTATTTCTGTACCTAAATCACACAGCTCTCATTTCTGTAGCTTTAAAGAAAATATTTGACTATGTAGTAAATCAAGTCCCAGATCATAGATTTTTACTGTATGTATGTATGTATGTACGTATATATGTATTTGTATTTATTTTTGACAATTTTCTTGGCTTTTTCTGTATATTTTCTCTTGTGGGTCATCTAAAGATTGAGTTTTCCTCATTTAATTTAAAAATACTCCTGGGATATGAAAGGGAAATAATATAAAGTATCATATTTAGATTAAACCACCTGAAATTGCTAGCCATTTCCCACCTTAGATCCAGAGGGATAGTAATTCATTATGATTCAGCCTACTATAGAAAATTAATTTGGAATAAATTATATCTATACAATATTGCTCATTGCCATCCTGAAATATTTTATGTATTTTTTATCTTCTTTACATATTTTTGTATAGTTTGATTTCATTTTCATTTCATAGTTTGATTTCATTTTCACCTAGCCCTTTTTTTAAAGAGTTTATTTGTAGGAGCGCCTGGGTGGCTCAGTCGGTTAAGTGTCCGACTTCGGCTCAGGTCATGATCTCGTGGTTCACGAGTTCGAGCCCCACGTTGGGCTCTGTGCTGACAGCTCGGAGCCTGGAGCCTGCTTCCAATTCTGTGTCTCCCTCTCTCTCTGACCCTCCTCCCATTCATGCTCTGTCTCTCTCTGTCTCAAAAATAAATAAACGTTAAAAAATTTTTAAAAAAAATTAAAAAAATAGTTTATTTGTTTATTTATCTTTAAGTGATCTCTACACCCAACATCGGGCTCAAACTCATGAGCCTGAAATTGAGTTGCATGCTCTTGTGACTGAGCCAGTCAGGAGCTCCTCATCCAGCCTTTTGACCCTTTTTTTATCCTTAGATATATTAATAAGGTCTCAGAAGTTTAATTTGTTGTTAAATAATGTAAATTATTTTGCATTGCATTTCTACATTGTTATTGCCAATTTACAAGAAAGGTGCTGCTTTTTATAAGTTGATATTGAAAGGAAATTAAGCATAGTGGTTAATATACAATGCTCTAAAGCCACACTACTTTGGTTCAAACCCCAACTCCACCACTTATTTAATGAATGACATTAAGGAGTTAGTGCCCTTGGCCAGTTTCCATTTCTACAAAAATATAACCATAATGCCTTCTGCAATGAAGTAGTTTCCCACATTCCTGTCTTTTATCTTATTTTCCTCTTTAAAGTTCATCTTCTTGCAGCAGCAGCAGTGTGTGTGTGTGTGTGTGTGTGTGTGTGTGTGTGTGTGCGCGCGCGCGCGCGCGCGCGCGCACACGTGTGAGTGTGTCTGCGGAGAAGTTTGTCATTGGAAGGGATGTGGGAAGCAAGCACGCAAAAGCAAACTTTGCTCCTGTCTATGAGATAATTTTATTTTTCTTGATTCAGTAGGCCCTACTCTGTTAAACTGTTGAACAAAAGCGAACTGTCAGTATCTGAAAGACCCTTTAGGATCAAATTACCATACAGTCTTTATTCAAGAGTTAATACACAAAGTCAAAACATCATCCAAACACCCATTAAAGCACAAATTTACAGAAACTCTACCTTGCAAATGTGGGAAGGTTGAAATATCTTATTAACCTCGTGTAATACATTCTGAGACAGGATAGCATAAAAAGAATTAATGGACAGGACTGGCATTAGGTAAGTAGGTAGAATAAGACAATATAACTTGAGGAAACGAGGAGAAATTCAGAGGAAATAAGCCAGACGAATAGATAAGGTTTAATCTCACACCTTTTTTTTTTTTTTTTTTTTAGTTTTTTAAGGTTTATTTATTCTTGAACGTCAGAGACAGAGCACGAGTTGGGGAGGAGCAGAGAGAGAGGGAGACACAGAATCAGAAATAGGCTCCAAGCTCTGAGCTGTCAGAGCCGGATATGAGACTCCAACCTACCAGCTGTGAGATTGTGACCTGATATGAATTTGGTCACTTAACCCACTGAGCCACCCAGATGCCCCATAAGCTCACATCTTTTATTGGGAAAATAGAAAAAAAGTCCCAATTTATTTGAATATAACTTTTTAAAATCACTTTATTATGTTTTAAGTATATAGTTCAATGGTTATTATTACATTCACAGGACAAAAATAAATAAAGAGGAACACTGAGATAAACTCAAATTACCAGAAATTCAATGTATTCAGAAATAGCAGAGATATTGCAATTTGGGATATATCAACTATAGCAAGCTACAAGCAAGTCCATTGACTTTTGGGGCAGGTAATATTTACCAGCAGGGTGTGCAAAAGGGTGAAGTTCAGCTAGTGTCCAAGCAGCAAGATCATTTGCTTGAGGACAGAGAGAGGCTCTTGGTGGGTGTTCAGTGGTCAAGGGATAAGTTTCAGTTTTCTATAAATCGGGAATTTATGAAAAATCAGTCTCTTAGTCTCTCAGTTTCCTTTTCCTGAGATCACGTGCATGTGCTTCTCCATATTATGTCCCTCTGGTTCCATTTTATTTTTTTTTAAGTTTATTTATTTATTTTGAGAGAGACAGAGAGAGCATGAGTGGTGATGGAGCAGGGCGGGGGGAGAGAATCTCAAGCAGGCTCTACACTGTCAGCGCAGAGGCCAATGTGGGGCTCAAACTCTTGAAACTCGGAGATCATGACATGAGCCCAAATCAAGAGTTGGATGCTCAACCACCTGAGCCACCCAGCTGCCCCCCACTATTTCCATTTTAGATTATAATCCCTTCACAACAGATAAGTGATACCATCAGCACAGTCAATTTTAGAACATTACATTACCTCAAAAAGAAACATCTTATGTACCCTTTAGCCATCACCCCTTATACTCCACTCTTCAAGAGCCAAACAATCAATAATCTACTTTCTACTTCTAAAGATTAACCTGTTTTGGATATTGCATTTAATGAATTAACATCATATTCATCTTTTGTAACTGGCTTCTTTCATTTAGCATAATGTGTTCAAGTTTCATCAATATTCTAGCATGTACCAATTCTTCGTCCCTCTTTATGGCAGAGTAATGCTCCAGTGTATGGGTGTACAATGTTTTTTAATCCATTCATCAATTGATGGAGGTTTGTGTTGTTTCTACCTTTTGCCTATTATGAATAATAGTGCTATAAGCATTTATGCACAAGTTTTTGTTTGGACATATATTTTCATTTGTCTTGTTGTATACTTAAGAGTGGAATTGCTGGGTCACACTGCAACTTTATATTTAATTATTTGAGAAACTGCCACCTAGCTGCACCATTTTCTATTCCCACCAGTAGTGTATGAGTGTATTTTTGATTTATGCATACCCTCACCTTGTTACTATGTTTTTCTTTTTTTTTCGTCGTTTTAGCTATCCTAGTGGATATGAAGTAATATTTCATTGTAGCTTTTATTCATACTTACCTGATAAATGATAATCTTGAGCCTCCTTTTATGTACTATTGGCCATTTGTATATTTCCACTGAAGAAATGTCTATTCAAATCAATTGTCTATTTTTTAGTAGGTTTATTTCTCCTTTGCTTGTTGAGTTGCAAGTGTCCTTTATATATTCTAGATATAAGTCCTTTATCTGACATGTGATTTGCAAATATGTTCCTACATTTTATGGTTTGTCTTTTCCTTTTCTTCATAGTGGTCTTTGAAGCACAAATATGTTGAAGAAATTTTCCCTTTCCTTAAAGGTTATTCTGTTTATTGTCTATAAGTAACTCATTTTACATAAGATGCTGTATGCAATTGCCAGGGCTCCCATGACAAAATACGGCAAACTAGGTGGCTTAAACAACAGAAAACTATTGTTTCACAGTTCTGGAGGCTCAAAGTTCAAAATCAAGATGTCTGAGGGTCGGTTCTTTCTGACAGATGTGAGGAAGGGTCCGTTTCATGCATCTCACTTAGCTTCTGGTGCTTTGAGGCAATATTTAACATTTGTGGCTTGGAGAAGTATTATTGCAATCTCTGTCTTCATCTTCACATGGCATTCTCCCTGCGTGTGCATCTTTGTCCAAATTTCCCCTTTCTTAAGGACATCAGTTACGTTAAATTTGAGGCCCACCTTACTCTAGAATGGCCTCATCTATACTTAACTAATTACAACTGCAGCAACCCTAATTCCAAGTAAGGACACATTCTGAGGTTCTTAGAATTAGAACCTCAACATATCAATTTTTCAGGAACATAATTCAACCCACAACACATACATTATCAAGTAAATAAATACTTATCTAATACTTAAACATCTCTCAATAAAATCTTGAAATTTATATAACTGGATATAAAGCAAACTCTTTCTCGCACCTTGTCATAATTTACATTTCTCATAACCATCTGGTGTGATAAGTATTACTCATATTTTATCTCCATTTTGTAGATGAAGCAACTGATATCTAGAGAGATTGCTGATTTGTCCCAGTTTATTATGTTTCCATATGACAAAAACAAAGGACTACCATCTCCCACTCACTCTACATCCTCTCCAAGGCCTTTTACATTCCTAAATGTAGTGCTTATGACTACATCTATCTATTTAATGGAAAGGTGACACCAATAAAAGTTACAATACTTATATACTTCTGTGAATATGCAAGTGATAAATGCTCCAGGAGAATCGCATAACATTTCATCCAATGAGACTGTGAGTTCTACTCAGCCAGATAATCCAGGAAATACAGAATGAATAAAAAGTGTTATCCTTGCTTGAAATGTACTTATTGTCTATTAGGGAAGTTAAGCATCATATAGAAAATAACGGCTAAGAAAACAAGACCAGATAAACTATGATGACTTTTTCAAATATGTGATTTAGATAGTGGTCAAGGGAGAATTAAATATGGGCGAACTGGAATATTCTGAGATGCCTTTATTATGAAAATCGGACTTGATTTAGGGACTAAAGTCAGGAAACAGATCCTGAAGACATGGAAAAGAGGGAGCCCTATAGGTGGCGGCAAAAAAAACATGAATTTAGCTAACAGATTGAAATTGTGAATCCTTTCTCTAAGGAAAAGGGGCAATTGGGATTACAATGACTAGAGAAAACAAAAATTGTAGACAATAATAAAAGTTGTCATTCCCATTTAATTGTTTATATTCCTTGATTATTAAGCGACTGCACTAATATCTATATATTTAAATGTTAATTCTAAAAGTGTTCATGCAGCAAGAGAAGCACTCTCAAAAATACGACCAAGTTTTTACTTCATGGTATTAAGGACAATTAAATCATAATCAAAGCACCGGTTTGAACTCTCTAGTACTTAAGTGACTCATTAGTCTTCCTATGGAGTAGGTATGGAGTGTGGGCCAGGAAAGAGCAAAGTTCCCATCCAAAGGAAGTCAACCCTAAGCTGGCAGGTCAGTACTTTAACCTCACAGCCTACTCAATCCATCTCTATTTTTCTGGAACTACCAACAAGGCTGCCAAATGTGATCCATGCACTTGTCCACTAGAAACTGAATGGGAGCCATCAACTCATTTCACACAGGTCAGCAAACAGCAATCAAAGGCTAATGGCTTTCTGTCACCACCAACCCAGGGTAGGTGCAAAGGCCGACCTGGAGGTTAGAGGCTCTGCATCCCATTACCTATCAGGGAACTATCTGGTCCCCCTCTAAAAAGCAATTTACTTGGTACAAAATTGAAAGTACTACCTGATTTGCTGTTTTCCCAGTGCTGCTTTCAAAAATGCCCAAAAGTTTCTAAAGTGGCAGAACTGATGGGCTGGCCTCTTTGCTAAGTATTTGGCAGGTGTAAGGGAGCAGCAGTGAACGAACTAATAAAGAGAAACTTCAAGTTATGTTTTGCCAGAGGTGAGTCAGCATTCACTACATGGCAAAAAACATTGACCTAAAATCCTCATTCAACTGTTGTTAAATGCCAAATATAGCCCCACAAAAGTCTTTCAAAGAAACCTTTCTGTTAACAAAGTAAACATTAATTGATACTAGTGAATAGATACGGATTTATTGAAAATAATAACTTTTCCTGCTGTAGCATTAGAATATTGGAATTGTGTAATGAGTAGCCAACTTAAAAACATTTGATACAAAATGCACTATGACTCTAGAAATGCTTATCTTCAGAAATAGTTTACCCCAAACTGTTAAGTAAACAAGTTCTATATCACTTGCCTTTGATTTTGGGAAAGTTTTGTCTTAAAATTAATATAAAACTGCCAAAAATGCAAAATGAAAAATAATGGGTGAATATACCCTGAGATTGATAAAGATTGAGCTTTGGATACCTTCAAATGAATAGGTCATACCCAAAACTCTAGTAAATTTTGTTGATTTATGTTACTGTTTTGCTTTAAGAAAGTCCTTCAAATTAGGTATTATTTAGGATCCAGATAACTTGGGTGCACCTTTATCAACTCACTAATTGCATTATAAATCTATAAAAACCTATAAACATTATGTCTATCTGTGCTTCTCATTCTACACAAAAATCACTAGAAACAATGTTCAAAAAGATTCCTCTCTTTGGGCCTCTGGGGGGAGACACAGCCCAAAAAGTGGTGATTGCAGCATTTTCTCAAGCTAGTTCTTAGCATAACTGCACACTGGGATGCACACCAAATGCAAGTACAAACACAAATGCAAAGATAAAGGTGGAGTGAAAACAGATACTGAGATCTGAAAAATGCTCAACAACTCTACTTAAGAAAAAACTTAAAATATCTCATTCACTTAGATGTCTAATTGCTTTTAGCAAGACAGAAAATTAAATTTAGTTAACACAGAAATTACATAACTTTTAATAAAAAAGTCCCAATTGCCAGTAATGCTCTGTAAGGTGACATTATTCTCAGAATTTACAAAGACCTTACAAGACCCTGTATTATCTATTTTATACTTTAGTTCAAGGAAAAAAACATACCGATCCAGCATAGCCACTGACTCTCCAATACATTGGGTATGTGTGTGCATACTGCATTATTCAAAGTTAATTATGTATCACCAGGAACATGCCAGTCATTTTTCCAACACATCATAGAAATCCATTTCTAAAATTATCTTTAAAATACTGATATATGAAAAGGAACTTAGAATCAAATAAAAGTTTAGGAATTTCCTGAGTTGTGTTGTTTTAACCAACAGATATAGTATAAATTCTAAAACAACTTTCCTGGAGCACCTGGGTGGCTCAGTTGGTTAAGTGTCTGACTTCGGCTCAGATCATGATCTCACAGTTTGTGAGTTTGAGCCCTGTGGCAATCTTCAATGACAGTGTGGAGCCTGCTTGGGATTCTATCAATCTCTCTCTCTGTGTCCCTCCCTTGCTCTCTCTCTTTCTCAAAATAAATACATTTTTAAAAACCCCAAAAACTTTAAAGTAACTTTCCTGAAAGCCACTTTTTTGTTAATACTTCAAAAAATATTCTATTTACACTCAGAGAAAAGTTGGGAAGAGTACAGATGTTTATTGTATACCTAGCTTCCATTAACATTACTATTATACATATATATATACATATATATGCGTATTTATACATATGCATATTTATATATATGTGATGTGACACACACAAATCATAGTACATTTTTCAAAACCAGGAAACTGGGTCACTATTATTGTTTTTTTTTTTTTATTTAAAGAAAAATGTATAATGTTTATTTATTTTTGAGATGGGAGAGGGAGACACAGAATCCAAAGTATGCTCCAGGCTCTGAGCTGTCAGGACAGAGCCTGACGCAGGGCTCGAACTCACAGACCACAAAATCATGACCTGAGCTAAAGTCAGATGCTTAACCTACTAAGCCATCCAGGTGTCCCACTGTAACTATTATTAACTGAAACTTGTTTGAATATGACTCATTTCTCCTCTAGTGTCCTTTCAAGGATCCAGTCTAGGATCCCCCACTATATTTAGTTTTTGTATCCTTAGTCCCCTCCAATCTGTGACAATCTTTCATTCTACTGCTTCTTTTTCATAGGAATTTCATTTATTTTCTGAAGCAAAATGATAGAACTTGATTTCCACTGATTATCTATTGTCACAGTGATTTTTTTAATAACTATTTTTTTCAGGGAGTAATTTTTTAATTTTAATTTTTAATTTATTTTTTCCAAGTTTTATTTAAATTCCAGTTATTTAACATACAGTGTAACATTAGTTTCTGGTGTAGCATCTAGTGATTCATCATTTACATACAACACCCAGTGTCACAATGATTTCATTATTATGTCAACCATTAAGTTAAATGTGAAATCGACAATGCTTTGAAAATATATAAAACCACACAAATATTTAGGGTGATGTAAAGAAGAATAGTCTGAACACATACATTATTCAGATATAATCATGTATTTTTCCATTATCTCTTTATCACAATATCTGCTAGAAGTGTTGTTCAATCCCATTCTATAAGTGATAAAATTGAGGCATAGAAAAGTCACTTGCCCAAAATCACTTGGCTGATTAGCACACCAGAATTTTAAAACAGCTTATATTCAATTCATGGGCTCTAGATAATCTCCAATGCATGAGTTTTGCTAATAGCTGTATTGATTAGATTTTTGTAGAATGTAAGACCTAAATCCTAAAGAATCTACACACATTTCTGCTATCTTGCACAGCTTCAAATGACCACTCACAATCAAACATGACATAATCTAATAGAACTGTTGGTTGTAAAGCCGTAGTGTGATCAATTGACCTTCAGCTTTGCACTTGCTTCTCTATTATGCAGTGTCAAATATTATACATACATAAGTCATGCAAACGTCTTGCATTAAGTTTCAATGAGCCAAATTGTTTTATCTGAATACCAATACAGTACATTTTCTACTTCATATTGACTTCCACTTTTGAGAGGAGTCACATTCAGAGAGGCCTTACCTCTATCCCAAATTTCCTGGTCACCAATTTGTCATCTGGCCTGAGCTGTCCATTATGAACTGGGTGTTGTCTGATCAAATCATACATTTGGGCGTGTACAATAGCACTCCATAATTAAAGGAACTGGTATCGACATGATTGAGTGGTATATTCATGCCCTAGCAGGCCCTGGAGACATAAGTAAGTTGCATGAAGAAGTAGCCCAAATGTCCACTGTCCCCACTCCTGGCACACCACCTCCTTTCTCTCAGTGTATACTCAAGGTTTTATGAGGAATTCCCTACCTTCAGGTGACAAAGGAGGAAAAGACTCAGTCCTAGTTGAGAGATGATTCTGCATGAGATGCAGGCACCTCTCCAAAGGGGACAGCTACAGCACCATAGCTCGTTTCCGGGAAATCCCTGAAGATCGATAGTGAAGGGAAATCCTCTCAATGGGCAGAACATCAAGCAAGATACCTGGTTTACCATTTTGCTTGGAAGTAAAGATGGCCAGATGTGCAATTGTAATTATATACTAATTCATGGGCTTTGGCAAATAATTTGGTTGGATGGTCAGGGACTTAGAATATGATTGGAAAATTGGTGAAAAGGAAATATGAGGAAAAAGTATGTGGATAGAACTCTCCCCCATGGGCAAAACATCTGAAGATATTTGTGTCCTATGTGAATGCTTACCACATGGTGACCTCAGCAGAGGAGAATTTTAATAATCAAGTAGATATGCCCTATTCTATACATATCAGTAGCCTTTCTCCAGCCACTCTTGTCATTACCCAATGAGCTCATGAACAAAGTAACTATGGGGGAAGTGATGGAGGTTATTCATGGGCTCAGAAACATGGACTTCAACTCACCAAGGGAGATCTGGATACAGCCCGCTGAGTCCCAAATATTCTAGCAGCAGAGACAAGCACTGCGTCCCAGACATGATACTATTCCCCAGGGTGATCAGCCAGGTTGATTGCATTCAGCAGCTTCCATTATGAAAGGGGCAGTGTTTTGTCACTGGATTAAGGAGTTACTCTGGATACAGATTTGCCTTCCCTGTGTACAATGCTTTTGTTAAAACTACCATCCATTGGCTTACAGAATGCATCACCAACCATCATGGCATTCAACACAGTATTACTTCTGATCAATAAAGTACCTTCACAGAATTTTTCCCACCATCCTAAAGCAGCTGGCTTGATAAAATAGTGGCTTTTTGATGACCTAGTTACAGTGCCAACTACGTGGATTGGCAGGGCTAAGGAAACTTTCTCCAGAAGGCTGTACATGTTCTGAATCAGCATCCAGTATGTGGTGTTGTTTCTCCCATAGCCAGAATTCACGAGTCAAGAAATTAAGGAGTGGAAACCAGAGCAGCACCACTCACTGTTACCACCTAGTGATCCACTGGCAAACTCTGTGCTTCCTATTTCCATGTACTTATACTCTGCTAGTCTAAAAGTCACAACAATGATTCCATGGACCAGGAAACGAGTGCCTGGATTGAACAAAGTCAATGAGTGTCTAACTCTTGATTTCAGCTCAGGTCATGGCCTTACAGGTCATGGGATTGAGTCTCTCATCGGGCTCTGTGCTGAGAGTGGCAGCTGCTTGGGATTCTCTTTCTCTCTCTCTCTCTCTCTCTCTCTCTCTCTCTATCTCTCTAGCTTTCTCACTCTCTCGCTCTGCCCCTCCCCCCATGTTCTCTCTCTCTCTCAAAGTAAATAAATAAATAAACATTAAGATAAAAGCATAAAATAGATCCATGCAGTTCAAATTCCTATTGTTTCAGGTTCAACTGTATATATTATTTTTAGTCCCTTTTGGCTAGTATAACAAAATCCTATACTCTAGGTAGCTTATAAAAAACAAAAATTTATTTGTTGTTTGAGATCTAACATGGTCAGGTGAGAGAGCTTTTCCAGGTCTTAGATTTCTTATTTTAATCTCACAACGTGAAGGAGGCAAGGGAGCTTTATGGGGTCTCTTTTATAAGATTTCTAATCACATTTGTGAGGATTTCATCCTTGTAACCTAAGCACCTCCTGAGGAACAGCCTCTGAACACAATTTCATTGGGTATTACAATTTCAACATATGAAATTTGAGAGAACACATTCAGACCACAGCATTCTCTCCCCTAGCTCCCCAAAATTCACATCCTTCTCACCTGAAGAATAATTTCATTACATGCCAACAAGCCCCAAATCTTAACTCATTCTAACATCAAAAGTTTAACTCCAAAGTCTCATTTAAATATCATCTAAATCACTTATGGGTGACACTCAAGCTACAATTTGTTCTAAGGTAAATTGCTGTCCTCCTGTGAACCTGTGAAATCAAACATTTTATATGCGTCCAAAGTACAACAGTGGTATAGGCATAGGACATGCATTCCCATTTCAAAAGACAAAAATAAGAAAGAAAAGGATGACGGTTTCCAAGAAAGTCCAAAGTCCAAAAAGGCAAACAATATCAAACTTTAAGTATCAAGAATAATCTTCCACTGTATTCTCTGCCAGCCACACCCAGAGAAGTGGAAGTCCCACCTTCTGAACATACTGGGACATCCCTGCATTCAAGAGAACACAGGCTGCACCTTCAAAACTACTTATAGCTTCAGGGGTGCCTGGGTGGCTCAGTCAATTGAGCATCTGACTCGGCTTCAGCTCAGGTCGTGAACTCAGGGTTGGTGAGTTCGAGCTCCGCATTGGTCTCTATGCTGATAGCACCGAGCCTGCTTGAGATTCTCTATCTCCCTCTCTCTCTGTCCCTCCCCTGCTCGCCCTCTCTCTCTCTCTCTCTCTCTCTCTCTCCCTCAAAATAAATAAGTAAACTTAAAAAATTTAAAAGAGAAATAGTTTCAGCCACATACTTAATCCCATTGCTTACAAGTTCTATCTCCCATAAAACACTTGGACACAGACATGATTCAGCCAAGTTATTCACCACTTTAAACAAGGATGATCTTTTCTCCATGCCCAAGAACTTGTTTCTTTTCTTTCGGAGTCCTCACCAGAGTTCTCTTTAAAAGTCACTTTGTTGATTGGGCACCTGTGTGGCTCAGTTGGTTGAGCCTCTGGCTCTTGATTTCGGCTCATGTCATGATCTCAGGGTTCGTGGGATTGAGCCTTATGTTGGACTCTGCACTGGGCATGGAAACTGCTTGAGATTCTCTCTCTCCTTCTCTCTCTGCCCCTCCCTTGCTTGCTCTGTCTCTGTCTCTTTCTCTCTCTCTCAAAATAAATAAATTAAAAAAAAAAATAGAACAAAGTCCTTTCATGGCAACATAGGGTTTTTCTATCATGCACCTCCAAACTTTTCCAATCTTGACCCATTTTACCCAGTTCCAAAGACACTTCCACATTTTTAGATATATGTTACAGCAGCACCCTTACTTTTTGATACCAAATTTCTGTCTTAGTCTACTTGGGATACTACAACAAAATACCATCAACTGGCTAGCTTATAAACAATACACACTTATTTCTCACAGTTCTATAAACTGGAAATCCAAAATCAGGGGGCCAACATAGTCAAGTGACAGCCTTCTTCTGGGCTGCAGACTTCTCACTGTGTCCACGTATGGTGGAAGGGACTATGGAGCTCTGTGTGTTCCCTTTTATAAAAGTACTAATCTCATTCATGAAGGTTTCCATCTTCATGACCTGAGCACATCCCAGAGGTCCCATCTCCTAATACCATCACATTGGGCATTAGAATTTCAACATAGGAATCGGGGGTTGGGGTAACCATAGTATATAAACCATAGTATAAATACAAATAAAATATTTATATATATTGTATAAGTGATATATATATGCATATATATTCTTCCATATATTTTCTTCCATATATATTCTTCCATATATTTATTCTCCATAACTATATATATATATGTGTGTGTGTATATATATATATATATATATATATATATATATATATATTCTATTGAATCTGTTATCTGTTTCTTTGGGGAACCTTGACTAGTACAGATGACCATGTGAATACATACTGAGAAGGTAACTATCTGCAAGTCAAAGAGGCCTCCGAAGAAGACTAAATCTGCCAACCACTTGATTTTAATTTCTAGCCTCCAGAATTGTGAAAAAAATATGCACCCCAGTCTGTGCCATTTTCTTATGACAACCCTAGTAAACTAAGCAGGCTCTCACAGTCATAGAAAAAAACAAACGGTCCAACTTCGATAGAACACAAACTGTTTGGAAGAAAGCAGAGTGAATAATAAATTACTTTTCCAGCTCATAATAGGTCTCTTATTTTCTTTCAACATTTTAATTGGGGTTACTCAGGCATTGTTAGAGAGCTACTTAAATTAAGTGGACCCAGCATACATTTATACTTGAGATCTTATTTTTCTAAATGGACTGAAATATGGGGACAGCACATCATAGTAAAGACAAGGTCTAAAGAAGGCTATTCTTGATTATTCCACACATCAGACTTGCATATTGTGTCAGTTTTTTTATTACCAAAAACAAATTATCATGAATTAAATGGTTTAAAACAATATCCATCTGCAATCTCAAAGTTTCTGTAGGTTAGAAGTGCAGGCACTTGTAAACTGTGTCCCTCATCAATGGGTCTTGATTTCAGCATTGGTACACCCTTTGCTGAGGACACAGTAATGTGTTAATGTATTATCCAGCTTACATTTTCAAGTGGGGCTTGGAATCTTCTTCTAAACCCATTCAGATGAACAGCAACATATAGTTCTTTGCAGTTGTAGGACTGAAGTCCTGTTTTCTTGTTGGCCAACAGCCAAAGATTGCTCCAAACTCCTAAAGGGTTTTCTCAAGTCCTTGACACATAGACCTCTTCATCTTTAAAACCAAAAATGTAGAATATTCCTAGTATAGAATTGACTTCAGGCAAGATCCACTCTTTTAAGGGCTATCTTAAATAGGTTAGTACAAACCAGATCATCTCTTTTGATTGATTCAAAACAACTGATTAATAGCCTAATCATGAGAGTGATATTCATCATATTTACAATGAGAGAGGATTTTACCAAGCTACATATAGACGAGAGGTGGAAATCTTTGGTGCCATCTTAGACTTCTGTCTAACATGTAATATAGTATAGAGAAAATAAAATTTTAGTGGTTGATAACACAAAACATAAAGCTGGACTTTCTGAGCTCAAAACCCAATATATTACATATGAACTGTGCAAACCTGTTCAAACTACTTAAATTTGATGTACTTTAGTTTCCTTATACATAATACACAAATTAGAGTGGTACACCAAACTTGCAAGTTGTGGAGAATAAAATTTACATATCCAGAGAAAAAGTGAGCAGAGAGCTTATAGAGAGCACTATATGCATTTTAGCGATTCTATTATTAGAATAGAAATATGCTGAAGCAAAGTGAGAAATTCCATTTTATTAAACTTCCCTGCCCTGCTCTTAACCTCGGAGCTCTTCCATACTTCTCTGTTCACAATTTTTTTTCTCCATGCTGTGACTGCCCTACTTAATTTCCAATTAATGCTTTCTAAGATGTTTGTTAGTTAAATAATTATTTCTCCAGGGGAGCCTGGCTGGCTCAGTCAGAAGAGCATGTGTTTCTTGATCTCGGGGTCATGAATTCGAGCCCCATGTTGGCTGTACAGATTACTTAAATAAATAAACTTTAAAAATATTATTTCTCGAGTTATGTATTAAGACCTGTTTATACTGTGCTGGGGTAGAACCTGGTATTTAAGAGCAACAAAACAACAATGATAAAAAAGGATGAATCTCTCATCCTTCCATCTGATAATCCGATAACTGATCTGGACAATATTTTGAAGTAAAAATTCCTCATTCAAATATTCATGATATTGATTGATGCTGCACTATTCACAGAAAAACTGGAATGGCCAAGATTGCTTTTAATAGGCTTTTATTGCTTAACATAAGCTAATTATATATTAATAAATATAACATGAGGAGTGGCAAACATGTTGAAAATTAGAGACACTGCAAACCAGAGCACCTAGTTTCTCAAGTAAATTTCTCTGTGACATTATGAAAATCTCCAAACTATTGTGGGATTTTTCACACAAATCTGACAATGACAAAATAACAAAAGGGTGAACAAGATTTGAAGACTTTCAGGTATAATTTCTCTATTTTATGAATAAAAGATAACATCAATATAGCTCCATTGGCTAAATTTATAACCAATGCCGGTCTTTGTTTTTTTTCCCAATTTTGATCAGTAAACTTATATAATCCAGAGTGCAATCTTTTCATAGTAGCTTACATTCTCATTTGAGTCTACTGTTTAAAATAGTTTTCATATCCATTATCTCATTTAATACCTCTTTCTTTCTCTCTCTCCCCTCTTTCTCTCATTCTCTCTTTCTCTTTCTCAGTCATGCACACACGCGCACACACACACACACACACACATACACACAATGTAGCATTAGGTAAATATCCTTACTTTATAAATGGAATAAGGGTGACTCAAAGACGTTAAGAAACTTGCAGAAAGGCACATAGTTAATGAGTGCTAGTACCATGACTTTAGATTTCTGTGTTGGCTTTCTTTTAGCACACCATGCTACCTTTTTCATGCCACTTGTACTATAACGTAACACAGTTGAACACTTCTATGTTTTTAATTTTTAGGGCAAACAAGGATCATAACACATTTATTATCAGCACAATATTGTAAACTTCACTGTCCTCTTGAGCAATATTTAGAATCCTAACTTTGGCAGTCAATAGTCAACGTGCAGACATTTGTTGAAGCTACTATTTCCAAGACACTGGGTTAACCGATGTGTAAAACATTGGGCTATAAAAAGCAAAAATACTGTGTTCTAGGACGCATTTGTACTTAGAAGGGGATATCAATGAGAAGAGTTTTAAATTATCATTCTTAATTTTTTTCTGAATACTAGATGTTATATACTACCACCTTATATGGAAGATTTCTTATGAAAATAGGTACATAAAACCAAAAGACATTGTACAAAGGGATACACTTCTTAGAAATGAAGTGAATAAAGAATGGCAGAGAGACAAGGTCAAACATTCAAACACAGCTGGGAGCAATATTTTAAAGTAGACAACTTGGGTTTTTCATTCTATTCAATTATTTTTGCATGTCTTCCTTGATGGGAATTAATTTGTTAGGGGCTTTAGAGAAACTGACTGCATATATTTCAATCTTATGATTATACAAAGTCACCAAAAATAGAGATGATTCAAGAGAATATTCTTAAGGTAGATGATATATGGTCTTTAGAGAAGATTTATATTTATCTGTGCCAAACATACAATGTAAATTTTATCAATCTTAGCCAATTTTGGTTAATGAAGTACCAAATGTAAATTAGGTTTTCTTTTTGTCCAAATGCCAGCCTTACTTTAATCAAAAATGAAGGTGAAACCTAATAAAAGTTTAAAGTATTAAGGGTTGCTTCCTAAAATTTTGAAAACCTGATAGAGTTATCTGCTAAATGTGAAAGGTAAATTTTAGGAATTGGGTTACAGAGATATTGATGACAATTCAATAGCCCTTTAAAAAATTATGGTTTTATAACAATATGAATTAACTCTAATGATGCCAGTCCCCATATTTTAATATACGCTTTTATCCCTTGACAAATATGAAACAGCAAGGCTTAAGAGGCATCTCCACGTTGAGTTTAAGACTAATATAAAGACAATAGCTTTACAAGTAAAAGTAGATGATCAGTGAGGTATTGGAATAGGACATTTCTTTCTGTATCATCCTTAATTATCTCATCACTTATATGAGTCAATTTGCCACATTATTGCAAACTAAGGTGATTGAACCTATGCTGCTTTCTTATCTTACCACTACAAGTAGTTCTGCTTTCAGTGGGACATCTTGTCAGAAAATTTTATGATTTCATTAAGAAAATTTCAAAAAGACAAATAAAAGATTTAGAGTGCAGTAAAAATTGCCAAACTATATCTTTAGCATTAACTATATGAATTAAGAGTAACATTTCTAACCACAAGAGGAAAACATTGAGCACTTATCAGGCTTTTCCACTGATTACTTATGTAATTTGGGACAATTTAACCTCTCTGTTCTGTTCTTTCATCTCCATCTGTTATTTATATTCTTATGAGGCATTTTTTTCTGTCTTAGCACATTTGCAAGGTAAAGTATTGTTAAAAAAGAAAAAAAGTGTCATGTGAAAAATGAAAATAATGATATAGTAATTGTCAGTTAAACAGTTTGAATTTTTTTGGAAGAAAAATATGAAGCAACTTGAAGCATTATTATTTAATGAAAGCAGCTATATCTGTAACTCACATTCACATGAGCTTAACTATAAAATATAAATGAATCTTTTTGCTTTGGATAGAAAGTAGGAGGTAAAAAACTGTCATTTATCAACAACTTGATATGTGAAAAGTAAAGAAACTAGCTTTATCTATTGGTTTAATAAGCAAATCAGACTAAGGGTGAAATATCTTTTTTGCAATGATCAGAGAAAAAAAGATTTTTTATACTGATTATTTTAGTCTATCTGTCTGCATCGTTAATGTACATGATAATGTAAAACACTTCATATTTTCATTCTTTTTTGTCTTGAAATAATATATATATATTTTTACACACTGAAATCTAAAAAGGGATCTTTTATCATAGATGTGATAGCATTCCTCCTCAAATTTCTTATTGGATATTTCCACTAATTGTATACATTTTCCAATAAGTATTGGTCACCTGTTAAATGCAATGTACTAGGAGTTGTGAGATTTTCATTTTTTTTAATTTATTCTTGAGAGAGAGAGAGAGAGAGAGAGAGAGAGAGAGAGAGAGAATATGAGTGGGGGAGGGGCAGAGCGAGAGAAGGACACAGAATCCATAGCGGGCTCCAGGCTCCGAGCTGTCAGCACAGAGCCAGATGCAGGGCTCTCAACCTCGCAAGCCGCGAGATCATGCATGACCTGAGCCGAAGTCAGAGGCTTAAAGGACTGAGCCACCCAGGCGCCCCTGAGTTGTGAGATTTTTAAAGGTTGCTTTAATGCTTGCTAACTATGATACATGGTACCTAATGGCACTTGATTTTTAGCAGCGGTGTAAACAGGATCAAACGGGAGAGAGGAGAAAGGTGGTCTATAAGGACATTTGGTGCATGTCTCAGGCCAGTCCCCATTTACATGCCAAGAATATGGTCCACAGAATCCCACAGTCACTCTCTCTTCTCAACTGCCCTTTCTCCTTTTAAGTCTCCTGTTGAGATTCGAAGTATCACCCTTGTTCAATTATACAATATTTTCTCTGTAAATCTAGTAAGAAGATAAAGATTTGGCCTGCCACTATAGAAAGATGATTTTTTCCTTATTCTACATATTTATACAGACTTTTATTGGTTGATAAAAAATAATAACAAAGCATTAGGATCAGGAAAAGCTTAATGGAAAAAAAAAAGACACTGAATACGGGTAAGGTGTCTATTGGTGCTTAAGTATCAGAGTATATTCCTACGATGGGAACTCTGAAAAACAAATGATTCCCAGAGACGATAGTGTGACTTATTCAAATACTTGTTAGGTATGGGTCATGTATACAATTATAAGAGGTTCAAAAGAGGGAAAATGGCTACAATGTGGCCAAACTAATACAAGCCTTGGGTATATTCTAAAAAATGCAGACCAAACACATCTGAGACAGATTGATGTTGATTCTATATTATATTGTTAAACATGTCAAGGTTTTGATAAGGCAATGTATCAATACAAGTAACAGGGGATAATGTGGATGTCAAGGAGCCCTGGAAAAACTAGGGACATATTATGTTAAATAAAACCTCTTTTTTTTTTTTTTTTTTAATTTTAAATGGCCCTCTAAGCCTGAGGTATTTCAGAGAAACATTTAAATGTTGGTTGACTAAAATCTCAAGTCCCCTATGATTTGAGCTAAGTTGGTATTTAGATGATTTCGGCATCATTTTAAGAGAAAGAAATTTGGAAAGGCTTAATAGATTATAAGAATTAAATTAATATATAAATTCTAGTAATTCTTTTTAATACAGCATTGTTATGTATATGGGGGGAGATATTTTTCTTGAGTTGGGTTTGATGAGCCATTTCAATAGGTGTATGGAATCAGTCATTTCCTTGAAAATAGGTGTTATATGGAAATGTTGAATCACTATATTGTACTCCTGACACTAACATTACACTGTATGTTAACTAACTGGAATTGAAATAAAAACTTAAAAAAATAGGTGAGCCAAAATACTCTAGACAATACTGTGTCTTTTTAAATCCATCTCAGTATTCCTAGGAAAGATATCTCATTAGGAGAACAAAATTTTCTTAGGTATTCACACATCCAGGATAAAAAATAATGCTTTAGCTTTATAAGTGTTTAGATCCTGTTCTCCAACAGTATGAGAGAAACTATAATAATATGCAAGAAGTTTAAGTGTCCTTTAATATTTGAATATTTGTCTTCTATTTTAGGTGGAGATTATGAATTTAATTCCATTTTATATAATAAAGGTTATAATAAGGGGATTATTTTTAATATTTTAAACTATCTAAAATTTCATACTATTTCATTATGTTTGTAATTGAGATTTTGTTCTGAAAGAATTAAAATGACACCAGCTGTGCATTTGTTAATCAATCACCATCAAATCAAATGTATCACCATCAAATGGTAATGTATGTCGATCACAAGAGTTTGAATGAGCTTGATCCAGGTTTGTATTACAAGAGTATGAGATGTTACAGCTTGTAAAGCTTCTCATTAAATAGTGTGAAAAATACAAATGCAAATAGTAAAATCTAAAGTTGTAATAATTATTGTCAAAGGAATACTGTATCAGAATCCTGCTTCAAATTCATTTTAAAATGATAGACTCTAATCAGCATGGAAAGAATTATAAAACAACATATATTGAAAATATTTATCCTTGCAAGCCTAATTACTAAGCTTCAGTAAAGACACTGTAACACTAATTCTATTTACCTATATGTTTTATCCCTGGTTACCTCCTTTGATGTCATGTGCAATGTGGATTAAGAGAAAATAAAAGGATTTTAATATTCAGTGTCTAGTCCTAGATTTGCCAATGGCTACTTTTGTAATGCGAGAAAATTTCTCATTCTCCAAGCTCCATATGAGTCATCAGTGCAGCATGAGTTTATTTTGATTTGAGATAATATCTATGAAGTAAATGTTAAAAGAAAGTACTGTAAAAGCCTGTATCACTATTCAGTTTTCATACTACATAGTGATTATTTCTAATTGTAAACTAGCATAAACACTTTGTAGATTACTTAGTAAAAGTACAAAAAGCCATTTATACCTCACTCTAAAAATTATCAATGGAAATACAAAATTAATCATCTTTCCATTTTCTCTTTCCTTCATACAAAATAAAACATATAGTATGCATTTATGTTCTAATATCCCAAGTGCCTATAGTAATAATCATATAATTTGGATTATATCTATTTTTAAATGGCTATTTTTCTATAGTATATGACTTCATATTTAAGAATTATTTGGGGGGGTGCCTGAGTGGCTCAGTCCATTAAGTGTACAACTTCAACTGAGGTTATGATCTCAGGGTCTGTGAGTTAGAGCACTGCGTCAGGCTCTGTGCTTACAGATCAGAGCTTGGAGCCTGCTTCAGATTCTGTGTCTTCCTCTTTTCTGCCCCTCCCAAGATGTGCTCTCTCTCTCTCACAAGTAAATAAACATTAAAAAAAGAATTATTTTGTCTTGTCCATTGCTTGTTTTATAACAATACTAGCAATTCAACAGAGACATTATATTTTAGTGAAACTGTAGCTTAGCATCAGTTTTTGTGGTAGGTTCTAAAATGGTCCTCAATGATCCCCACCTCTTGGTATCTCTGCCCTTTTTTTCTTCCCACTCTTTGAATGAGGGCTGGCCTTGATTATTTCCTTTTTAATAACAGAATACAGCAAAGGTGAGGAAGTCATTTTGTTTTTGTTTTGTTTTGTTTTTTTGGTTACGTTATAAAGACTGTGACCTGAGACTCTTTTTTGGCTATTTATAGAATGGTTCCATTTATCCACAAAGAAAAGTTGGGTATGTGGCTTGCCTTTTTGAATTTCAGATTCACATGATTCTTTTACTTAGAAAAGTTAGTTTATGTTACATGTGGGTTTAATTTACTGTCTTGTCCATTGAATTTTCATCTTTTATCTTATATAAATTTCTTATATAAAATTTGGATGTTTGGATCTCTGAACACTGTTATTTCTCATTGTTTTATTCATGTTCTCATTTTCTTAGTTCTGATGAAATGTGTCAACTTTAGACTTCTCCTTTACCAAAACTTATATCTATCATATCTAACGTATGATCAAGGTCACTGATAGAGTTTTATTTCAGCAATTATGAAATATTTTTTTCTCTGACAGAAGATCGTTGCCTCTTTGCTCTAAAATCATGGATGTAATACAATCTTACATTTTATTCTAACATAAATGAGAAATTAGTATAAATCTGTACAGAAAGAAGCAGTTTCTTTCATTCAAGATGAGCTCTGACTTTTAAACTGTAATAAAGCAGTAATATTTCACTGATTGCTTAATTTTTACAGGGTGCTCTATAATTGTCTTTTAGTGGCTTAAAATTAAAAAAACCAAAAATACCTTAGATGTTTTTGTCAGGCATCGTAAGTAATGTAATAAACCCATCATGTCTAGATGAAAAAAGATAGATCAAGTTTAGATGCATCAAAAATTCACATAACTAGTGCATTGATTCTAAATTTTTCATTTACAAGGAAAGGTTTGGTCTCAGAATATAGTAGTTGTTTGAAGGCCAATCCCTACAGGATACTTCATCTCTAAGCATATATTTTCCCCTTCTTATTTGGTAATAAGAAATACTAGACACAAATCTAGGCAGTTTCTGCCCTACTATGTTTTATTGTAACTAGTCCAGGAACAACACTCTCAAAAGTAGCCATAGCTCTGGAACAAGTCCAGACTATGTTTATGTAAAAGGTTGTAAGATCTGCTTCTCTCTAGGAGGAGCTCTACTTCCATCCAAGATGCCTAAAACTGGAAAGAGCATTGCTCCCACCCTAACAACAAGAAAAAAGTAGCTTGAATCTAAGGATAAATGGAGCCTTATGAAGAGAGACAAGATGCAAGCATTGGCACACGTGTGGCAGAGTAAAAAAGAGATTCTGGGTGACATATCAGCAGCTAAATTTAACAAATTGCTAAAGTCTAAGTGTAGTCTAATCTGAAAGTACAAAAAACCAGACATAAGGGAAGTTCGTATTCCTCTTATGCTCTTCTCTACCAAATTCATTGGCTGTTCATAAGAAGGACTTGTCACAGGCTAGAAGAGCTAAAGCTCTAGTGGTGGTAAAGACGTGAAGAAACTGGGTGATCCCACTACCAGAAAGGGAAAAAGCCTCTCTTAGACAATTCTACCTTAAGCAAATAAGGAAAGGGAAGCTTTATCCTGTCTCCCCAGGGACGAACATAGAAGTGCATTGTGGCTTACGAAAGGGCATGAATCTGTCTTGGGCCCAGACCATAAAAGGGCTTCTGTTGGTGGAAAAGTAGATAATTTCCTGCCTGATAAAATTCAGCAAAGATACAAAGCATTGTGATCATGGGCAGAGTTATCAAAAAAGTGATATTAAGATGCAGACACAGAGACAGCCTAGGATTGATGTTGAAGCAGGATAAGAGAAAACATGCCTACCAGGTCCAGCATGTATGTATGCATGCACACGCCCATGTGCACGTACACACACACACACACACACACCAACACCAATTAATAAGCAATAGAGTCAACTACTGAGGGAGGGGCAAGAATATGAGAAGAGATCACATTTGAATTGTAAGCACACAGGGAAGATGGAGAGTTGACGGGGAAGTAGGAGCATTGAGAGAGACTATCTGGCAAGTCAGCCCTCACCTTAAACATAACTGATTTTTATCAAAACTGAAAATAAATGTCATTAGAGAAAGGACAATCTCTGTAGATAATGGTATTAGAACAATTAGATATCTGCATGCAAAATAAATAAATAAATAAATAACACATAAATTACATATTTCTGCACTTTGAAAGACATATTAAAGGTTGAAAAGATAAGCCACAGACTAGGAAAGAAAATTGCAAACATATATATCTGATAAAGACCTGTATCCAGAATTTGTGAAAAGCTCTAAAAATGAGTAAGAAAACAAACAATCCAAATAAAATAGGCAAAATATTTCAAGACACTCTATCAGAGATATGATGGCAAAAAAATAAGACATTGACAAAAATGCTACACATAATTAGTCATTAGGAAAACACAAATGGAAACTACAGTGAAATTCCATTGTACCTATAAGAATGGCCAAATAAGATGACAAATACAAAACAAAACAAGCAAACAAAAACATGAAAATTTCAAGCATAGATAATGATGTGTAGTAACTAGAACTCTCATAAAATACTGGTAAAAAAACAAAATAGTACAGCCACTTTGGAGAACAGTTTGGTGGCTTATTACCATAATTAATTATTTTCCTACTGTGGGACCAAACGATCTACTGTATGATATTTACCCTAGAGAAATAAAAATTTAGATTCATGCAAAAACATGCACACAAATATTTATAGCAGCTATATTCATAATAGCCAAAACTAGAAATAACACAAATGTCTTTCAAATAGTTAATGGTTATACCAACTGTGGTATATTTATACAATGGAATACTATTCAATAAGTAATAAATTATTAAGAAAAAGAATAATGTAGATGATTCTCCAATGCATTTGTGCTCAGTGAAAGAAGCCTATAAAAGGCTACTTTCAGAATGATTTCCTATACACGGCATTTTGGAAAAAGCAGATCAGTGTTTGCCAAGGTTTGAGAGAAAGGGAGTGCTTGGTTACAAGGGGGGGGGGGGGGAGGGAACTTTTTCCCATAATGGAAACATTCTACGCAATTTGGTTTCATGAAGCTGTACATTTTCCAAAACCCATAGAACTATGTACTTAAAAAGGCAAATTTTCTGTATGTCAATGATACATTAAAAATCTGACTTAAAAATTTTAAAGGTAAGCACGTTTGTATCTCTGTAAAAGTTAAATGAAAGACAGTATCTCAGGCATTTCTATTACTAGGAGATGCAAAATATAATTATAAAATATGATAAATCCCATAGTAATTAAATGTTAAATCTTGCAAGTTAGAATCAAGATTATATAAATTTTTCATAAAAGGGCAATCTCAGATATTTACACTCTCTAAGTAGAATCATAGAGATTGCATACTTGTAGAATGCAGATCATGACAACAAACTATGGTATATTTAACAGAAATGAGCCATTTACATCCATTAATATTCAATGAAAGAAAAGGATATATGCTGTATCTTCCATAATAAATTTGAACAATTATTCTTTCCTGAAAATTAAATTGTTATGAAAAGAACAATTACTCTTTTCTGAAAAGCATAACTTATAGATTTGACCCTGTCAGTTTCAGTCTGAATTAAAATATCTCTGTATAGGGGCGCCTGGGTGGCTCAGTCGGTTAGGCATCCGACTTCGGCTCAGTTCATGATCTCAGTGGGTTCGAGCCCCGCGTCGCGCTCTGTGCTGTGCTGACAGCTCGGAGCCTGGAGCCTGTTTCAGATTCTGTGTCTCCCTCTTTCTCTGACCCTCCCCTGTTCATGCTCTCTCTCTCTCTGTCTCAAAAATAAATAAACGTTAAAATATCACTGTATAGATTGCATCATAACCAGTGATCACTACATACGATTCACAGATTCCTTCTCACACGGGGTTACATGACTGTTTTTATTTGGAAACTATGCCAACAATTACTGGCACAATTAACATTAAACATAAATGTGAATATGTTAACAAATGGACCTAGCCCAAATACCTAAAATTATCAATTCACTTGCTGTGTTGACTTAGATAACTAGCGAATTTCTTTTTTAAATGTGAAATATTTTTTTTTTCATGAATATCACTAAGCATCTAATAGTTCTACCTATGTTAATCATCTGTTAAAAAGTCTGACACCATTTCTGGGTGTCTTTTATGTCTTTGGGCAAGAAAGCTAGCTGCTTTTGCACAGTAATAACAGCATCGAAAAAGTATACTATAAAATCCCATAGAATAATCCTGCCACAAATCCCATTTTATTTTTCTAACACATTCAGTGGAAAATAATAACAAAATGAGAATGCAAACCCAGTCATCTAAGCAATTGTTTCTTTGGAATATTTTATTGTTTTATTCTATTTTTTCCCTGAGGGAAAGGACAGTTTATAGAAACGTAGCTAGAAAATCTTTGGATTACCTTAATATTTCCCCGTAGTACAGTAAAATAAAGGAGATAAGGATAAAATGATTTTTCTGTGCATAGTAGCTCATTGTGATATTTCTTTTGATCACTATATTCAGCATTACAGAGAAAGTTATACTTTAGCTTGACATATGAGAGATTAATACATCATTTAACAATAACAATGTCTATTACAGTTATCTTAAAACATCAATCAATTTTGTATATCAAGAGAACTTCTCATCAAGGAGCTTAGAAATATGAAATGTGAGTTCTATTTCATTCAACCTACTGTGTATGCAACACTGGGCATAACATACCTTCTCACATGTCTTTATATCTTCATTGCAAGGCAAAGTTAATAGATTAGATAATATCAGTAATGATGAATAATTTTTGGTGAATCATTTGTTTGCAAAGTTTGACTAAGAACATTTTTCTATTAATTGAATCTAAATATACAATATAATCTTTCCTCAGTTAAAGACATAATAGTTCTTTTAAAATTACGCACTGTAAACAAAACCTCAGAAATGTAGTTTTCTGTCAGTATTCTAGAAAACCTCTAATACTATAGAACAACCTAAATCATGCTTTCCTAGATGTTTAATTTTCATTTTGTTCTATTAGTTCTGCGTTTTCCAAATGTCGTCCCTCAATAATTACTTTCTTTTCAAATATGTGATTCTAATTAGGTCATTTTCTTTCAATAGTCTGTATTTATTGTTCCCAGATTAACAACACAGGCTGGGATCTATATTGTAGTTTTCTAATATGTAAGTTTTAATGTATACTCAAGTTTTAATCATGGGTGTGAAAAATATTAGGTCTTAAGGTTTGCTTTTTTTCTTACACTACTGTAGATTTTTCTCTAAAATTCAAGAGATGTGTTTTATATTCATTGCCATAGACCACTTTTTAACAGCTTAGTTTATTTCCGCTTGGAGCAAGGAATCAAGGAAGTATAATGCAGTAAGGAGAAAGAATGTATTTGCTTAATAGAAGGTAGGTAAACCAGAATTTCTCCAAAGTGATTCTATGTATCTTAGATGCATATTCCATTCTAGTTATGAGTTAAACTGATTTTTGGAGAGTACATTGGAGTAAAGAGGAAATCAGTTTGGAGAAGGCACTGGAAAAATTATCAACAAGTAAAATTGAAGCTCTAACCTTTTTCCTTTCTGCCTGCCTTCATCTGAAAATTTGATACGTAATTCACCTCTCTTGATAATCTAAATGCAAAATGTATTATAAGTGAACCTTCTTAACATTGACCATTACTTGGGATACACTTATCAGGGGTTAGATTTTATAAGGTAGGTAAAGTCTCACCAGTAATCAGTTAGAATATGATATATTATCATACATTTACAGAGTATTATGAAATTAAGTGTAAATTTGCCTTTCTTGGAAATGTTTGCATATTATGTCTATAACTTTTTGAGGAATGACAAGATTGGTGCTCAATTAAAAATGTTGGACATGAGTTCACAGAATGGAGAGCATTTAGTCAGGTAAGAGAAGATCTCAGAGACTAAATTTAGGCTATGCAAGCTGTCTGTGCTCTACCTATGCCAATCACATTTATTTTCATTGGCACATTTGTTGAATCCAGGTTAGAACATTTTCTATAACTGTTTAAAACAACATCAGTCAGAATTCTATATAAATTATTTATCACCCTTCCCCCACCCATCGACCAAGAAGAACTCCCCTGAATTTTGTGTAACATCTTCCATTTGAAAAGACATTTAGAGAAAAATATGTACATGCCATAAATTTCAGCAAACACCAAGAAACAATCTGCCTTCATAATTTAGTGTGCCGGCTAAGTAAAAAACAGAACCACTGGAGAATTATTGTTCCCTGCAGTCATAATGTGCCTTGTTTCACTGCTCATAAAACAATATGAAAAGTGGCACTGTGATGGATTCAGTAGCTATACCATATGCCAGGATATTTTCATGAAAATATCTTTCCTTAAATATTTAACAAAACAGGTAGCTCATCATGGGCTGATGTATATGCAAGTCTAAAACATTTCCTGCATACTTGAAAAAGGCCCTAAAGGATCATAAGAAGATAATAAGTTGTCAGCTTTATTCCAATAATTGAATGCTCACAAAGTTAGATGATGGCACTTGTAGGTTCATAGTGCCTGATTCGAAGTCACATAAAGGATATGTGCCCACAACTATATTAGATCTGGATGCTAACATGCCATCTGTGCCAACTATTCTAGAGTGTCTCAATTGCTGAACATTTAGGAGAAGATGCTACTCTTTCTTAGCAACATTTTCTAAAGTGATACGATATTTGAAAAAGAGATCATTGTTCCCAGATCTATTATGATGATTAAGAAGACAATAATATAAAATACTGCCTACACCTTAAACAGTAAAATGAATATTTACTAAAGACAGATTTATTTTTCTGTGCTGGAGAGACTTGGACTGTGTTATTAGGTGTGTGAGACTCTTGGCTATTTTCCATGAGATGATCATGGAAATGTAAGTTCTGCCCAGAAGAAAACATAAAACCACAACTTGAAGAACATTGCACCACAAAGCTTGGGCTAGTCGGTCCCCAAGAGATAACTAATATGACACAATAGAAAGCATAACACATTTGTAAACTATTTCTATTCTGTTTTAATGTCATGATAGATTGTGCATACTTGCTACTTTATAATAACTTTAATGGACACTGAGGAAACTGTTTTTGTCTGTAACACAACCTTAGAAACCAAAATGAGAAAGGAAAAGATGTCATAGATGACCTGTCAATCCATTTGGATATAAAAAGGACTGCCAACTCACCTCACTCTTAGAGAAACAATGTCTATATCTTGTATATAAAGTTTGTCAACAAAATTTAGATTTTTTTTGTCCCTCCCAAGAGAGCAAGAGAGGATCCTTCATTGTTCAGAGTTTTGAAAATTTTGAAAACTAATCTCCCTCTTCTAGTAAACTGAGATTATAAATTAACATCTTCTTGAGGGGAAAATAAATTGGCTTGTTGAAAAATGACTATGAGTGATGTTTGTCTTTTGTCCTCGCATATTTGACTGGTTCTTCATGAGAAAAATTCATTTTTGGATTATCAAGAAGTAAATATCTAAACTGGACCACTTTTTTTTATGTTATACACACAAAAAAATAAACTCAAAATGGATTAAAGAACTAAGTATGAGCCCTAAAACAATAAAACTCCCGCACAAGAGCAAAGGCAGTAATCTCTTGGACATCAGTCTAAGCAGAATAGTTATGGATATGTCTCCTTGGGCAAGAGAAACAAACAAACAAACAAAAAAAAAACTATTTGGCACTACACCAAAATAAAATACTTCTGTACAGAAAAGGAAAAAAAAATCATCAACAAGACAAAAAGGCAACCTACTGAGAGAAGATATTTGTAAATGATATATCTGATAAGAGGTTAATATCCAAAATATATAAAGAACTTACAGAACTCAACACCAAAAGTAATCATAATCATCACCATCATCATCATCATCCAATTAAAATGGGCAGAGAAAGTGAATAGACATTTTTTCCAAAGAAGATATATAGATGGCCAAAAGACACATGAGGAGATGCTCAGAATCACTAGTCATCAGGGAAATGTAACAAAATCACAATGAGATAACAAATCACACCTGTCAGAGTGGCTAAAATATAAAAGACAAGAAATAACAAGTGTTGGATGTGAAGAAAAGGAAACCCTCATATGTTGTTGGTGGGAATCAGATGTAGATTGGTACAGTCACTGTGAAAAACAGTATGGAATTTTTTAAAATTCCAAAAAGTTAAAAATAGAAATACCCCATAATCCAATAATTCTACTATTGGGTATTTACTCAGGGAAAACGAAAATGCTAATTTGAAAAGGTGTATGTACCCCTATTCATTGCAGCATTATTTATAATAGTCAAGATATGGAAGCAGCCCAAGTGTCCATGGATAGATGAATGAATAAAGAAGATGTGATAGATATGATGTGTACACACACACACATACACACAGATACACAGACACATACATTGAAATATTATTTAGCCATAAAAAGAACAAGATCTTGCCATTTGCAACAACATGGATACACCTAGAAGGTATAATGCTAAGTGAAATATACCAGACAGAAAAATATACACCATGTGATTTTGCTTTTAGGTAGAATCTAAAAAAGAAATAAAGCAAACAGAAGTAAACTCATAAATAAAGAGAAAAAACTGGTGGTTGTCAGTGAGGAGTGGTGTAAGGGAATAGGTGAAATAGGTGAAGGGAATTAAGAGGTACAAACTTCAGTTATTAAAAAAAAAGTGAATCTTTATCTCTAGCCAAGTCTTTTAAATTGTGTTTCAGCCATTTACAGATAGTTGAAAGTGTCTCTTCATATCACAATATTCTAGCCCTTTAGTTATTTTTTGGTAACATTACTTGAACCAAAGCAATCCTTGTATTTTAAAGTTTAACTATTTTGAAAAAAATTAAATGAGATTACAGTTTAGAAAGATTCTACCCTCAGGGCACCTAGGTGGCTCTGTTGGTGGAGTATCTGACCTCTGCTCAGGTCATGATTTCCTGGGTCGTGAGTTCAAGCCCCACATTGGGCTTGCTGCTGTCAAGGTGAAGTCTGTTTTGGATCCTCTGCCTCCCTGCCTGCCCCTACCCTGCTCATGCACTCTCTCTCAAAAATAAACAAAGCATTTAAAAAAATTAAAAAAGAGAGAGAGAGATTCTACTTTCATTTAATTCTTATATGATCATGATTTCTTGTTCATGGATTTGGGAAATTTCTTAAGATTACCCTTTTTATTGACATTTCTTAATGGACCTACCAAGAAATCATTAAATATTTTTTTTTCTAATATGAAGAAGAAGTCCTAGTGAGCACGATATCTTAACGAAGCTGAACCTCAGCAAAAAATAATAAATAGGTCTGATAACATGGGTAGTCTTATGCAGCTGTGTATAAGCAAACTAGGATATTGAGTTTAGCTTGATTTATTCTTTAATGCATTTTAATCTCAGGCACAAGGGACTATATGTTTTAGTTTTATAATTTTTTTTTATAGTAACATGACTTCCAGATCCTATGGAAGTCACTTACTTCTCTTCAGAATATAATTTGTTTCTTGGTCTATTGAGATTAATCATGATGCAAACATTTAACAGTTGCAAATAATATATCTGCTTCTAATGAATTTACTATAAGCTAATGATCAATTATTATAATAACTGAAATAAATTATGAGATAAATTCTTTACTAGTGCCCTGAAAGCTAAGAGGGTAATGTGAGAGTAAGATGTCTGAGATTTATAATATATGTATTTGGTTACGCAATGAATATATCATCATAATTTGAGATGATTGTTAATTAAAAGCATGGTTATTATTTCTGATGTCCTTTTGCATTTGGGTACTTCAGACAGTTGATTTGGAAGATTGTAAAACAAATGCTTCATTTTACTTTCCTTTTTCTTCACTTCTCTAACATTTTGATACTGATACTACTAATCTAGAAAGAAAAAAAGTATCTAACTTTCTACATAGTTTCCAAAGCATGTTTACCAAATAAAAAATTCCAGTGTTATTTAAATTAATATTATGAGAATTGATAAAATTTATTTTGTTTTTAGAACATAAAAGCTTTCATTAATTTTTCCCATAAATGCATTTAATTTAGACCAAATTATACTTAAAACTATATTATTAGAAAGTCGTGTTTGTTGACTTGCATTTTATTCCTAGAAGCTCCATTAATAGAGCAAAGAATTGTGAATTAATATAATAAGTGCCTGGCTAGTGTCTCATCTCTATCACTAGCAAAATTTGGAGCCTTGATCATGTCACCTATAATCCCTTATGCATTTCCATTTGTAAATATATTGGAATACTTGTAAGTGTCCTACATATTTTTTTTAGGAAAAAAAAAATTCTTCAGTGTTTTTCTATGATGTGAGAGAATGAGTGTGAGAGACTGTTGAATTTCAAAATGTGTGGAAGAGAACAGATTTATCCTCCTTCCTAAAATAACTAATAACTAAACAAATATAAGAAATAACAGTATGCTGACCTAGGATATTAGACAGTAAAGGACAGTAACCTGACAGAGGGGAAACAATCAAGGGGAGCACTATAATTGGTCCTGCTCACCGTCTGCTGAGAGTCTTTAACTGTCACAGAAAGACAGAGAAACCTGGATAGAACATGGCCACATCCTTAAGCTGAGGAAATAGAGTTGGGAGTTTGAGAAGGCCCAAATGGATGAAGTTTGCTGGGATGATACTTAAGAGGACAGAGCTGCATAGAGATCTGTAGTCGTCAGGTGAATGAATAGTCACTGATGCACGTAGGTGAGGAAATTACATGAGGTCAAGGAAAGAAACCCAGGAAAGAAGAGAGCACAATCCCAACTTTCACAAGGGCTGGAAATAGTTTGTGATTCCACTAATAAAAAGGGGGAAATCCTCATAATTTATACAACATCAAGTATTCAGAAACTTATTGCCTCAGGAGCTGGGAAACTTTCACCCTGACCAAGGCTGTTCTGGACCTGCCTGACAATTTACTTGCAAGCTTCAGAGAAGTATACTATTTCCAAGTAACTTACCATGGCAAGTTAAGCTTAAAAATATTTAAAATATTACAAAATTATTCAGCACCGACAAAGTAAAATTCATGATACATGCCATCCAACAAAAAATTACAAGGCATGGAAAGAAGCAGAAAAATATGGCCCATGAGGAAAGAAAAATTAATCAATGCAAACAGACACAGAAAGAAATTAGATAATAGAATTAGTAGGCAAGAACATTAAAAGAGGTATTAATTCCATATGTTGAAGGAGGTGTAGGAACACTTGAGAATGTTAGGTGGAAGCATAGAAGATATAAAAATGACCGAAATCAAATTTCTGATGATGAAAATTATCAGAAAAAGTCTATCAAAAAATGAACAGAAACCCATTCTCTGACAGAAGTATTACCCTGTTACCAAAGTCAGAAAAATAAATCTCAAGAAAATTAAAATACCAATCTCTCACGAATATAGGTGCAAACTGATCAACAAAACACTGGCAAACCAATACCAGCAACATATAAATAGGAATATATATTCAATTGACTAGAATTAAAAAACAAGTAAACTGAGGGTTACTGGAGGGGAGTTGGGTGGGGGATGGGTTAAATGGGGATGGGCATTAAAGAGGTTACTTGTCGAGATGAGTACTGAGTTTTATATGTAAGTGATGAATCACTAAATTCTCCTGAAACCATCACTACACTATATGTTAACTAACTTGGATTTAAATTAAAAAAAAAAGTTAATCAAGAGCAGAGGATACAATGTCAACATTTGTATTGTTCTCTACAATAGTAGTAAACTATAAAAATATAAAACAATTTATCACTAAGATAAATTTTCTAAAAACCTAAATAAATGAAGCCACACTGAATATCTGTGGGTTGGAAGATTTCTTTCAGTAAAAAAGATATAAGATACTCAAAAATCATATGATGATCAAAAACATTAGTCATTAAGAAAATGTAAATTAAAACTATAATGTAATGTACATCACACCCATTAGAATGACTACAATAAAAAGAAAGTGTCACAAGTGTCATTGTGAATGTGGACAAATTAGAACCACGTACATTTCTGTTATATATGCAAAATATTGCAGCCACTTCAGAAAATGACTTGGCAGTTTTAAAATGTTTAAAAATATATTTATCATATAGTCAAGCAAGACCACATCTAGATATTTACTATATATATATATATATATATATCTATATATATATATACTATATCTATATACTATATCTATATATATATAGATATAGATATATATATATCTCCACATAAATGGTTGTATGTGAATGTTTGTAGCAGAATTATTTATAATAGGCAAAAAGTGGAAATCTGACATTTATAAATCTATAAATGAACAAAATATGATATATTTGTACAATAAAGTATTACTCATAAATAAAAGACAAAAAAGTACTAATACACACCATAACATGTAAGAACCTCAAAACTATGTTAAGTGAAAATGCCAAACATACAAAACCTCCACATACTTTATGGTGTAATTTATATGAAATGTCCACAAAGGAAAACCTATAGTGATATAAAGTTAACTGTTGGTGCCTGGTGCCAGAGGTAATAATGGAAAGAACACAAGTTATACTTAAGAGATCTTGTGGGTATTAAAGGAATTTCCTGGAGGATCCAAGACGGCAGAACAGCATGGAAGTTTTTTGTGTGTCTCACGTCCATGAAATACAGCCAGACCAACACTAAACCATCCTACACACCTAGAAAACTGGAGGATTAACACAACAATCTGCACAACATGAACCACAGAATTCAGCAGGTATGCGGTGCAGAGAAGTGAACTTGGAGAGCGAGAAGGTGCAGGAAGGAGGGTGCTTTTGCGAGCAGAGAGAGGATGGAGACCGGGATGGTGGGGGGAGGGGGGAAGGAGAATACAGATAAAGCACCCCTCCCGAAAACTCCCCAAAAGCAGCTGGAGAGAAAGTGGAAAATTGGAAACAGCTGTAGGTACTAAACTAAAAAGGGAGAAAGAAGAAAGGAGAGGGTTTAAATTCCTTTAGGACTGTAAACAAGGGGAGTGCAGAGTCTGCAACTCCGCAGCTAAATACCTGGTGGTGCTCTGGTGGGAACGGTGAATCCCCAGGACAGAGTAGGGTCTGGGAGGATCTTGGGCCACATGGGGAAAAGTGGTTCCACTGCTGGAGGGACATTTGGTAGAGACTGTTGAAGCCACCTGGTCCCAGCAGACCCCAGAAAACGGCCACATTCGCTGGTGCTGGAACAAGGTCATTAAGGGTGAAGCCTGGTGCCAGATGTGTGTTGTAATTTTCCATAATCCCTGGAACGCTGTTACTACACTATCTCGCAAGCTTTTTCTGGGGCGGGCTGGCACCTGGCGTAGTCTCCAGGCACCGGCAGCAGCAGGGTCCAGGAAGCGTTCCTGGGTGCAGCCGGTATTCAGCCATTGCTCAGTGACACCCTCCCGCAGAGGGGCAGAACAGGTCAAAGCCACAGTCCTTCAAAAGTAAGGGGCCTGGGAAAACAGCCGTATCTGAGGCAAAACTCGGGAGAGAGGTACTCCCTGGGGCTTGGTCACGGAGAGTGAAAAAGCGGGCAGCGGACGAGAGCTGAAGACGGAGAACCGGTGTGTGATTGCTGATGGAGAACAGACTGGGTGGCTGGGTGGAGCCATTTTAACCGCCCCTGCGCATGTGCATACGCACCTACTGGCGCCACAACACTCCACCTCAGTAGGCTAGCAGCGCCATCTAGTGGAGAGCAGAGCTGTTACACTAAGCCCCACCCAACTGGGCCAACTTCACTCTTCAAGAACACAAGTCTCACCGCTGGCTTACTTTATGGACTATAAAGCGCTACATAGACTGACTTCTAGGGGAAAATAAAATAATTTCAGCCCTACTTCAATCTGTTAGCAGGTCCATCTATTCAGTTTTCTTTCTTTCTTTTTTTTCTCTTTTGCACTTCTTTTTCTTGAATACAGAAAGAGAAACAATTCATTTTTATTTTCAATTTTTATTAAAAATATTTTTCTTTAATTTTTATTACTATATTTTTTACTTTTGTGTAAATTTTTCCGAATTCTATTTTACTTCCATCATTTTATTTTAGTCTACTTCAGTGTATTCACCTTTTCACATTTCCGAATGATCTCCTTTTTTTCTTTTTCTTTTTTCTCTTTTTCGTTTCTTTTCCTTCTCTTGAATGCAGAAAGTGAAAAACTTCATTTTTACCTTCAATTTCTATTAAAAATATTTTTATTTAAATTTTTTACCATATTTTTTGCTTTTATGTAATTTTTTTCAAATTCTATTTTACTTCCATCATTTTATTTTAGTCTACTACAGTGTATTCACTTTTTCAAATTTTCAAACAATTTCCTTTTTTCCCTTTTTTCTTTCTTATTTTTTCTTTTTCATTTCTTTTCTTTTTCTTAAATATAGAAAAAGAAAAATTCATTTTAATTTTTAATTTTTATTAAAAATATTTTTCTTTAATTTTTTCTACTGTATTTACTTCTGCATATATTTTTTCAAATTCTATTTTACCTCCATCGTCTCATTTTAGTCTACTTCAATGTATTCATTTTTTCTAATTCTCAAACCATTTCCTTTTTTTTTCTCCCCCCCCCCCCTTTTTTTCCCTCTAATTTGTCAAACCACTTTCAACACCCAGACCAAAACACACCTAGGATCTAACATCATCTATTCGATTTGTGTGTGTGTGTGTGTGTGTGTGTGTGTGTTTAATTTTTTAATCTTAATATTTTTTTAATTTTAATTTTTTTAATTTCAATTTTCCACCTCATTAATTCCTTTTCTCCCTTCAAAATGACAAAACGAAGGAATTCACTCCAAAGGAAGAGCACAAAGAAACAACAGCCAGGACCTAACCAACACAGATACAAGCAAGATGTCTGAACCAGAATTTAGAATCACGATAATAAGAATACTAGCTGGAGTCGAAAATAGGTTAGAATCACTTTCTGCAGAGATAAAAGAAGTAAAAAAATAGCCAGAATGAAAGTAAAAGTGTTATAACTGAGCTGCAATCATGGATGGATACAGCGGCAGCAAGGATGGATGAGGCAGAACAGAGAATCAGCGATATAGAGGACAAACTTATAGAGAATAATGAAGCAGAAAAAAAAAGAGGGAGATTAAGGCAAAAAAGCACGATTTAAGAATTAGAGAAATCAGTGACTCCTTAAAAAGGAACAACATCAGAATCATTGGGGTCCCAGAAGAGGAAGAGAGAGAAATAGGGGTAGAAGGGTTATGTGAGCAAATCATAGCAGAAAATTTTCCTAACCTGGGGAAAGGCACAGACATAAAAATCCAGGAATCACAGAAGACCCCCATTAGATTCAACAAAAACTGACCATCAACAAGGCATATCCTAGTCAAATTCACAAAATACTCAGGCAAGGAGAGAATCATGAAAGCAGCAAGGGAAAAAAAGTCCCTAACCTACAATGGAAGACAGATCAGGTTTTCAGCAGACCTATCCACAGAAACTTGGCAACTTGGCAGGCCAGAAAGGAGTGGCAGGATATATTCAATGTGCTGAATCAGAAAAATATGCAGCCAAGAATTCTTTATCCAGCAAGGCTGTCATTCAAAATAGAAGGAGAGATAAAAAGTTTCCCAGACAAACAAAAATTAAAGGAGTTTGTGACTACTAAACCAGCCCTGCAACAAATTTTAAGGGGGACTTTTTGAGGGGAGAAAAGATGAAATATATATATATATATATATATATATATATATATATATATAAATACTAAAAGCAACAAAAGATTAGAAAGGACCAGAGAACACTACCAGAAACTCCAACTCTACAAGGATCATAATGACAATAAATTCATATCTATCAGTACTCACTGTAAACGTCAATGGACACAATGCTCCAATCAAAAGACATAGGGTAACAGAATGGGTAAGAAAACAAGATCCATGTATATGCTGTTTACAAGAGACCCACTTAAGACCTAAAGACACTACAGATTGAAAATAAGGGGATGGAGAACCATCTATCACACTAATGATCAACAAAAGAAAGCCGGAGTAGCCACACTTATATCAGACAATCTAGACTTTAAAATAAAGGCTGTATCAAGAAATGCCGATGGGCATTATATCATAATCAATGGGTCTATCCACCAAGAAGCCCTAAGAATTGTAAACATTTATGCGCTAAATGTGAAAACATCCAAATATATAAATCAATTAATCACAAACATAAAGAAACTCATAGATAGTAATAAAGGAATTTTCTGAATGTGGATTGTGGTAATGGTTTCACAATTCTGTAAATCCACTAAATTTTTTATTCTTAAAGAAACACCAGCTTATAGTTTGAAAATTATACCTCAACAATGTTTTTTTTTTTTAATACAAGAATAGAACACTAATAAGTTCGGGTCAATTCAATCTGCCAAATACAGTATAACGAGATTCCCTAATGAAAGAAAATTTTGTGGAAGAAAGAAAAATAATAGCTGAGAATGTTCCAAATTTGATGAACATAACCCACACATCCAAGAAGTCCAGTGGATTCTAAGCATAAAAACATGAATATAACTACATGTCATAACCATATCACTTAAAACTAGTGGTAAAGAAAAAAAATTAAGAACAACCAGAGATAAAATAAACATGACATGTAGATGACAACAGGATTCTGGACAGAATAAAAGTATAGAAGAGCATAGAGAAACATATTTAAAGTATTGAAAGATGAAGGAAAAATTGTCAACCCAGAAATCTCTACCCAGCAAAAATATATTTCAAAAATTAAAGACAAATAACTTTACAAACATATACATGTTGCAAAAATTGGTCACTAGCAGTCCAGAAGCACAGACATTTTTAATGGAAGTCATTAAAGAAAAAGAAAAAATAATACCAGATTGAAACTTGGTTTCACTTAAAAGAATAAAGGTCACTGATAATGGTAATTCTATGAGCAAACAAAATAATTATATTCTTAGTATAATATCTGTTTAAATAATATCTCCTTAAAATTGAAATTTATAGACAAAATAATGACAGTGCCATTTAGGTTTATAACCTAATTGGAAATAAAATATGTGACAAGAATAACAAAAAGGCCAGAAGAGGAAAATAAAAATATACTGTTATGAGGTTATTATAATACATATGAAGTGAGATCAATGTACTTAAAGTTAGACCATGATAAGATAAAAATGTATACTAATGACATGTCAGGTAAAGGGTTAGTATCGACAATCGATAAAGAAGTTATCAAACTCAACACCCAAAAAACAAATAATCCAGTGAAGAAATGAGCAAAATACATGAATAGACACTTTTCCAAGAAGACATCCAAATGGCTAACAGTCACATGAAAAAATGCTCAACATCACTTATCATCAGGGAAATACAGAGCATAACCGCAATGAGATACCACCTCATACCAGTCAGAATGGCCAAAATTAACAACTCAGGAAACAGCAGGTGTTGGCAAGGATGCGGAGAAAGAGGAACACTTTTGCACTATTGGTGGAATGCAAACTGGTACAACCACTCTGGAAAACAGTATGGAGGTTCCTCAAAAAAATTAAAAATAGAACTACCCTATGTCCCAGCAATTGCACTACTAGGTATTTATCCAAAGGATACAGGTGTGCTGTTTCAAAGGGGCACATGCACCCCAATATTTATAGCAGCACTATCTACAATAGCTAAAGTATGGAAAGAGCCCAAATGTCCATCAACAGATGAATAGATAAAGAAGATGTGGTATATATGTACAATGGAGTATTACTCGGCAATCAAAATGAATGAAGTCTGGCTATTTACAACAACATGCATGGAACTAGAGTGTATTATGCTAAGTGAAATTAGTCAGTCAGAGAAAGACAAATATCATATGACTTCACTCATATGTGTAATTTAAGATACAAAACACATGAACATAAGGTAAGGGAAGCAAAAATAATATAAAAACAAGGAGGGGAACAAACCATAAGAGATTCTTAAATACAGAGAACAAACTGAGGGTGCTGGAGGGGTTTTGGGTGATGGAATGGACTAAATTGGCAAGGGGCACTAAGGGCGACACTTGTTTGGATGACTGGGGATGAATCACTGGATTCTACTCCCGAAATCATTACTGTACTATATGCTCACTAACTTGGATATATATTAAAAAATAAAGAAATAAAGAAACAAATTAAAAAAATAAAATTCTAATTTGAAATTAAATTTTGGCACTGTTTTGTGAAACACTGCTCTAAACAAACTAAAGGACAAATGCATACTATAAATTCTAAGTTAATAATTAAAAGAAGAAAATGAAAAATTAAAGGTAATAAGCCAACAAAGGAAAAAATGGAATAAAAATCTATAATCAAGCCAATAGGGGACCAAAACTTGGGAAAAGGATGGGAAGAGAAACAAAGAACAAATGGAACAAGAAGAATACAATTAGCAAGTTGGATAATTTAAACCCAAACACCAAAAACCATATTAAAAATAAATGTCTAACAATTCCATTATAAGGCAGTGATTGTTATATGGGATTAAAAGAAAGTAAGCCCTTGAGCTGTCTATAAGAAATGTACTATATATAAAGTCATCAATAGATTAAACAGAAAAAGATAGAAAAACTCTATCTCATCATCCATAAGAAAATGGAAGTTTGATTGATTATATTAAGATCAAAGTCATTTTTAGAATAACAGACACTGGGTGATAAAGATGTCATTTAATGATCATGACAGTGTCAATTCAACATGAGGACGAACAATTCTAAATATTCGTGCACCTAATAAATATGTTTCAAAATAAATGAAAAACTGGTAGAGCTAGAAGAAGAATTAGGCAGAAATTCATTTACAGAACACTTGAACAACTTTATCAATTAATTAACCTGACCTAAATAACATTTATAAAACACTTCCCTGGAACACAATAAAATAATTCATTCTTTCCAAGTGCACATCTTACATTACTAAGGTAGTACATATTCTGGGTCACAAACAAGCATTTTTGTTTGGACATGTAAAATCTGTAATTTTACAATTATATTTCTTGGAATTGTAATATTTTGGGTAAATTTTGGCTGTAAATGTCAAATTACATGGTAAATGTAAAGTAAAACAATACATTTTATAGAATGTGTATCACAAAAACTATGTTCTTTAACAATATTATTAAAATAGAAATAAAAAGATAAAAAAATCAAAATTTGTTCTTTAAGGCAATTACAGAAATTCTTAGAAATTTATAGCATTAAATGCCTATGCTTAAAAAGAAAAGTGTCTTAATGTCTTAGCTTCCACCTTAAACATCTTTCTTTTTAAATTTTTAATGTTTATTTTTGAGAGAGAGAGAGAGAGAGAGACAGTACAAACAGGAGAGGGGCAGAGAGAGAGGGAGACACAGAATCCCAAGCAGGCTCCAGGCTCTGAGCTGTCAGCACAGGGTCCCACTCAGGGTTCAAACTCAGTGAACTGTGAGATAATGACCTGATCCGAAGTTAGACCCTTAAGCAACTGATCCACTCAGGCACCCCCCACCTTAATCATCTTAAAAAAAGAAGAGCAATTACACATAAAGAAAGCAAAAGAAATAAAAAGCAATAGAGAAATTCAATACCACCAAAGTTTTTTTTAAAATATCAATAAAATTGATAAAACTCTAGCTACAATGATCATGCAAAAAACAGACAAGATACAAATTACCAATATCAGGAATGAAAGAGAAAACATTGCTCACACAGATATTAAAGAATAATAAGTAAGTAAATGTTATAAATGATTTTACGTGGATATAGTTGATAGCTTTTTTTGTATCTTTCAAAAACCAAGGGCGCCTGGGTGGCTCAGTCGGTTAAGTGACCGACTTCAGCTCAGGTCATGATCTTGCACTTCATGGGTTAGAGCCTCACATCGGGCTCTGTGCTGACAGCTTGGAGCCTGGAGCCTGCTTCAGGTTCTGTGTCTCCCTCTCTCTCTTTGCCCATCCCCCACTTGTTTTCTCTCTCTCTCTCTCTCTCTCTCTCTCTGAAAAATAAATAAACATTAAAAAAATACACATCTATTTTAAAGTTATCTCTTACTGGAGAAAAAATTGACAAACTGGGTTGACAACAATAGTCCTGGACTTGGAAATATGTTTCTTCCAGAATTTTAAGAGACCTACCAAGTCTTTCTGTGTGTGTGTGTGTGTGTGTGTGTGTGTGTTAAATGCAAGATGCAGGAATTTTTCTTTTATTTTGAGGAGGATGGTCCAGCAACCACTGACTACTGGAACACTAAAATTTAACTACAGGGCTAATTTGTAAAACTACATGAGATTTACTTCAATTCTCAGCAGCACGTGTATCTTAAGAAAACCTCCAATGTACCTCAAGCCACTTCTTAATCACTCTGTCTAATCACCAGGTCATCACAATGTTGTTGAAATAACGTTATCAGTGTGATCTTTTATGGGATAGCCAAGATCTGGATCTCTGGATTACATTAGAACACAAGAAGGGACCATTAACATATTCCTAAGTCAAAACTGTAAATTAATATTATCATCCATCCTAGGTGAACAAAAATTGCTTCTGATCCACTGTTTTAATTGGAATGGAAAAGAATATATTTGCCAAATCAATGTCAAGCTGAAAGTTAATCAATGGCCTTAATAATCTGCTCTAGCAAAGAGATCACATTTGGCACATGAATTGTGATTTGGGCAAAAATACACATAAGTTTATGGTAGACTACCATCATTCTCTAGAGTCCAACTGGTTTTTTGTATGTGGCACTAATCTGCCCAACCCCATTGGGTATATAATATTGTTTTTTTTTTAATTTTAACTGATAGTGGTGGGTGATATTTTCAGAGATTTCCTATTGTCCTTTTATACTATGATAACTGTTATAATACAGGCCAGTATAGAGCTTCCTCCACATGCCAAGTATATTAGTTCAAATTATGCACTCACAGAGTAGAGACCACTGGATAAACCTGCAGAATCTGTAAACCCACTGTGAGCCACATGATAGCCGAAACCCTATTTATCACTTGGTATCTAATGCCCCTACATTAATACTTGGACCAAAATTCTTTGGGATTTAGTGTAAACTTAGTTGTGCTAGAAATATTTAGTTCCTAGAAATGTCCCTTTTCAGCATTAGCTAATTTCAGTAAATAGTTCTAAGTCTCTTTGGAAAAGGACTCTGGAAATAATCTTGATATACATTCACCAAGTATTGCAGGAGGCTTTCTCCTAGGAACTTGGCCAGCACTTCAGACAAATGGGTCTGAATCCAAAATTGGCTCACATTTGGGAAATAGAAAGGGATTATTGGGAAACAATTTCCCACGGATCTCACGTTTTTATATAATCGTGTAAACAAAAGTGTTGATTGTATTAGACTAACTTTTCAAGGGTATTTCTATAGCAAAGAGCCTTTAGAATATCTTTATCAAAAGATAAAGGTATTTTACCCTTCCAAGGCAAAGGGTAGATTTGTTTGGTACCCATTATAAGATACTTAGACTTCCTAAACTCAGAGTTCCTCTTCTGTAAAGCACCATGTGTGTATCACCTGGCTTTCTTGCTGTTGTCCTACACAAATTGGGACTTGAATAATTATCTCCAAAATTCTGATACTCTGGCTACCACTACTGGTGTAACAAACTGTCCTTCATCTTTGACCCCAAAGTCTTGTTTCCTCTACCAGCTTCTACAGAAGCTGTGGAAGGATAAGCTGATAGTTTGCAAGTAGGGTAAAATATCTCATCCATCACAGTTCTTAACAAAGGTTATAATACAATTAGTGGGATAGCTACTCTCAGGCTTTTACTATGATTATGATTATGATTATGATTATGATTATGATTATGATTATTTTGGTTACAGAGATAAACAGGACCTTTGTCGGATGCCTATCCAAGACACATGGCATACATCTGGAATGGTTTGAACACAAGAGGCAAGGCTTGATCTTGGTTCACCAATTTCTTCACTTGTAAAGTAGAGAAAACGTGAGCTTCCTCCTCGTAAGGGTCTTGTATGTTTTAAGTAACATTCTATATGCAAAATATTGGGACCAGTGTGTAGCATTTATGAAGGCTTCAATATTTTATTATCATCACCGGTTTACTAATATAAAAACTGAAAGTAGTAAATTACTTGAGAAAATTCTTTCATACCTATCCTAACCAGCTCTAAAACTGTAGGACAATTAAAGGAACAAAATATTTCATGTCATGTATAAATTCCTCAACACATTAAGGTTGGTCAGTAACTACTGATGCTCCTTTTCTTATATATGTACATAATTAAAAACATAAAAAAGAATGTGAGGCCTTATCTTAAGGGTGAAAACAAGATGACCCTCTTAAAGTTTCCAAGATTAATAAGAGGTAGCAATTTTTATCCTTATTATTTTGAAAAATAATCATCAGAAAAAAAGATTTAGGAAAATTTTTATTAAAATCTAATTGATATGATTTTATGAACAATGTATAACATAGCTATAATTCTGAGATTAAACATTATTGAATATAATTAAGTATCTTGTCAACTTTACTAATACAAGTGTGACTAGGTATATGGGAGACTTGATAGGAAATTGACTTTAGTTTTAGTTCTGTCATCATTCAAAGGTAAAATTCATTTTTCATAAAATAATATATTAGCATTTCCTCAAGAATAATGCATTGGATTAGAAAAAGGAAGTTAAAAAAAAGCAAATAGACATATTAACTAGAGAGACATTCAGCGCATTCTTCCATCCCAGTTTTTGTTCCCCAACATTATTGATTTTGGCCCAGAGATAAACCCAGTCACTGTGAGTGATAAACTATCACCAAGTCCCATTGACTTTTTTCTCTTTTTGCTGTAGTTTTTGTCAGGTCAATGAATTATCCTTGGCTTATACTTTGTTCTCTAAGGCATAAATCAAGATTTAAAAAAAGTGTTGGATCCTCACAAGTTAGAGGATTAAAGCCAAATATAGCCAAAAAAGAATCATCTAAGCTTGTTTATTTGAAATTCCTTGTTCTGATTGATAGAATGCCAATATAACAGCTATTTATTAATGATCAGAAGTTATTGTTTTCATAAATTTTGAATTTGTAAATGAATAGAAATAAAAGGGTTTTTTTTGCCTCCTTTAAACATCATAACTACTGATATGATTTCTGTAATTGCAATTAGTAAAGATCAAACTAAATAGTCACTGGTATCATTAATAATCACAAACTTGTATTAAATGCTTAGCTTTTGACATATTTTGGCATATTTGGCATATTAAATAGTGTATGTGTGTCTATCTATCTATCATCATCATCTATCAAACTATCATCATCATTATCCATCTATTAATCTACCAATCCATCTAAAGTCATTACACCCAAGTTTAGGAAATAGATACTACTATTATCATTATTTCATAAAGATGAAAACTGAAACGTAAGAATTATGCTTAAGTGAATTTGTTCCAGTTAACAAATCTAGTATGCAGTGAGATAACAATAAATCCACTTTAACGTAACAGCGGAGCTATATACAATTGTCATTAAATATTCCATTGAGAATTTTTAAAGTACTGCTATTTAGGTTAGGCTCTCTCAGACTAGCATTCTATTAAAAAACATATAAAGATAATAAAATATACTTAAAACAAAAAAGGAAGTGATTTTAACATGAAACAAAAGGTATACTATTTTGAGGTGCTTAAATTGATACTTCTAAGAAACAGGTGTTATGGTGCCTTGACAGTCAATGGAAAACAAGTACAGGGTTTAATTGCACACCAGGCTATACAGTTTGAACCTTTCTCTAACCCAATATTCGCTTACAGGGCTGAAGTCCTTGTTTCCTTGGTGGCTATCAATTAGGACCCATTCTTTGACTCCATATGCCATTCTTGTTCCTTCCCAGATGGTTTCCTTTATCTTCAAAGCCAACTATAGATAATATCACTCATTTTCCATAATATCAAATCCTCTCACACTTCTTTTTTTTTAATATTTATTTTTGAGAGAGAAAGAGAGACAGAGCATGAGCAGGGAAGGGGCAGAGAGAAAGAGGGAGACACAGAATCTGAAGCAGGCTCCAGGCTCTGAGCTGGCAGCACAGAGCCTGATGTAGGGCTTGAACTCACAAGCTGCAAGATCATGACCTGAGCTGGTCTGATGCTTAACCGACCGAACCACCCAGGCACCCGAATCCTCTCATACTTCTAATCTCTTTAAAGGTTCACCTGATTAGTCCAGTCTCACCTCTCTCTCTCTCTCTCTCTCTCTCTTTCAGGATAAACTATTTCATATAACATAACCTAATACAGGAGTTATGGATACGGTTATCATGGATATAATTTCATAGTTTAGTCCTGCACTCAACTGTGTTAGGGAGATTATATGGTGCTTATCACCAGAAGGCATGAATATTAGAGACTAGCTTAGAATTTTGTCTACCATAAAATTAATTTCCTTGGTTTTTAATCAATGTACAAATGTTATAAACAATGATTTATAGTTTAGGTTATCAAAAAACAATTAATAAAATTGTTATACTACAAGCACTGGAATGTTAAAGCAATAAATAAGGAATGCTACTTTTACAGATATGTAATTTATACATAGATTATTAAAGTCTTAGGCAGAGGACAAGTTGATCATAAATTACACCATTCTCAGTCACTTATAAAAGATTTTCAAATAAGTGTAATTTGCAGTAAAGGGCATTTGTATATGCATTTCATTTTCTCATTGGATGAGTACTCACAGATATTTAATTAACATTCAAGAGATGACCAGTTTGCTTAATAATTAACTGAAATTTACATGAAATTTAATTTTATAATTACATTATAATGTATACATTAAATCTGGAGTGGTGAAATATTGCCTGTTTATTAAGCATGGAAGTAGGTGAATGTTTTTGAGTCATGTAGCCTGTGAAGAACACATAATATATCTTTGTTTTATAAAAGCTTTATTGTCTGTTGAACTGAGAGGGACCCTGATAAGCCTGCAACAAATTGCAATTAATTTAGGTGGGTCAGAAACAATATCCAGAGAGGGAAGGCCTAGCATTTTGTCCTGACTTTACCATTCACTAGTTATATGGCCCTGGGCATTTTCCCTGCAAGATTTCTTTCCGATTTTCTTTTAAAGTGTCCTAGACTGATATTTATTGGTACTTCCCACATGCTCCCTTTTTTCTTTAAATACACACACACACACACACACACACCCTTCACATGGCTAACTGACTAAAACCCATTTGTCCCACTTCTATGTTTGAAGGTAAAGGGAACCATGTAGAAAGGGGCACACCTTTCTCATTCCCCCCAAATCCTGACCTCCAACCTCTACCATAAGAACATTTTCATTAAATCTTGTGCTCTAATATATTTGGTCACTGCAAGAGGTCTTGGTCAGGATGGTTCCTCATCTTGTCCTTCAGTCTATACATTGCTATGGGCACTGCCCACTCTGATCTGATCTCTCAGGCCTTCCAAGTTTCTGAAACAAGACTCTAAAACCCAAGGATTGTTATAAGCAAAACATCCTCTCTCCTCAAACTCTTGCTAAATGTTCCCATTCTCTTTTTTGCTCCAACTTAAAATGGAATTTCCTTGAGGACACTGCTTCCCCTGTAGGCCTCTCCAAATTGTTGGATTTATTTTCCCTCAGACCTTTGGAAACACTGGATCTTCAGGTGTGGTCTGCATTCTTCTTTCTCATCGTAGCTTCCAGATTCTTCTCCACTTCCTTCCCCAAATTTCTGAGATTTGAATCACATTTAGATTCTGCTTTATTCTTCCTAGTTGTAGTTTACTACTCCCCTGTAACTCAATCTTGTCTTTTGTATGTTTTATTTCCTGCAAGATTGTTTCTCTTTCCAACACAACTCTTATTCTGATTCTTCATATTCAAATTTTACTGTTTAATATTATTCAATAGGAGTTCCAAGGAAATCTTACCAAATTATAGAAATAGAGGGTATTTCTCTCTCGAAACTATCTGTTGTCATGTTTTTGTAAGCAAATAAAAACGCACACTGCCTCTATTCTTTATCAGAAAATTCCATCAATTCTGGGATCCTGGGTGGCTCAACTAGTTAAGTGGCTGACTCTTAATTTCAGCACAGGTCATGATCTCATGATTCATGAGTTAGAGCCCTGCATCTGGCTCTGTGCGCTTGGGATTCTATCTCTCTTTCTCTGCCCCTCCCCTGCTCACGTTCTCTCTCACTCTCTCTCTCTCTCTCTCTCTCCCTCTCTCTCTTTCTCTCCCTCTCTCAAGAATAAAAATAAACTTTAAAAATATTCCATCAATTTATATTTAGTAGAATAAACATTATACTTCATGCCTCTCAGCTCAAATTCATCCTTTTATACTATTCTTTGTGATTGTAGACCTGGGGTTTCTGAAAACTGTACAGGTATACCTCAAATACATTGAGGGTGTGGTTTCAGATCATTACAATAAAGTAAATATCACAATAAAGCCAGTAAAACAATTTGGGGGGGTTCCTGGTATATATAAAAGTTATTTTTACATTACACTGTAGGCTATTAAGTGTGCAATAGCATTATGTCTACAAAAACAATGCACGTGGCTAAATTTAAAAATACTTCATTGCTAAAAAAAATGCTATCATTTGTGTTTTCAAGAAGTCATAATCTTTGCTGGTGGAGGGTGGTCATTCAGGATGGTCATTCCTGAAGGTTGAGGTGACTGTGGCAATTTCTTAAAATAAGAAAGTAATGGAGTTTGTTGCAACAATTGACTCTTTCACGAATGAATTCTCCATAGCACATGATGCTGCTTAATAGTATTCTACTCACAGTAGAACTTCTTTCAGAATTGTGGTCAATTCTCTCACACCCTGCCACTGCTTTATAAACCAGTTTATGTAATATTCTGAATCCTTTGTTTCATTTCAACAATCTTCACAGCATCTTCAACGGGCATAGATTCCATCTCAACAAACCATTTTCTTTGCTCATGCATAGGAAGAAATCCCTCACCTGTTCACATTTTATTATGAGATTGTAGTAATTCATTGATATCTTCAGGCTGCCCTTTGAATTCTAGTTCTCTTGCTGTGTCCACCACTGCATTTATTTCATCCACGGAAGTCATGAACCACTCCAAATCACCCATGAGGGTGGGGATCAACTTTACCAAACTGCTGTTAATGATATTTTGACCTTTTTCTATGATTCATGAATATTGTTAATGGTATCTAGATGAGTGAATTTCTTACCTGAAGGTTTTCAATTTGCTTTGCCCAGATCTATCAGAGGAATTACTATCTAGGTAGCTATAGGCTTATGAAATGTATTTATTTCCTCAATCATAAGAATTGAAAGCTGAAAGTATTCATTGGTCCCTAAGCTGCAGATTGCAAGTCGTGTTAGCAAACCTGAAAATAATGGTCAACTCACTGTATTTCTCCCTTGGAGCACTTGGGTGACCAGGTGCATTGTCTATGAGCAGTCATATTTTGAAAGGAATCATTTTTTCTTCTTTCTTGCATTCTTGTTTTCTTGCTTGCTTGCTTTCTTTCTTTCTTTCTTTTCTTTCTTTCTTTTCTGAGCAGTAGTTTTCAACTGTGGGCTTAAGATATTCAGTAAACCATGTTGGAAACAGATGTGCCATCCTCCAGGCTTTTCTGTTCTATTTCTAGAGCATAGGCAGAATAGGTCGAGCATCCTTCTCAAGGGCCCTGGGGTTTTCAGAATGATAAATGAGGATTGGCTTCAACTTAAAATCACAAGCTGCATTAGCTCCTAACAAGAGAGTCAGTCCAACCTTTGAGGCCAGGCTTTAACTTCTCTCTAGCTGTGAAAGTCTTAGATGATATCTTCTTCCCATATAAGAGTGTCTCATCTACATTGAAATCTGCTGTTTAGAGTAGCCATGGGCATTGATTATCTTAGCTAGATCTGGATAACTTGCTGCTTCACCTTGCACATTTATGTTATGGAGATGGCTTGTTTCCTGAAACCTCATGAACCAACCTCTGGTAGTTTCCAGCTTATCTTCAGCAGCTTCCTAAAGGTCACTCAGCTTTCATAGAATTGAAGAGAGGGCCTTGCTCTGGAATAGGCTTTGATTTAAGGGAATGTTGTGTGGTTGGATTGATCTTTTATCCAGACCTCTAAAACTTCCTCTGTATCAAAAATACTGTTATGCTTTCTTTATACTTCATATTTTTCACTGGAGTAGCATTTTTCATTTCCTTCAAGAAATTTTCTTTTGCATTCACAGTTTGGTAGCTGGCACAAGAGGCCTCGCTTTTAGCCTATCTCAATTTTTTGATGTGTCTTCCTCACTGAAGCTTAATCATTTCTATCTTTTGATTTAAAGTGAGACATGTGTGACACTTAGAGGCCATTGTAAAGTTATTAACTGGCCTATTTTCAATATTGTTGTGTCTCAGGGAATATGGATGCCCAAGAAGAGGGAGAGAGATGGGCGATAGAAGTCAGTGCAATAGTAAGAACACATACATTTATCAGTTAAGTTCAATATCTCATATAAGCACAGTGCATGGTGCCCCCAAACAATTACAATAGTATCATAAAAGATCACTGATCACCGATCACTGTAACAAATATAATAGTGAAAAAGTTTGAAGTATTGTAAGAATTACTAAAATGTGACACAGAGACACAAAGTGAGCAAATTCTGTTTGAATAATGGCACCAATAGATTTCCTTGATGCAGGGTTGCCTGTCAGTCTTTGAATTTGTAAAAAACACAGTATCTGTGAAACACAGTAAAGTACAAGAAAACCAGGCATGCTTGTAATCGCAAAACCAGCCTCATTGGTTGGTATTGTTCACATGTTCATCAAATTGTCAAAGTAGTGTACAAAAGCACTAGTAAGGATTTATGCTAATAAAATAATTTTTAAGTTTTTAATGTTTATTTTTGAGAGAGAGAGAGAGAGAGAGACAGAGCACAAGCAGGGGAGGGGGCAGAAAGAAAGGGAAACCACAGAATCTGAAGCAGGCTCCAGGCTCTGAGCTGTCAGCACAGAGCCCGAGGCGGGGCTCGAACCCACCAATCGTGAGATCATGACCTGAGCCGAAGTCAAAGACTCAATCGACTGAGCCACCCAGGTGCCCTTGTTAAGAAAATAACTAAATGTTAAAAGACATAAATGACTATTATTGCATGCTATTTATAAATAACTAAACACAGGGTAGAATAAAAATATTCCAAGTCTGGTGAAATAGTTAGATAAGTTATGGAGCAACAAATGTTATAATGGTGTGATAAAGTGTTTCAGAGCATGAACTAAAGAACCATTTACCAGTAGAATGACTTTGGGCAGGTTATTTCTTTGTGATTCAGTTCCTTTAGCTGTAAATTAGCAACATAATAATAATCCTTCCTTTATAGTATAGTCGTGAAGATTTGCTGTGTTAACCCAACTAAAGCAATTTGCATCGTGTCTGGTATGTGGCAAATTATGTTAATGTTAACTGTATCATCATCATCATCATCGTCATCGTCATTCAGCCATTGAATTTTATTTTATACAAATGCAATGTGTTCATAATATTTAGGAAATATCAAGCTAGTTAGAAAAGTTTTATTTAGTATTTTCAATGTACATATAGATATAAAATATAAAATCTAGATAAGTAGGCTACATATAAAATATATATGGCAGCCTATACACTAAATTGCCTATACTATTCTCTGTAGATAGAACAATTATAAATAATTTGTTCCTGTTTGTTTTCTTCTGTATTTTATTACTTCATGTAATAACCATACCCTACCTAGTTATTTAGAAAAAAATATTTTTAAATTGCTTTGAAATGAAAGGTTTAATATTTTAATAATTGTCTTTATCCTTACTGATTTTCTAAAAAAGTTTAAAAAATTGAAATTTTGCTTCATATATGTTCTGGTCTAAATATTAATTATACCTTAATGTATGATTTCTTAGCCTTTGCAAAAATCAAATTATTCAGTTAGACTGTACATTACATATATAAATAATATAAAATATTGGTTCAAAAGATTCTAAAGATATACCAAAATATTTTAAAGATGAAAGTAAACCTGTTCCTCGATAGAAACAAAATTATTACTTAGACAGTACACAAGAAGTTTCTGCCCTCAAAACTTAAAAAAGAAGATAAGTTTAAAAAAGGTAAAACATGTATAAATAATATTCTTGCTAACCTTTCTCCTTATTGATAAAGATAAAAGGAAAAAAGTTCCAAAACTCTTTAACTGATAATATATTTTATAAAATTGGTGGAATAACTGCATAGGATGGAATTATTTCAAATGAATTTAAAACACAGAAAATTAGCAGTAAATTCTTGCTTGGTGATATACACCAAAAAGACAAAAATAAATTAACAAAAACTCTAACACTACTTTCAATAATCATAGTTCTGGTAATAATATGGGAATATTAATTTGAACCATTTAATTATAATTATAATTAATTTGAACCATATAATTATAATATATACAGTGCAGAATAAAATAAAGAATAACCATGCTGGGATGCCTGAGTGGCCCAGTCGGTTAAGTGTCTGACTTCAGCTCAGGTCATGATCCAATGGCTCATGGGGTTGAGCCCCGCATCAGGCTCTGTGCTGACAGCTCAGAACCTGAGGCCTGCTTCAGATTCTGTGTCTCCCTCTCTCTCTGCCCCTCCTCCGCTGGCTTTCTGTCTGTCTCTCTCTCTCAAAAATAAAGAAACATTAAAAAATTGAAAAAAAAGAATAACCATGCTAATACTATAATGTTCAAAATTGAAAAAAAATGTGTATATATGAATATTTGCATATATAATCAAATACATGTAGTTCTATAATTCTTAAAGTTGAATTTAAAATATAATTATGAACTTATAGTAAATTCAATGTTAAGTAAGAAAAAAACAAAACAAACAAACAAACAAACAAAAAAGTGCTTTTCATTATTGTAAAAGCCTAGGGGAAAAAATGAAATCCAGGGCACCCGGGTGGCTCAGTCGGTTAAGCATCCGACTTCGGCTCATGTCATGATCTCATGATTTGTGAGTTCCAACTTTTCATCAGGGTCGGTGCTGATAGCTCAGAGCCTGGAGCCTCCTTTGGATTCTGTGTCTCCCTCTCTCTCTACCCCTCCCGGGCTCAAACTCTGTCTCTCTCTGTCTCTCAAAAATGAATAAACGTAAAAAAAAAAAAAAAAAAAAAGAAAAAGGAAATCCAATGGTAAAGTGCACCCTTAGCAGACAAATTAAGACTTTTTTTTTCTCTAAATAAAAGTAACCAAAATACTTTAGAGAAATAGCCGATTGTAGGTATGGAAAAACAAAATATGCATGCTACATATTGAGACTGTAATAACTTTTCTTATCAGACAGCTATGAGGCTAATAAAAAAATGCTAACATTTTATCAAGAGGGCTCAGGAACCAATAAAAAAGAGGCTCTACCATTTCTCAAAGATTTAAAAACAGGAGCATCAGTTGAGAATAATAACTACAATGTGTTTATTAGATCAAATGTATCAAAAATCAAGGAGGTCATAAATATTATATTAAAAAAAAGAAAACTGCTAATTAATTTCCAAAAAATGAAATGAATCAACATGTTATTTTTGTAACTAGAATAAAAATAAATAATGAGACATTTATTATGATTTCTAGTCTAATTTTTCTTCAAGCTAACCATATAACTGATGAGGAATTTCTCTTTGAGACAGTATTCTATTTAGAAATACAGAAAGAATGATAGAATAATGACATTTTAACTTTAATTACTTGGAAATAAAATTAAAAAAAAAACTTCTTCAATCTAATAAAGGATTTAAACCTAAGATATATTGGTAACATCATACTTATTGATGAAATATTGTTTCCTAAAATTAGGAGCAAAGCAGGATGTTTTATTTTAACACTTCTATTCAGTATCACAATTTAGGTTCTAGTTAAAAGCAGTGAGGCCAAAAGAAAATTTTTTAAAGAAGCAAAGCATATAAACATTGGAAAGAGATATAGATTTTTTTTCTGCTGATGACATGATTATGAACATAAAATTTCCAAAGGAATCTACAAACACGGGCCCTGAAATAATACATGAATTTAGCAAGATCTCAAGATACAAGATCAATATTCAATTTAATATATATGCTAGCAACAAATAACTAGAAAATTAAATTTTAAAATACACTTTATAGCTATAGCTAACATTGCTGTCGGATATATAGGAAAGTTGTTAAGAGTAAGTCTTAAGAGGTATCACAAGGAGAAAAATTTGGTCCTTTTTTTTCTTTCTTTTTTTATTGTCAGTATATAAGAAATGGATGTTAGCTGAACCTACTGTGGTAGTGATTTTACAATATATACAAGTCAAACTTTTATGCAGATGCTTTAAACTTATACAATGATGTATGCAAATTATTTCTCAATAAAACTAGAAAAATACCATTTATGGTAGCAATAAATATTTAATAGAAATAATAAATTTGACAACTCATAAATTCAACAAAATTAATAAACACATGCACAAATTCAACAAAAATCGTGCATGATATTGTTACTGAGTACTAGAACATATTGCTGAAAGAGATTAGTGAAGACTTAAAAGGGAAAAATATAACATTAATTCACTGGAAGTTTCAATGTTATTAGAATATTAGTTCTATGCATATTGTGTCACCACAATGTCAATTTTTTATAGAAATGGAAAAATTAATTTGAGATTTTGTATGGAAATTAAAAATATTTAGAATATATACAGGGTATTGAGAGAGAGAGGGGGTGAGAAGGACTGTTTGTGCATGAGAAAGAGAAAGGAAGAAGGGAAGGGGGAAGTGAGAGAATAAAGTTGGAGGACTTGCACTACCTGGTTTCAAAATTCAATGTAAAAATACATTAATTAAGGTAGTTTGGAATTGGTGTAAAAAATGGAATATAATGGAGAGCAAAGAAATAGGCTCACATGTATATAGTCAATCAAGCATTGACAAAAAGCCAGTGCAATACAATGATAAACAAATCTTTTCCCTAAATTGTGCTAACACTGGATACATTTATGGTTAGAAACAAATCCAGTCTCATATACACAAAATTTAATTTCAGATAATATAGCTAATATAAGTCTATATATCTTTCAGAAATAAGAAAATACCTTCATTCCCTTCATGTGGACAAATATTTCTTACATAGGATATAAAGGACAACTTCCACAAAATTAACATGATAATTCATTAAAATAAAAATTACTCTTTATAAAAAATCTTGTAAAAGAAATAAAAACATCAAAGACTGGGAAAGAACTTGTAATTCATACAAATGACAAAGGACTTATATGTGGAATATATAAAGAACTCTTACAACTCAACCATGAGATGGCAAGCCACAAAATTCTTATAAAAATGTTGAAAAGTCAACAGACACTTATATGTGAATAGCCAATAAGCACATTAAGAAGTGATAACATCATCAACTTTCAGATAAACTCAAGGTAAATCACAATATGTTACCACTACATATCCACTAGACGGCTAAACTTAAAAAAATAACAATAATAAAATAAAAAAAAGATTAGCTAGGTCCAGTGTTGACAAGGATATGGACAAATCTGAACTCTCATTTATTCCTACTGGGAAGACATAATGGTTCCATGCTGGAAACCCATGGCACTTTCTTAGAAAGTTAAGTATACAATTTACTATAAAATATAGACATTCCACTCTTTGGTATGTAGCCAATAAATGTAAAAGTATATATTTACAAAACGTATTCTGTAAGAATGTTCATAGCTGATTTTCTAGAGTAGACAACATCCGAAAACAACCTACATATTCATCAACTGGAGGATCAGTAAATAAACCATGGTGTTAAATTAATTAAATAAGAAAGCCAGTAGACTTTAATGCTGTGGTAGCCTACATAAGCACACTAAAATCTAAGTCTGTAAGTGCCTCAAGATTATGAAACCAAAACACCAAGGACAACAAATTGCAGTCAACTAGGTTTTAAGTTACAGCCAATCAACCAATTTTCTTTTATTGGTTCTGCATTTCCTTCGTATAAGCCTCTCTCCTGGCTCCTGCCTGGGTAGTGTTCCTATCCACTTCTGGTTTGATGCCACCCAATTCAAATCTATTTTTGCTCCAAAAAACGCTTAACATTTTAATATGCTTCAGTTTATCTTTTGCTATGTTCATACTATGGATATACTTAATAAATAAAAGGGAGTCAATCAATGGTACATGTAACAGTACAGATGAATCTTCAATACAGTATCCTAAGCAAATGAAATCAGACTTATAAGAAAACATGTTTGATTCTGTTTATATGAAATTCAAGAACAGATAAAGCCTATTTTCAATAATAAAAATTTTAACATTGCCTTTTTTCCAAAGACAGAGGTAGGAAAAGAAAACTCAGATATTGATCATTCTTTCAGTTCCATGGGTACAATCATTTGTCAAAACCCAGTACACTGTTAAGTTCTTTGCATTTTACTTTAATTAAAACCACAGTAAAATGGTTGAAATCAATAAGAATAGATTCTTCATCACTTAGAAAACTTATTTAAAAATTAAGAATGCAAATCCCTGAAAAATAATGGATCTGCCAATGATTCTCAGTGACAACTGATATTATTAAACAAAAACAACAAAACAACAAAAAAACAAAAACAAAACTCAATTGTATATTAAGAAGCTCTTGTTGAGAAAAGAAGCACTATCAATTAGGTCTTTTTTTTGTACAAAAGATGGAAACTTTATATAAACTAATTTCTAGATCTAGCTAGCAGATGACAGGAAATACACTACTTTAAAAATTATGTTAAAAAAATTATGTTAAACCACAAGAATGCAGTAAAGCAATATTCAAAATACAAATGTACTCTGAAGGAGAATCTATTTCTCTGACAAATAAATTTCAAAGGGATAAAATTTGGCTTTAGAATCTACAGATTAAAAGATATTCAGGGGGCGCCTGGGTGGCTCAGTCGGTTAAGCGTCCGACTTCGGTTCAGGTCACGATCTCACAGTCTGTGAGTTCGAGCCCCGCGTCGGGCTCTGGGCTGATGGCTCAGAGCCTGGAGCCTGCTTCCGATTCTGTGTCTCCCTCTCTCTCTGCCCCTCCCCCATTCATGCTCTGTCTCTCTCTGTCTCAAAAATAAATAAAAACGTTAAAAAATAATAAAAATAAATTTAAAAAAATTAAAAAAATAAAAGATATTCAGAAGATCTTTAAAGCAAATGCAATATATAAACATTTTTGGATCCTGGAAATCCAAAAGTATATATGCATTACGTAGATAGATGGGATAATGATAGACAGAAGTATGTATCTGTACATATGTATATTAACATTAATGTTAATATAGTTAACATATATATTTTTAATTTTTTTAATGTTTATTTCTGAGACAGAGAGAGACAGAGCATGAGTGGGGGTGGGGCAGAGAGAGGTAGACACAGAATCCAAAGCAGGCTCCAGGCTCTGAGCTGTCAGCACAGACCCCGACGCGGGGCTCGAACTCACAAATCGTGAGATCATGACCTGAGCCGAAGTCAGTCAATTAACTGACTGGGCCACCCAGGCGCCCCTATAGTTAATATATATTAAGTTAATATAAATATATAATCTATATAATTATCAATATAAAATTATGTACAATAATTAATATATAATCTATATCAAAACATGATAGAGACAGTAGAAAGTTTACCATTAGAGATTTCATTATATTAAGAAATATTTGTTATTTTTTACATTACAATGGTATTGTGGCTGCATTAGAAAATAGGTGCTTAATTTTAGAGATGCATACATATATTTTTATGTGCAAAATTATAGTGATTCCTGAGATATACTTTCAAAATAACTCAATAGGGGGAATAGGAAAAAGGAAATTATAAATGAAATGAGATTTGTCATTAGTTAGATTTCATGACACTGGATGACAGATATTTAGGGTTTCCTAATACAAGTTTCTCTATTTTGGATGATATTTCAAAAGTGCATAACAAGTGACTCAAAAAACAATCATAATAAAGCAAACAATGACACTTGCAAAGTAATTACATCCAAGTATCTCAAAGGGTTCTCTTGAAACTGTTTTCAAACGGCAACAGTCCAAAGTACAAGCTAGTAAAAGCAGATTGATTTTCAGTGGTTAATATTCTATTCTAGATACAAATGTCTCTGATTATCAGTATGAATAAAAATCTGTTTTTGCACGTACAGTATAACAAATATCCTTTACAAATTCTATTTATATATGTGGAAGACTTTCTATAACCTAGATATTGGTATAAAATATCAGTAATCAAAGGCCTAATGTAATTATAAGGAGGTCAGGCAGACTCTTTTCTTCATTAGCTGATAAATGCCTTAATACAAAATAATAGTGTGATTGGTGAGATATTTTCATGCAAACTTCTATTCACTGTTCTTCAGATTTAATGGCTTGGAGTATCTTTACTGATTGCCTGTATCTTCTTGCCTGAATCTTTTAATACTTCCGGTATGTCAAACAAGGACTACACAAAAGTAAAATATCAACCTCAGGTCAGAGAGGCAAAGTCCAAACAATCAGAAACCAGTGGTGATGTTCTTTCCTGATAAGATTATTTCCACCAACACATATACCGCTAGCCCCTTCTCCATACACACAAATATGCACACACATACACCCTTTTTATTCTGCTCTCCTATTCCAATCATACTATTGTGGAAGGTTATAGTGTTGTTATGGAAGTGATTGACAATGGAAATAATTAAGCAATGCGTTGCATGCTAGAAGCCCCATATCAGGCTCCTGCTGTCAGCACAGAGCCCTCTTTGGATCCACTCTGCCCTCCCTTGTGTGCAAGCGCTCTCTCTCTCCCTCTCTCTCTCTCAAATGAATAAACATTAAAAAATAAAAGCGTCTTGATGTTTGTCTCCTGAGATGCCTTCAGAAAGCGATGGTTGATAAAATCTCCTAAACTTCTGATGAAAAAATATCTTTCTCTTAATGTATATTTGCCCAAGATCCACATGAAGCAGGGGTCCTGATATGACTAACACCAGAAAGTAGTTTTTCTAGCTGAATCTTCAGTAGGTAAAGGCTGGAATTTAAATTCAAAATGATATGCCCTAACTAATACCTAGAATAGAGCTATCCCATATCTCTAGTGATGTGCTTTAATAGTCTAACATCTGGGTTGGAATGATAAACATCCCTTAAGATTATTCAGAAAACTAATACATACATACTCATATATTTTTATATCCAACAACTTGCTACGTAACAATTTGTTTAACATTTCAATGGGTAGAAAACAAAATGAAGACTCAAATTCCTTAAGATCTGTCATGGAAAAATAAAAAAACAGAAGTGATATATTTAGGTAACAACTCTTTTGAAGTACATGTTACCAAAAGCTTATCTTAGCCAGTAAAATCTTCAGCAGTGCATTCCCACATGCACGGCTTGTGCCCACTGGTGACTTCCAACCAAGGGAAACTCTTCACTAAGTGTATGTCTTAGAGCTGCCAGTGTTTGTTGATCTAAACGCTAATATTATAAAGTCATCTTTCAAAAATAATAACCTTGCTTTTCAATACCAACTGTTCAGCCAGGTTAAAAATTAAAAATAATTAGGAATTAAGTAATATTCCTTGGTGAAATACACCTTGATGAAAACTATTACCTGATTCCCCTGTTCCAAATTTCTCTCTCTCACGTACAAGATATTTTAAATGTAAATACATATCTAAATTTGTTCATCGAAACTAATCCAAAAATTAATTTCTATCTTCAAGTTTAAGGTCAAGGAGCAGATAGAAAAAGTCACAATTAATATTAAAGTTAACATTAAACTATAATTTGTTTGCCTGTACGGACATACTCAATTCCAACAGGATAGGTTTCTTATAACCCACTCCAGTGAACAATGCTGTCTTGCTTAGATCTAATGATCTACCATTACACTAATAAACAAGGATTCTAGTTTATAAGTCAGTCTCCTTTGAATTCAGTTTACATGATTTGTACCTTATTTTGACAATATCTCTGACATTCAATGAATAGTCAAAAGTCTGGAATATAGAATCTTAGAATTGAACTATAAATTGGATGTTAAGAGGTTCAAACTCTCCTGCACAAAAGGATTTATTTAACAGATTTTCCCTCTGATTTAATTCTAAATTAAATGTTGCATCTATCTCTTGATTTTCATTACCGATACCATCACTTTCGTTTAAACCTACATGTGCTCATCAACTGTTTAAATAGCAGTGATGTCCCTAGATCTTTGTCACCATCTCTTCGCTTCTATTGCATTAGTTCCAACATCCAGGTTAACTTCTTTCCTCCTCTCTGTCTAGATGAGTCTCCCAAGATTCAGTTTACATACAGACTTCCCTGTGAAATCTTTCTTTATTATCCTTATCCACATTCTCTCTCCTCTGAATTCATTGTCAGCATGAACCCTGATATAAAATAGTTTAAAATCCCCTGGTGATTCAAAGAATGCAAACTTAAAAAGACTAATGACATGCACCAGGGCCAAATGAGTAACATAAACCTTAAGTGCATGTCTGAGGCAAGAGAGATCACCAAGAACTCATGCAAGATTTGTATTTCGTGAAAAATGGCAACCTGGCCACAAAGAGGAATGCTCCAGAATTTAGGGATAATATCAGAAAAAAATTATGTAAAAATAGATATAATTGTGAGGAAAAGATCTATTACTTTTCTGCAGAATATTTATGAAAAAATGTTCATGAGCTCATAGTATATTAAACGAAGTTTATCAAACTAAATTATCAAATCACCAAGATTCCTAAGGTCTATTTCAAAATAACTTCAAAAATATACCACTCCATGATTTAAGAAAATTAGATGCAATTTAAATCAATGTATCTTGCAACAGAGACTTTTTTTTAAAGACAAAAATTTTGTTGCATTAAAAGAATATTGCCAAACAGGGCTGTAGAGTGAAAACTTACCTGGGTTTTCCTAGCATCATTCAAAAGAGAAATAATCTGATTCTGTATGATTTGTGCCCAGTGTTCAGACAGGAAATTCTCCAGAGGAGAGAAGGGAAATTCATTCCTTTACTACAACATGATAGAAATATTTCTTAAAAGAACATCAAATTTCCTTTGTTCCAATTCAGTGCTTTCAAGCTAATGATCTGATCTATCATTTGTTTTCCTGAGTATATACACTCAACCCCAGTAGAACAGTTTCTATGACCCATTCCAACTAATCACACAATATTGCCCTCTTCCCATTAATAAGCAAGCATCGTGCTTGATTAGTCAGTCTCCAGTGAAATTGTTTCACTTGATTCGTACCTCATTCTGACAACAATTTGAAGTTAATAAAACAAAAATCTTAAAATGCCACCTAAAATAACTATATCCTCACAGAATTCTGAAAAATTATAAATTCACAATGTTTTTATCTTAAATGAACTATTTGAAGTACTCAGAACCATCAAATAATGAGACTAAATTTGAAAGGAAAAATTTTTATTAGTGATTAATGTGATAACTTTTTGGTAATTGACATGAAACAGCATATTAACTTTCAAGGAATAAAGATAACAATTTAAAAATGTTACAGGTTTTTTAAAAAATTGTTATTTATAAACAGTGTGTTGACCTTGGCCCTCTATACATAGTTTTAATGATGTATCAATATTAAAGATGAACTGATTTGAAAATAGAGTTTTTTGAAAGCTAGTTTTTACATAAATATACCTAAATGGAACTAATTAATTGTAATTCATAAATTGTTTCTATGAAATGAAAAAAAAAGTGAAAGACAATTTTTAATTGACATCAGGATCTATACCAGTAATCTTCTTTTTTAATGTTTATTTATTTTTGAGAGAGAGAGAGAGAGAGAGAGAGCAAGCGGGGGAGGGCAGACAGAGAGAGGTACAGAGGATCTGAAGCAGGCTTCTCAGTGACAGCAGAGAGCCCCAAGCGGAGCTGAAACTCGGGATACCTGAGATTGTAACCTGAGCTGAAGCTGGTGCTTAAGTGACTTAGCCACCCAAGCACCCCTATACCAATAATCTTCTAAACAAGGAAGAAGCTTAACTACTGTTAATTTTTAAGCTTTCAAAATAAGTGTCACCTAAATTAAATACCCCGAATCTTCCATTCTCTAAAAGACTTGGTCTGATGAAATTACCCATTTGTAATGTCATCTCATACTTATAAACATTTAAGTTCCTATTTGGGTAATGAAAATGACTTTCAGTCATTATAATGATGGCTTTTAGTTTGCTATTCCTTCAAATTTTGTTTTCATATTTAAAGAAAGACTTAAGAATGAAGAAAATGACTTATGTAGATGGTAAATTAATATTGCTCATAATTATCTTCATTTCCTTTATTTTTCATCAGTTGGTTTATTTGCATGAAAACAGGCTTCTGAGTCTTAAGAATTCATTTGCATGAACTGTCTCAGCACATAAAATTACAAGCTGCTCATTAACAAGTACAACTATATGATCATACAATAGAATGTAGAGGTGAATGAGACCCCAGAGATACTACAAGCTACTCTTTATACAAATGAAGACAGGAAACTCAAGAACATAAAAGATTTCACCGAGATAACTATGTAGTTTTAACAAAGGCAGTATCCAGCTCAACTCTTCTGAATTCCAAAGAATTATTTGTATTTCATTACGAAACAGTTCACCAAGGTATTTAGATGACTTACTTTTAGATCTCAGAATAGAAAATCTTCTTTTGGTCATGAAGCTTATTGATGATATTTTGAATGTTATTCATTTCCTTTTGGCACTATTATGACAAACCACACAAAGTATAATAGGTTTAGATGGGATGGAGGATGGTTAGCTTATGCAGGCCTCTTCCTATTTGAACAATCTCATTTAATGCAAAATGAGAAATACTAAAGAAATTTATAAGAAGCCTTGTTACTAGGTATAGTGTTTTGGAAAGTTTCTTTATTTTTAAAATTTTTTTTTCAACGTTTTTTATTTATTTTTGGGACAGAGAGAGACAGAGCATGAACGGGGGAGGGGCAGAGAGAGAGGGAGACACAGAATCGGAAACAGGCTCCAGGCTCCGAGCCATCAGTCCAGAGCCTGACGCGGGGCTCGAACTCACGGACCGCGAGATCGTGACCTGGCTGAAGTCGGCCGCTTAACCGACTGCGCCACCCAGGCGCCCCGTTTTGGAAAGTTTCTTAAGGAATATGGATAATACAATAAATGCTTACTTTTAAATATTATAAATATAATTTTATCTTTTATTAATGGACTTCATGTTTTAAAGAAAGCTTAGGTTTACAAAAAAGAAGAGTAGAAACTACACAGAGGTTCCATATATCCCTACTCCCTATTCCTATCTTTCCACCCTGCCATCCCTGTATAATTTCTCCTATTATTAACATCTTTCCTTCCTGTGGTAGGTTTGTTACAATTGATGAACCAATATTGATACTTTATTATTACCTCGAGACCATGGTTTATATTAGGGCACCTTCTTTGTATTGTAAATTATCACAGATTTTGACCAATGTGTAATGCCATGTATCCACTATAATGGTATCACACTTTAGAGTTTCATTTTCTAAATAGCCCCTGTGCTCCACCTATGCATTTCTCCCCCTGTCCATCCTCCACCCTGAAGTTCTACAAACTGTTGATTCTTTTCTTTACTATCTATATAGTTTTTCCTTTCCCATAATGTCATCTAATTGAAACCATATAGTATGCAGCCATTTCAGATTGCCTTTTTTCACTTAGCAATATGAATTTAAGGTTCCTTCTCCCCCCCCCACCCCGCCCCGGATTGATAGTCCATTTCTTTTTGAGCAAAGAATAATATTCCATTGTAGGGATATCCCAGTTTGTTTGTCCGTTCACCTATTGAAGGATATCTTGGCTGTCCTTCAATCAAATATGGGCGATTACGAACAAAGCTGCTATAAACATCCATATGCAGGCTTTTTTGTGGACATAAGTTTTCAACTCATTTGGGTAAATACCCAGGAGCACGAATGCTGGATCATGTAGTAAGACTATGTTTACTTTTGCAAGAACCTGCCAAACTGTGTTACAAAGTGGCTGAAAAAAACTCTCAATAAACAAGGAATAGAAAGACATTATATTAACATAATATAAGCATATATATATGACAAGCCCACTGCTAATATTGTATTCAATGATGGAAAATATAAAGCTTTACCTCTATGTTGGGAATAAGACAAGGATGCTCATTCTTCTCACCTCTGTTCAGCACAATATTGGAAGTCCTAGTCAGAGTAATGGGTCAAGAAAAAGAAATAAAGGATAAAGTCAGAAAGAAAGAAAGAAGTAAAACTATCTCTGTTTGCAAATGATATAATCTTATACGCTGAAAACTCTAACGACTCCACACACACACACACACACACACACACACACCACATTATAATTAACAAATGAAGTTAGTAAAGTTTCAGGAAACAAAATCAACATACAACATTCACCTGTGTTTCTATACACTAACAATAACCTATATGAAAAGGAAATTTTAAAAATTATTCTATTTAGGAAAGCATCAAAAATAATAAAATATTTTGAAATAGACTTAGCTAAGGGGATGAAAGACTTATACACTGAAAACTATAAAACATTGATGAAAGAAATTTAAGAAGACACAAGTAAATAGAAGACCATTTTATGTGGATGGAAGACGTAAACAAATAGAATGGCACTCCACTGTGAACTAGAAAAGTTCATATCATTGAGTTGCTCATGTTACACAAAGTGACCTACAGTTTTAGTGCAATTCCTATCAAAATCCCAATGGCGTTTTTTACAGAAATAGGGAAGGAAAACAATTATGAAATTATATGCAACCACAAAAGACCCCAAAGAATCCAGTCTTGAGTAAGATAAACAAACCTAGAGGTTTTATATCTTCTCTCTCTCTCTCTCTCTCTCTCTCTCTCATTTTTTCTTAAAAGTTAGATAGTGTAACTAGAGATTTATCAATTTTTTGGATATTTTCAATTGCTTTTGGTTTTGATTTTCTGAATTGATTTCCTGTGTCAATTCCATGAATTTCTGCTCTAATTTTTACTGTTTATTTTCTTGTGCTTTCTTTGGATATAATTCAATCTTCTTTTTATAGTTTCTAAGGTGGAAGCTTAGATTATTGATTTTATTTCTTTCTTCTCTAATACATGTATTCAATGCTATAAATTTGCCTGTAAGGATTACCTTTGCTGAATCCAACAAATTTTGATGCTTTTATTTTTATTTTCATTTAATTACAAATGACCTTTTAAAAGTTATTCTAACAATGACATTTTTTAAACAATTTTATTCCACAAAGCCAAACCAATATGATAAGTTCAAATTAATTGTTAACATTATGCCATGCTAAGTAATCTCCAAGAACCATTGCAATTTTTCAAATTCTCATTTGTAACAAATAGTATCAAATCTTTGTTTGGCTTCCAAATATCTCCAATGAAGATACATTAATCGTTCTCCCACTTTTTCTAGTATTAAACCATCCAATGAAACTGAAGAATAAAATATTTTATGATTATACTACTCAAAAGAGCTACATCTAGTTCTGTACTTTTAAGCTGTGTGTGATACAAGACAGTTTATTTAATAACGCTTTCTCTGTTTTTTATTCAACTATAAGTAAATATAAAACTATAAGCTTATCATCTTCATAAATTATTAGAAAATAAATTTTAAAATGAAAGGGAACAGAATGTAAAAGCCACAGGGGCATTCATTAAAAGGGGTCATGGCCAAGTTCTTAGTTTTTGTTTCTTGTTTTTATCTTAAGGAGTAAAAGGCAATGTTTTCATTATTTAAGGGTAAAAATTTATACTTTAACAAAATCAGAAATATTTTATAAAAGAAGACAGTCTGTAAAACTAGATAATGGTGCTTATTAGTCATTTGGAGTCTCCTTTGAGCTAGAAAATTGAGTTAATGTGTAGATAAAACTAATCACAGTTCATATAAAATAATGATATTAGTAACATGTAAAGTATTGAGCTAAAAAGAGAAAATTACATAAAATTGTGTATAAGAATAGCAAATCGAGAGAAGATAATAAAAGTGAAATGTTTTTGAGTATGTGTTGGTGAGGAAGGGAATTTTGGTATTTATTTAGACTTTAAGAATGCAACATAAAATTTTAAGCCCATTCATTAAAAATATTTTTATGAAGTATCTTCCAAATGAGTACATAGGAAATAGAATAAAAAATTAAACATTAAAAAGACAAAGAGAAAAAGAACCTGAAATAAGGAGTAAAAATAGAGAACAACAGCAACAACAAAAAGATGGTAGAAAAAACATAAATACATCAATATTAGATCAAATCAAAATAAACTAAATTCACAAGGTTAAAATAGGATTGTACAATTTGACTAAATTGACTATGTGTGTGTGTGTGTGTGTGTGTGTGTGGGCGTGTGTGTGTTATACATACACAGAGAGGTATACCAAAAATAAATGTAGATGGAATACAGAAAAATTAAATATGCATACTATAATAACCAAATGTTAGAATATCTATGTTTCACATCAGACAAAATAGACTGAAAATGAATAGTTTAATGCCAAATTAAAAAGTTCCAATTCTTGAAGAATATATAGCAACCAGGAGCGCCTGGATGGCTCAGTCAGTTAAACATCCAACTGTTGGTTTTGGCTCAGGTCATGATCTCATGGTTCGTGAGTTCGGGCCCCACGTCGGGCTCTGTACTGACATCTCAGAGCCTGGAGCCTGCTTCGGATTCCATGTCTCCCTCTCTCCCTCTGCCCCTCCCCTGCTCACACTCTGTCTCTCTCTCAAAAATAAATAAATATTAAAAATGTTTTTAAAATAAGTATTAAAAAAGAAAAAGAATATGTAACAACTGCAGATTTTACACATTTAATGAAATAGTCCCTAAACAAAACAAAATGTTGCTAAGACTACAGAAATATTAGTAAATCTATACAGCATGTATATGCAGAATCAGCATGTAAAACAGAATCAACAAAAATGAAAAAGGATATATTGCAATGTTATAAAAATATGTCAAGAAGTTTTAAAATTTTTAAATGGACACATTTCTGAAAAATGAATTGTTCTGATATTAACTAAAGAAACAGAATGATTAAATTGTCCTATTATCCACTAAATAAATTATATTGTCTTTTGAAAATTATTTAAGAGAAGATGGAGTGCCTAAGTGGCTCAATGGGTTAAGTGAACAACTTCAGCTCAGGTCATGATCTCACAGCTCGTGATTTTGAGGCCTGCATCGGGCTCTGTGCCAATAGCTCAGAGCGCCTGGAGCCTGCTTCCGATTCTGTGTCTGCCCCTCTCTTGCTCACATTCTGTCTCTCTTCCTCTCTCAAAAATAAATAAACATAAAAAAATTAAAAATGTATTTAAGAGAAATCACCAAACTAATATGATTTTTAAAAAGTGTTGTCCATAAATTTGAAGAACAAATCATCCCATTTTGTAAATTATCTGGCAAATAATAGAAGAAAGAGAAAATGCCTCTCAACTAAATCTTCAAGTTCAGCATAACATACAAACCAGTGCATTACAGTTATATACTAATTGTTTAATGATAAGGAAATGCAAAAATGAAGGAAATAAAATGATAAGGAAATGAAAGAATGTTCATATGATAGAAAATTGGGTATTAAAATAGTTCCTTTTCTGAATACTTATTTATATAGAAAGATATTCATGATACATTGTTAGGAAATAAAGTAGTTTAAAATATGTATAGTAGAATTCCATTTTATTTAAGTATATATTATAGACCTTAAGTGTACATATCCAGGCATATACATTTATGTGTGTGTTTGCATATATAACCACAAAAATTCCTACTAATTTATATCTTCACCAAATTATCAAAATGACTTAATTTCTGCCAACTTGGTGAGTATAAAGTGGTATTTTATTGAAAGCTATGATTTGTTAAAGATAGCTACTTAGTCTGTGACATTCTTCCTTTTGAAAGTGAGTCTATGTCTCGTTCCCTTGAATTTGGGCTGCCTTTATAACTGCTTTCAGCAATGGAATATAGCAGAGGGGACACTGGGTCAGATTTCCCTCCAGGCATTAAGTGTTTAGGAGTGTCTACTTCCTTTTTCTTGTTTGCAATTATTTTTGCCATAACTACGTGCACACATACATAGATACATATACTATATATACACACATATATACATATAGATTATATATACACACATATATACATATAAACATATGCGTGGATATACATACATACACACAAAATAAATACATATGGGTGTCTTTCTTCCTCCTCAGTGCTCTTTGCCAGGATGTGAACTGTCATGTCATAGGAATGATGGAATTAAATGAATATATTATCCAACCCAATTTTCTACATTTCTAGTATGTTTAGTATACCTTGAAAATAGCAGTTTCTGTCATAACTCACAATGTGTAATAAAGTCATTGGTTTCAACAATCTCATTTTCCTTACCCTCAGTTCTAGTAGTTTCTGTTACCTATGTTCACTGATGAAGATTAGAGAGTCAACTAAGATTATAATACTTGAAGGCCTTGTGATCCCATGTCTGCCTTGTTGAAGTCATTTCTGTCTACCTATAGGTGTCCTTTCATTCCTTAAATAAGCATACATAGAAGGTTTAGTAGTTTCCCTAGGCCTGGGCTGCTCTCTCACAACCGTTTGGCCCACAGATTATTCAGATACCTTTAGAGTATTTTTTCTTTTAAATCAGAGAGGCCTCCTTTTACATCCTTTATAAAATTGCTTTTTATACTTTACATCTTCACCATTTACCACATTACCTTGGTTTACCTTTCTTTATGGCACTTACCACCACCTGAAACATAAGGAAATGCTTATTTCCTTCTCACCTTAGAAAGTTACTTCTGGGGACGCCTGGATGACTAAGTCGGTTAAGCTTCCGATTTTGGCTCAGGTCATGATCTCGTGGTTCGTGAGTTCGAGCCCTGCCTCGGGCTCTGTGCTGACAGTTCAGAGCCTGAAACCTGCTTTGGATTCTGTCTACTCCTCTCTCTTTCCATCTCCTGCTCACGTTCTGTCTCTGTCTCTCTCTCTGTCTCTTAAAAGCAAATAAAAACATTAAAAATTTTAAAAAGAAAAGAAAGTGACTTCTGTGCTAGCAGAAATTTGTCTAATTTGTTTACTATTTTGTTTGGATTTATATCTAAAATAACACTTAACACCAGTAGGCATTTGGTATACTTTTGTTTAGTGAAGTAGATGAAGGCAGTAAAGGCTGTTAGGACCCAGGGAATGGATATCACAACACCTACTTAAATGATTGTGCCATTTAATGAGATGATATATAAAATTCTCCCCACACTGTCTAGCATAAAGTCAGTAATATGACTGATAGCTGTTTTAATACCTCTTACAGCTGGCTTAGGTAAAGGCAGGGGGAAAGGAAGAGCCTGTGCTCACCACCAATATGTCTATTGCCTTCTTGAAAATCGGACTATGGCATACAAATCCTATAAGAATGGATCCTTCTACTTCCTGGCCCACATCCCCTGCCACATTAGGGAATAAAACCACAAAAATGTGTACAGCTGTATCCATAAACAACCAGGACCACATTGTATCATTGGAGGACTCATTTCATATTTTATCACATTGGCTCCAAGAAGGAGAGACATTTACATAGAACAAACCTACCAACAGTCTAACTGTTTCAGGTCTTCTCTCCTATTTATTTCCACTAGTGTTTCTGATTGAAAACAGTTTTTCAGTCTCTCTCTCTGTCTCCCCTCCACACTTGAATAAATCTTATTATTTAACCCATCTTAGATTTTGAGACAAAATTCTTTCATGAAACATATTATTAGTACCCTTACCAAAAAAGAAGGATCATCTTCCCATTCCATCCTCTTAGAGCCTATCATAGCATTTATACTCTATTGGAAAAATTATTCTATCTCCCCCTGTCCCCCCTGTTTCTCCCTCCTTCTCTCCCCCATCCCTTTGCCTCTCCCTCTCTCCTTTTCTCCCTCTCTGTCTCCTTCTCACCCTCCCCTCCTAGCTAGGCTGAGAGCTCCTAAAATAAGAAACTATAACCTCAGCACTTGGCCCCATGACTGGGTTGAAGTGAAATAAAATAAACTAGCAAAAAAAAAAAAGCTTCAGACATTTTACAATATGATTTTAAATTATGGTTTACTTTTTTTATACAGTCTAAAGTAATTTGACCAAAAGTATAACCTTCTTGATGAATTCTCAGCCTCATCTTCTACTGGTTGCAGTATGTACAAAAAATATACTGCTACATGTGCAGCAGGGTAATCAAAACAAGCATTAGCTATTTAACTTTGGAATTACAGTCTGTGTAACTGAGCCAAACATTTCTTTTCTTTGACATTTTTGGAAATGTCACCATCCCATAATTCTCTTTAGGAAGTGTCCTGGCATTCTAACCAATCATATTTTTGTTCAGTTCATTCCTCCCACACACGGCCACCTGCTGTACTTCAGCCAAGGATACAATATAAATATCCCCCCAATAAAGAAGAGTTTAGCTTCCTCAATTCACTTTTAAAATAAGCAAAATCTAAAAAAAATTTATTTGTTTCAAAGTGGAGATATAAGTATACACATATGTACAAGCTTAATGAAATAAGCTTAACAAGAGCAAGAGAGAGAGAGAGAGAGAGAGAGGAAGAATGCTCTTCTATCACACATGGGATGTTCTATATTCAATTTTTGGAAGCCAATTTGCATTTTAATGATCTGAGTAGCATCTAGAGGTGGTTATCTTTAGTAGAATTTTGTAAAATGATGCTATAGAAAGAACAAAGCTATTAAATCAGAAATTAGTTTGAATTTCCTTCTGAAAATTGAGTGTTGACAAGAAAAAATAAACTTGGTTTATGTTTTAAGTAAAACTTTCACATCTTAAAAAAATGAGGCCTTGAAATACTAATAAAGTACACAAGGAACAAGGCAAAAGAAAAGATGTAAATTAAATTATCAATACCATTACATTTATAGGACCTAGAATATTTTATATGTATTACACACCGACTAGCTGTATAAATTTGGGAAAGTCACTTGATCTACCTGGGCTGACCTTCTTGCTTAATGATAGTATTAGCTAAGATATAGAATTATTTTAAATATATAATTAAATCATATATATCAGTCACTTTGAGCACTTGCAGGAATGTACTTAGTACTTGAAATCATTTTTGTAGTTAACAATATTCTTGTCTCTTTTTTGCAAGTAATAAAGAAACACACAACATAAGAAATTTGTTTATTTCCAATTAAGCAAAATAAAAAAATGAAACTTTACCAGTCAGTGAAAACTATTGAGGCTATAGATTCTTTTATTCTATTTTCACCATACAAATATTTTTACTGAGGGTTGAAAGATCTGTTATCTGAAAACTACAAAACATTGATGAAGAAATTGAAGATCACACAAACAAATGAAGTTATTCCATGCCCATGAATTGGAAGAATTAATATTGTCAAAATGTCAATACTACCCAAAGCAACCTACAACTTAATGCAATCCCTGTCAAAATACCAAAAGCAATTTTTCTAGAACTAGAACAAGTAATCCTAAAATTTGTTAAGGAACTACAAAAGACCCTGAAGAGCCAAGGCAATCCTGAGAAAGAAGAACAAAGCTGGAGGTATCACAATTCCAGACTGTAAGATATACCACAAGCTATAGCAATCAAAACAGCATGGTACTGACACACAAATAGAGACATAGATCACTGGAAAAGAACAGAGAACCAAGAGATTAACCCACGGTTTTATGGTCAATTAATCTACAACAAAGGAGGCAAGAAATACCATGGGGAAAAGACAGTATCTTCTGTAAATGGTGCTAGGAAAATCAGACATGCAAAAGAATGAAATTGGACCAATTACTTATGCTACACATAAAATAAACTCAGAGGGCACCTGGGTGGCTCAGTCAATTGAGCAAATGACATTAGTTCAGGTCATGATCTCTCTGTTTGTTAGTTTGAGCCCCACTTCAGGCTCTCTGCTGACTAGCTCAGACCCTGGAGCCTACTTCAGATTCTCTATCTCCCTCTCTCTCTGCCCCTCCCCTGCTCTCACTCTGTCTCTCTCTCTCTCAAGAAAAAAAAATACACATTAAAAATTTTAAATAAAATAAATAAACTCAAGAATGCATTAAGAGCTAAATAACTGTAAATATTTCAGTCTACTACTGGATTTTGACCTTGCAAACCATTCTTATATCATCCAGTTTCTTATGTATTCCTGCTTCTGCTTTGGTTTTGTTAAGTTTTGCTTTGTTTTTCACATTGTCTTGCTTATTCCCTATGGCTTTCTCTGTCAAATTTCATAGAGGCAGTATTGATGTCAATTTGTTTTCTAAAACTGTTCAAATTCCTATTAACATTATTTCCATATTATGCTTTTCTTCTGAATTATAAGATTTACCCTTTATTTTCTTTTTTCAGGGTGTATTTTCTAAGGACTCATGTCTCATTTATTTTGCATCAAATGAGAAATTTGGAGATATCAAATTGGATATCCAAGCCTGATATTTTCTAGTGGACTCACTGTATTCAGTTAACTTTTCATTCAGGGTTCAACTACCTACAGCAGAATGCACTCAGCTTTCATCCCAATTCCCTGTTTTCCATAGAAACTGATCTAATTCATCTACTCTGGACTGAGAGGTAGGAATTGTCCTACACCTATTATATGAACACAAAAATCCCATATTCCTAATATTTACTATTATCAATTTTCTTTTTTTTTCTCTAATTTTATCATGCCCTTTAAGTCAAAGATTCTATATCTTAGAAATGAAGTATACAATTATCTTTAAATGCCCTCCCCCACCTTACTTCTAGTTTGATTTTGTATCAATATTTACCATTCCTCAGTGGATATAGAGAATATACTGTTAAAAGAAAGGGTAGATGGTGTTAACAATCCCATTGCCTCGAAGAGGCCACATCCCTAAAATACAATGGTGTGGTTAGGTCTGAATTTCTGATATTTTTTTACACAATATATGAATGCAAAAGAAATCTTCTTACACATTTCCTCTGCTTAGGACAGCTACAAATGTGTGAAATTTCAATGGTATTTCTTAACTAAACCCAGTACAATTCATATGTGGTTAGTGGGAATTATCCCAACATTCTGGAACTACATTGGTAGCATTTTTATTTTTGTTTATTTTCCCCTGGTGATCACAGTTATATCAAGTTAGTAAAAATTTTTTATGAGGATGCATGAGCAAATTCAAGCAAGATATCTTTTTTTGTTGTTGAAGTGCCAGAATCATTTCTAATTCATCTTCAAATATATGCTTTATCTTTCCTCCCTCTCAAATCCAGTAAGAATAAAACATTGTGGTGTTGTTTTTGAACATCAGCACTGATGGAACAGAATCAAAATTCTTCAGAAGGACATTTAGATGTTTGACATTTAGATGCTCTAACCCCAAAATAACTGACTGGCTTCCATTCCTCTTCCAACACCCAAACTAACAGCACATAGATCTCTGAACCATTTTGGCAATGTATCTACTTGCCTATTTCTGCACATCTTTACTCATTGTTTTTACCTTTCCTATATTTTCCATATTGAAATCCTGTTCTTCCTTAAAGTTTCCACAATTGCTATATATAATGTTTAGTGTTTTTTGATTTGCTGATTGGGACAGATCTATTCCTTCTTTATATTACAGCTTGTTTCTTGTAACACTGTTTGCATGATTCATAAAGAAATACTGAATGTTCTGTATATCTTTCCCAAGGACTACGTCTCCTTCATCTCCACCACAGTTCTTTTAAAACTCTCACTTGTCAGATACTCCTTCCCACCAGTTGTATTCAGCTTTACAGAGAAAATGTCATCCATGGGAAAAGAACTGCATTAATTCTCAAAACCTTATTAGCCTTCAGGCAAATGTCTTTTTCTCGTATCACTATGAAGAAACCTCCAAACACTAATTCCTTTACTCCTCTTTTGAGTTCTATCTGCCCTTACTTGCTAAATAACAACTAGTTTATTTTAATAACAACCTTTCCTTTTTACTAGCTCTTCATCAGTATTTTAAAATGTTCAAAATCTCTTAGACATGATTCCCATTATCTCACATATTGTTTATGAAAAGAGAAAACATAATTAACAGCTATAATTTGCTCAGTGATATGAATATAAGGAAAATAGATACTCTCTTTGACTCTCATTTATTCTTTTATCATTATTAGGTTAATTAAGTGATACCTTTTAAGTCTTTCTGCTCTTATGTCTCTCTTGAGCTACAAAACCACAAATCCAAAGATACACTGAGCATCTCCATTTATCCCTCAAATCATTTGAATTTTCCCCTTAATGTGCTTCTCTTGCAAAATTCTCTACCTTAGCAAATGTAATCCACCCCATTGTGAAAATAAGAAACTTGACTGTGTTGACTTCTCATTCGGCCTCTGCACTAACGCCCAATCATCACCAGGCCCTGTTGTTTTCTTAATATCATGTTTTCAGTTTCTCACTTCTCTTCTTACCCATGTTCATGTTTATGGTTCAAAACACCATGATTTATCACCTGGTTTTTGACAACATTTTCTTAAAAGTTGTCTTTGCTCAACCGAGATCTATAATTTACAGAGCAGCCAGAACAATATTTCTAAATCACACAACTGATACTGCTAGCTAAAAATCTTAACACCCTTCAAAGTTTCATTGCCTTTAGGAAAAATCCAAATTTCTTAGAACAGAAGGCTTTTCCTAATCAGAAACATCATTTCTTCTCCCATGACTCCAACATTTCCATCTGGCCCCTAAAACCTATTTTGAGATTCTTCATATTCTCCCTTTTGCTGTTGCTGAACAGATGCAGAGGACCCAGTGGAGTCTGTGGGACTTTCAAGAATGGCTAAACCAAGCAATGGAAATGGCCTGTGTCTGTGTGAAACCAGGAAACCTCATCTGTTTTGCAGTGGAGAATGTTGTGAGAAACAAAGAAACGGTTTTTTTTGTTTTTTAGCACAGAGATATGGTACTTGCTTGTTAAATAAGTAACCTAACATAACTAATATATTTAGAAGAAGAATTGTTGATTACACAAATAATATCATCAATGGATGATAGAACAATGGGCTAACCAAATAGGGCTTTTTTTTTTTTTTTTTTGGCAGAAAGATCAAATCCATGAATGTTCCCAAAATGGAGTACAAAGGTAGATGAAAACTACAAAATAAGAAACTATTAGGGTGGGAAATTCCAGACATAACATGCATGTACATTTATTTCCAGAGAAATGTAGAGAGAACGGAGAGGAAAAAGTCATTGAAGAAATTATAAGAAAAATATTTTTCTAACTTAAGAGATGAAATTTCAAGCTTAAGTTTCTTATGGGAGCACCTGGCTAGCTCAGTAGAGCATGTGACTCTTGATCTCAGAATCGTGACTTGAGCCACCCATCCACCCCCAAACTGCTTATCAAATGGCAGGCAGGATAAATTAAAGAGACTATAACTAGACTTGCCATTGGGAAAGATCAGAATTCCAAAGACAAATGGATGCAAATGCTTACAAAAGTGAGAGAAAAAAATGAAAAAAAAAATGCTTCCAAGAATTAGTAATTGTACTTTCACCACATTTCTTACTAGTAATGCTGAATAGGACAGCAGTTGCCTTCAAAGAGATGAAGGAACATAATATTCACTTGAGAAACTCTGCACTCAGCTAAGTTGCTAGAATAAAACATTTTCAGATGTAAGAACACAGAAAAGTTATTTTTGTTCACATTTTTCAGTGAAAGATACTGTAGGATATATTTCAGAAAAATCAAAATGAAAAGAGGGAAAGAGAACGAGTTAAGATCAAAAAGCTGGAACAAGCCAGGAGGTAGTGGAAGAAAATGGCCCCTGGATAGTCCTGAAACACACGACAGCTAGGAACAGAGACTGGTATGGAGAAAGGAGGGATTCCACTTAGCAGGCAGATTAATAAATGAAATAAAATTAATGAAAATATAAAGATAAATGATTGCTTTAGAGATTAGAAAAAAGACATAATTATAAACTCCATGCCAATAAAACTTCAAAATTGCTTCTTTGACACAATTCTCATAGAACTATTGTTTATCTTGAGCGAGGAAAGATCAGGATTTGAGGAACAAGAAACGTAAGTTTCACCTTAAAATCACCTTTGCCTCAGTTCGCACTGATTTTCACCTAAAAGGAAAAGAGAAATACTCTTTATAAAGTACAATTTGAGAAGTGTCTCTACAGAGTGACAGAATTAGAGTTTGTCAGGTGTGCATTAAATTTAAAAACAATTTACTCCAGAACAATGTGATCATAAGTTATGCAATTTTAAAAACTTGAAAGTGCTCTTTAAATACATTGCCTTCTCTTGACGTAGAATCTGTTTACAGAATAAATAGAAAATAAGTAGTTTTTGCTTATTGACATTATATTTTTTGTATGTTTTAAAAATAAAGCCCTATGTAACCAGGATTAAAACTTACAAGTTGAAAGGTGGCATTTACAAGATAAAATGACAAGATTTCTTCTTAAAATACCACAGTTTTCACTAAAATAGAATTCTGCTTACTAATTATAGAAGTAGTAGTAACTTTAGCTCTTTAGATTTAACTGACATCACTTGTTTTGGTTCTGAAACAGAAAGCTTTGCTCATTTATTAGCTAGCTTTATCTGAGCTAAATACATATAGAAATAAGGACTATATTCTGTCCTTACAACACTCAGGAAATGAGCGGATTTATTTTTGTCACGTCCAAATATGTAGAAGAGCAGCTTTTTTTTTCTTTCTTTAAATTCTGTAATAACTGAGTTCAAATAATGGAAACAAGTTATTCATATGAACATGAATGTTGGGGTCTCTATCATTGTGGCTTATCTTCCACAGTGCAAATGACCATCGTAGGAGTGAATAAAATGCTTCGTGATGAGGAAAAAGAGGAGGAAGATGTTATTCTTAATTTAGGATCCTCATACATTTTCTCGCTGGCAAGTCCTGAGAGAAGATATGTTACAAGAGTGTGCAGTCTAACATGGTATTGATCAACTGCAGGGAAAAAGGGGCAATGAAAACAAGAAGCTAATGGAGTAGCAAAGAGAAGAGAAATTCTATCCTGACAAACAGATACAGCCTAAAGCTAAGGTACAAGTACAATAGGATTTGTAATAGAGGAGTAGGCAATAAATATTGTGGGCTTTAAAACCCAAAGAGAATTGAGAAATTAATCATGTCAGTTCCAAAGCTCTACTCCTTTTACATTCAGTAAATACTAAATATTTAAGGGGAAAAAAAGTCCATCATTGGAGAGAACATCGATCTGAAGTGCCACTCTCGTACTTTGTGCTACTTTTGGAGGTGAGACTATATTGGTGGTAGTGAGAGAAATGCTGTTGTAATTCCATCAAACTCCCCTCAGTGAAACAGGTCAAAATGTTGTCAGTCTTGTGTATGCATGTTTCTTGTTTGCTTGTTTGTCTAAGAAGTCTGCCATAAGGGCCGAGTGGTACAGTATATCATTGTATGATGTAGATCATGTTCTTTTTATGACTTTTTGAGTCCATCCCCAGCCCTCAGCCTCACACTGGTGGCATTCCCTTCAGAGTGTTAAGAGGAAAATGTAAAAAAGTAAAGCATATCAAAGAAAATAATAAGTTAAGGAGAAAGAAGATAGTTGGATTTAGAAGTCTGCCTTAGAAAATCAACTTCAGTAGAACGTGTATTTGAAAGGTGGAGCAGGGGAAGAAGGCAGACAAGGTTAGGAGGGTTGGAAAGGAAAATAACAAGTGGAGACAATTCTTTCCAGTAAGTCGATATAAAAAAAGGAGCTTTAACTGAAGGAGACATGTGTTCAAATTCCAAGGGTTATAAAATAAAAATACAGTGAAACTTCTTATATGAGAAAGAAAGAGGGAAGGATAGACTCATTTATATCAAATTTTTGAGTAACTTCATGATTACTGTTTTCAATTCATATTTGAAGCTGGGGTAAGAATACATAGGTTATGACTGATAGTAATCATAACAATTCATAGTAGGTGAACACTTAATGTGTCAATGTTCATTTAAACTGGCAATAATACTAGAAGATACAAGTATCTTTGTTTCAAAGAAGAAACTGAAATACAAAGAACTAACATAACTAGCAGACTACTACCCATTTAATAAGTGGTAGAGTTTTGCACCAGAGCTTATATTCTTAGTTTGCATAATAGATTACATCTCAAAATTAGTGAGCTCTACATAGGGCATAAGTATTTTGGTCATAGTTTATAGAGAAAGAATTATGTGAAAAATAATGAAAAAGGAAAGTTTTAAGGGATTATAAAAGTTTTCTGTTTAGTTTTTAAGATCTCACAAATATCAGGACTAGGATTTTGAGTGCTATTGAACACATTATTTGAATTTGATATTATATGAATCCTTTTCATTTTTTCTCCAATAAAACATTGCATTTGATCAGGTATTCTAAGAAATATGCATCTAGAAAAAGTACTTGGCCAGTGATGGGGGTAGCATGGGGAACAGAAGTGAGAGAAAATATAAAAAATTCAAACCTTTGGGATTGAAAAGTAAAATCCTTTCTTTCCTCCAATTGTATTAGCTTTCTATTTTGTATAACAAAATACCATAAACTAGGTGACTTAGATGACTTAGAACAACAGAGATTTATTGTCTCACAGTTCTCAAATCAAAGTGTCAGCAGAGCCACGATATCTCTGAAATCTGTAGGGAAGTATCATTCCTTGCCTCTTCCAGTTTCTCATACAACACCACTGAATTGTGAAAGTGTCACTACAGTCTCAGCTGGTGTCCTTTCTACCTGTTCTCAGAGTCTTTTCTCTGAGTATGTCTGCATCTGTGTCAAATGTCACCTATTTACTTATTTATTTGTTTATTTTTAAATTTACATCCAAGTTCGTTAGCATATAGTGTAATAATGATTTCAGGAATAGAATTTAGTGATTGATCACTTAACATATAACACCCAGTGCTCATGCCAACAAGTGTCCTCCTAAATGCCCCTTACCCATTTAGCCCATGCTCCCATGCATAACGTCTCCAGCAACCCTCAGTTTGTTCTCTGTATTTATGTCTCTTATGGTTTGTCCCCCTCACTTTTTTGTATTATTTTTTTCTTCCCTTCCTTTACATTCATCTGTTTTATATCTTAAATTCCACATGAGTGATGTCAAATGATATTTGTCTTTCCCTGAATGACTTATTTCACTTAGCATAATACATCCATGTTGTTACAAATGACAAGATTTCATTCTTTTTGATTGTAGAATAATATTCCATTGTATATATTTATGCCACATCTTCGGCTCTTTTCGTACTTTGGCTATTGTCAATAGTGCTGCTATAAACATTGGGGTGCACATGCCCCCTTCAAAACAGCACTCTTGCATCCTTTGGATAAGTACCTGATAGTGCAACTGCTGAGTCATAGAGTAGTTTTATTTTTAATTTTTTGAGGAACTTCCATACTATTTTCCAGAGTGGCTGCACCAGTTTGGGTTCCCAAGAGCAGTGCGGAAGGGTTCCTCTTTCTCTTCATTCTTGCCAACATCTGTTGTTGACTGAGTTGTTAATTTTATTAATTCTAGCTGGTGTGAGGTTGTATCTCATTGTGGTTTTGATTTATATTTCCCTGATGATGAATGATGTTGAGCATCTTTTCATGTGTCTCTTAGGCATCTAGATGTCTTTTTCAGAAAGTGTCTATTCATATCTTCGGCCAATTTCTTCACTGGATTATTTGTTTTTTGGGTGTTGAGTTTGATACATTCTTTATAGATTTTGGATACTAATCCTTTATCTAATATTGCATTTGCAAATATTTTCTCCCATTCTGTTGGCTGCCTTTTAGTTTTGCTGATTATTTCCTTCACTGTGCAGAAGATTTTTATCTTGATAAGGTCCGAATAGTTCATTTTTTATTTTGTTTCCATTGCTTCTGGAGAAATGTCAAGTAAGATGTTGTTGCCTGTTTTCTCCTCTAGGATTTTGATGGCTTCCTGTCTTACATTTAGGTCTTTCATCTATTTTGACCTTATTTTTGTATATGGTGTAAGAAAGTGGTCCAGGTTCATTCTTCTGCATGTTGATGTCCAGTTTTCCCAACATCATTTGCTGAAGAGACTGTCTTTTTTCCATTGGATATTCTTTCCTTCTTTGTCAGAGATTAGTTGACCATAATTTGTGGGTCCATTTCTGCATTCTCTACCCTGTTCCACTGATCTATGTGTCTGTTTTTGTGCCAGTACCATACTGTCTTGATAATTACAGCCCTTTGTAATACAGCTTGAAGCCAGGAATTGTGATGCCTCTAGCTTTGGTTTTCTTTATCAGAATTGCCTTGGCTACTCATGGTCTTTCTGGCTCCATATAAATTTTAGGATTGTTCCAACTCTGTGAAGAACGTTGGTGTTATTTTAATAGGGACTGCATTGAATATGTAGATTGCTTAGGGCATTATTGACATTTTAACAGTATTTGTTCTTCCAATCCATGAGCATGGAATGTTTTTCCATTTTTTTTGTGTGTCTTCTTCAATTTCTTTCATAAGCTTTCCATAGTTTGCAGTGCATAGATTTTTTTCATCTCTTTGGTTAGGTTTATTCCTAGGTATTTTAAGGGTTTTGGTACAATTGTAATTGGGATCGATTCCTTGATTTCTCTTTCTGCTGCTTCATGATTGGTGTGTAGAATTGCAACCAATTTCTGGACATTGATCTTATATCCTGTGACATTGCTGAATTCATGGATAAGTTCTAGCAATTTTTTTTGGTGCAGTCTTTTGGGTTGTCCACATAGAGTATCATCGTCTGCCTAAGAGTGTAAATTTGACTTCCTCCTTGCCCATTTGGATGCCTTTTATTTCTTTGTGTTGTCTGATTGCTGAGGCTAGGACTTCCAACACTATGTTGAATAACAGTGGTGAGAGTGGACATCCTCATCGTGTTCCTGATCTCAGGGAGAAAGTTCTCAGTTTTTCCCTATTGAGGATGATATTAGCAGTGGGTCTTTCATATACAGCTTTTATGATCTTGGGGTATGATCCTTCCATCCCTACTTTCTTGAGGGTTTTTATCAAGAAAGGATGCTGTATTTTGTCAAATGTTTTCTCTGTATCTATTGAGAGGATCATTTGGTTCTTATCCTTTATTTATTAATGTGATGTATAACATGGATTGATATACAGATATTGAACCAACGCTGCATCCCAGAAATAAATCCCACTTGATAGTGGTGAATAATTCTTTTAATTTATTGTTGGATCCAGTTGGCTAGTATCTTGATAATTTTTGCATCCATGTTCACCAGGGAAATTGGTCTGTAGCTCTCCATTTTAGTGGGGTCTTTGTCTGGTTTGGGATTCAAGGTAATACTGGCCTCTTAGAATGAGTTTGGAAGTTTTCCTTCAATTTCTATTTTTTGGAACATCTTAAAAATAATAGATTTTAACTCTTCCTTAAATGTTTGGTAGAATTCCGATGGAAAGCCATCAAGCCCTGGAGTCTAGTTTGTTGGGAGAATTTTGATTACTGATTCAATTTCTTTACTGGTTATGGGTCTGTTTGAATTTTCTATTTCTTCCTGTTTCCATTTCTTCCAGATTGCCCAATTTATTGGGCATATAATTGCTCATAATATTCTTCTATTATTATTTGTATTTCTGCGGTGTTGGTTGTGATCTCTCCTCTTTCATTTGTGATTTTATTTATTTTGATCCTTTCCTTTTTCTTTTTGACCAAACTGGCTAGGGGTGTATCAATTTTGTTAATTCTTTCAGAGAACAAGCTCCTGGTTTCATTGATCTGTTCTACAGATTTTGTTTTGTTTTGTTTTTAGGTTTCAATAACATCGATTTCTGCTCTAGTCTTTTTTTTTTAATTTTTTAAATGTTTATTTTTGAGAAAGAGAGACACACAGTGCGAGTAGGGAAGGGGCAGAGAGAGAGGGAGACACAGAATCTGAAGCAGGCTCCAGGCTCTGAGCTATCAGCACAGAGCTCGATGTGGGGCTCGAGCCGCATGACCTAAGCCGAAGTCAGATGCTTAACCTACTAAGCCACCCAGTCACCGCCTGCTCTAATCTTTGTTATTTCCTGTCTTCTGCTGGTCTTGGGTTTTATTTACTGTTCTTTTTCCAGCATTTTAAGGTGTAAGGTTAGATTGTGTATGTGAGAACTTTCTTCCTTCTTTAAAAAGGCCTGGATATACTTCCCTCTTATGACTGCCTTTCCAAATAAGATCACATTCTGAAGTACAGAAGACTAGAACTTCAATGTATCTTTTTTGAGGACACAATTCAATTCATAACACCAGTATTTCCCTACAGGAGAAGATTCTCAAATGAAGAGTAGCCTAGAGAAATATTAAAGGCATTAAGATATAATAAGTGATCACAGAACAAGCCAAAGGCAGGCCATTCTACTTGTTTAAGATCTCTTAAAGAACTATGGTTACCCCTGTTAGAACTTCTTATCTAGTAAAATTACTTATAAAAAGATTAAGAACATGGTCCCACCAAAGCCTAATGTACCAAAATACCCATAATTAAGTATGTATGGAGAGTCATGTCAATAAGTGTTATTGTGCCTTTTGCACTAACTAAAATAATATGCCCTGAAAATGTTAAAGTTTTTGAGAGAGCCTGGAATAAAAGAAAATGTGATTAAGACAAAAATTTTTGGCACCTAAATTTCTACATAACAAAAATGAGCTGGTAAAACACCCCAGTTGCCAATAGGGAAATTGTATTTTAAAATCTTTCAGATTTCACCAGGCAGAATAATTAAAGAAACTTCCAGAAAGTTTCTGTAGAGAAGGACTGTAGAGAAGAAAAGACTAGGGAATCAGTACTAAGCAGCGTAAACAAGGTAGGTTTCCTAAAATCAGGTTAGAAACACCTCACATTTTCTCTGCAAGATTTTGAACTTGTCATTGAAAAGTGACTATGTTCTTTTCTTCAAAAAGAAGTCCTTATCACCATTATCTTTTTCCTGTTTCTGCATTGTATGGTAGGTGTTTAGGAGACAAATGCAACTTGTTCCTATGTATCATAGGACTTCATTTAAAAAATGAATATTGGGCGCCTGAGTGGCTCAGTCGGTTAAGTGGCCGACTTCAGCTCAGGTCATGAACTCGCGGTCCGTGAGTTTGAGCCCCGCGTCGGGCTCTGTGTTGACAGCTCAGAGCCTGGAGCCTGTTTCAGATTCTGTGTCTCCCTCTCTCTGCCCCTCCCCTGTTCATGCTCTGTCTCTCTCTCTCAAAAATAAATAAAACGTTAAAAAAATTAAAAAATGAATATTTTCAGGGGCACCTGGGTGACTCGGTCAGTTAAGCTACCAACTCTTGATTTCATCTCAGGTCATGATATCACATTTCATGAGATCAAGTCCTGCAAAGGGCTCTGTGCTGTCAGCATGGAGCCTGCTTGGGATTCTCTCTCTCCTTCTCTCTGCCCTTCCCCCACTTGCACACACATTCTCTCTCAAAATAAACTTTTTTTTTAAGTAAATACTTCAAGAGATGTAGATCATAAAATCCTGTATTTCAAGTTGATACTGGCATTGGATGAGACTTAGCAATCATGAAATGGGGTCAGTGGGTTTTGCAGGTGACAGTGAAGTGAATACAGAAAAGAGGACTGAACACATTATGATTATTATGAAAAAACCTCATTGCCTTTCCCTTCACACCTCCTGGTGTCAAAATGCTTCCCTATACCACCCTGCACTCCAGTCACTCCTCAACTTTAGGCTAGCCCATGGAATCTACCTTACCAAACATGGCACAAGAAAGGTTTCAAATATGTTCATAAAGTTGGAGTTGCTGTCTTGTACCTCTCCCATTGCCATGAGAAAGATTTCCTGAAGTAGCTACTGCTCCTTTATACTTAATTCCCCAGGTGAACACACTTGAAGTGCACCCACGCCCAGCCTACAACAGTGAGAAGCCAATACCAGTTAGGCCTGCCTCTTGAAGAACTTCTCAGCCAAGATCACCCTCTATCCACTGAGCCCAGCCAGCTCTTAGATCTGCAAATGAGCCCCACTGGGATAAGAAAAGCTGCACTAGCTGACTGGATTTGTTACCCAGCTTTATGTAGCAACTCCTAACCAATACTTTCTTAGCTAAAAAGATAAATGATCATGATGTATTATTCAGCCTGCTCTCCTATTTGAGGTACTGAAGAACCATTTTCTTTTTTCTCTTGTATTCATGTAACTGCCTTGCAATGATATATTTGTTTTATTTACATTCACATGACAGAGATAATATTTGTGCTTCTTTGTTTTGTCTGTTTTGTTTTAAATCAAATGAAGATTCCTCACCTAAAAAAAAGAAGGAAAATTGTTAATGATTGCTGCATTTAACTTCTGCTATGTTTATTTTAAAATATTGTGTTGTCACCGAAAAGCCAGGCGATCAAGGGTATAGCCATCCCTTGTTCTTATGCACCTATACTTGAATTTTAATCAGTAACTAATCTCTTCTAACATTCCTTTTTATGTCCTCCTACATAAGGCCCTAAATTAAGAATAATAAAACTGCCAATGTGTCTTTTACTCCTAAATCATCCTTATCACTCCCCAGACAGATGCTAGGCAGTACCATGGTTTTACTCCACCTCATAAAAAGAAGGATGAAAGAGACATTTAGGTATATTTGGAATTCTCAATGTTTTCAATTAGCTCAATCATATTTGAAGAGATTTTAGATTTTTCAAACACAATACCATGGAAAGTTAAATCACAAAGACAAAATTACCCAGGCCTAGCTTAAATTTGTAAGTTCAAATGATATTGGTATAAATGGATTTTACTAGTTGTTTACTTGTTTGTGGATGAGTAGAGACATACATATATTTGTATGCAAATATTGACACGATGACTGCTAACAAATTGAGTTATCTAAATATTTCATTCGTAGACTGAAACACTCTTTTTTATTATTGATGCTTGTAGCTCACGATTTTTTTTTTTCATATTAAGTTGAAAAGCCCTGGAGATTAGTCAATGCCTTCAGAGTCTCTACACATTTTTAAATTCAGGATAGTTGTTACTTGAGTCTTTAAGAAATGCAGATAAACGTACATACTTATACATTACATAGTAAAGAATTCAACTTTTGTCTATTCTGATATTATCAGTGCTGTAATAAATTTACTCAAGCATTAATGGTCAGTCTTCAGCCATTTTTACTAGACCAGGGGAGTTTGGTCTTCTGAGAGGAAATCTGGAGTCTCATAAAAAAGACATGAATCCTACCTTGGATAATTTCACGGCAGACATAGGTAACTTTCTGCCAATAAACTGTAATCTAATACCTTCAAAAAATAAAATTGATGGGAAAATTTTAATTTTGATAGTTTACCTTGAGAAGCTTTGGGTTACTATCATTAGCATTTTGTATTCCAACAGGTACATATCTTACCTTCAATGACGTATGATACTCAAGAGTCTAAGAAGTTCTATTCTGTTTAGCTAGGTTCTAGCACACAAATATGACCGCTGTTGGAAGCAGAAGGTATCTACAAGTTAGTCAGTAAACAATTTAACCTATGGGGTAGAGTGTACCGAGTCATAATACCAATATAACGTAGTACAAAATTGTTAAGCCAATACTGCGATCTAGGCATCTACTAGGCTGGTGGGATGCTTAATTTTAAGTGTTAGCCTGGCTAGGCTATAGTGTCTAGTTGTTTAATCCAATGGCAGTCTAGATGTTGTTGTAGAGTTATACTTTTCTATGTGAATAATATTTAAATCAATAGACTGTGACTAAAGTAGATTACTCTCCATAATGTGCTTGGGCCTCATCCAAATAGTTGAAGGCCTGAGAACAAAGAGTGAGATTTGCCTAGAATAGAAGGAATGTGAACTTAAGACTACAACGTAGAAAGCTTTCCTAACTGTTCAAACTGGCTGGGCTGCACTGCAGGATTAGGAGGGAAAAATGGCAACTTCTGCTCTTGAATTTTCAGCCTGCTGGCTGATTTCAGACTCACCAGTGCCCACCCTGCAATTCTGTGAACTAAATCCTTAAAACAAATGTTTCTTCTCTCCCTCTTCTCTTTCTCTCTCTCTCTCTCTCTCTCTCTCTCTCTCTCTCTCTGTGTGTGTGTGTGTGTGTGTGTCTATATATATATCTCCTATTAGTTCTGTTCTTCTGGAGAACCCTAACTAATACAGTCAGTAACTAGGACAGACTGCATTGTCATAATATAACAGGAGAGATTGGCTCTAACTACATTCACATATGTAGCCAAACTACAGAATTTCTGGGTAAACTCAGAGCAGTACAACAAGCTGTTTTGGTTCACTGTAGCCTTTCATCCTGAGCTATATAAATATGGGCTCTTCCCATTGTATACTGACTTAGAATTTTGTCATTTTAACATTATTGTCCTCTGCGTTTAACCTTTTGCATTAATCAGCTGAGTCCTCAAATGATTTAAAATGAACTTACAAGGGCCTTGTAACGGTAAATGTACACAGCCAGCAGCAATGCAATCAGTAGCAATAGAGCCATAAAAATTAGCCAACAATACCACAGGATTGTGACAGTGGAAAACAGCCAGAACTACCACTGCATCCTCTTTTGCAGCTTTGGGACTAGAAAGTGAATATTTGTAGAGGAGAACAGAGGAAATAGAACCTTATATCATTATGTTTACAAGAAGGTTCCGTCTTCCAGTAGCCATTTCTTTTCCTTTTCTACATCTGTATCTCAGGAGGGTGCCTGTATATCCAAGCTTTAAGATAATCTGAACTACACTGCTTATTTCTTGTGATTTGTTTTTGTTTACATATCTACTGCAGGGGAAAGCAAATCAGAAGAGTTTGGGATGGGTGTTGGGTCACCACCAGTGTGAACCTCTTCAGTTTATTAGCTATGCATACTCTTTTTTATATCTACATTTAAAAACTAATAGACTAATAGGCTAATTCGACTAATTAGACTAATAAACTAATGACTGATAGAAAACAGTCATACAGTCCTACCTAATACAAAGCATGAGCATTTTCAGACTGTCCATCAATTTTGGCTTGCCTGATATTTTCTAGGTATATGTTCCTATGATTACAATGAGGTTATGCATTTTTATACAAAACACCACAATAGTAATGTGGTCTTCTCCATGAATCAGATCAAAGAGTATATTCTATTGATATGTTTCATTATATGCAATTTTAACCTTGATCATGTAGTTAAGGTGGGGTCTGCCAGGTTTTTCTACTGTGAGGTAATTTTCTCTTTGTAATTAATCAATGTTTTACAGGAGATACTTCTAAAGTATGCAAATATCTTCTTTCTTCTTAACTTTTTCCTCACTGATTTTTAGCATGACCTCTGTCTCAGAGGTAGAATGATCACTTACCAAAGAAGGCATTGCTTAGTTATAAAAAAATAAGTCATGGGGATGCAATGTACAGCAGGATGACTACAGTTAATAATACTACATTGCATACTTGAAAGTTGCTAAGAGAGTATATCATAAAATCATCACAAGAAAAACAATTTTTGTAAATATGTATGGTAATAAATGCTAAGTAGATTTATCATAGTGATCATTTCATAAGACATATAAATATTGAATCATTATGTTGTAAACTTGCAATTACTAAAATGTTATATGCCAATTATACCTTAATTTAAAGAAAGGGAAAGCTATGACTTTGTTCTAAAACTCAAACTGCCCACATTGTAATTCTTCTCTGTAAGGTTTCATGAACCATAGACTACAATGAACTACTCATACATAGAAAAAGTATTCATTAAAAGCCTATATACTTGGGGCCAGGTTAATAAAAACATGTTCAAAATAATTGGAGATTTCCTTTCATGCCATCCTTGTATTATGATATTTTGCGTCATCTGACATTAGATATACATGCCCAGCTTTTCCTCCATCATACAGAAAGTTCCTTAGTTACATAGGAAATTCGCTCATAAGAGAAGTTATTAGGAAGTGCGTTATATCAGAATTGCACAAGTCAACTTGTAATACTGGCACTTTTCCCTTAGTATCTTTTCACCTTCCTTTCATGACCCATTTCTTGGTGGTCAATAAAAATAACAATCTCTGTCATGCCCAGTCCCAACCCAAATAATTGAATAGAGTTCTATAGCTATACTTTTGCTGAAGTTAACAATGCTGCGGTAATAGATGATCAATAAATGTTCTGGTGCTCCTGGGATAGAGATAATGAACAATAGATCACATGGACCTCAGAACTGAATAGGTAGATGATATAATATGTATGCTGCATAAATGTCTCATTCTAGATATTTTTATGGGGATATAAAGTGTAAGGATCTTGTCTTAACTTGGAATAGCTGATAAACTTCATATCTTTCCATTTTCATTGCAGCCACTTCATCCTTTATTGCCCAAACAACCTAAAATGAAATTTACCCAAATCCTAGGGCACAGTCATAGCACACAGAATCCATTTTCAACCATTGCAGACATAAGTATACAGTATACTTTCTTTAACTTCCAGACCTAAATATTGTGGTGGATATTTTATTTTGTCTGTTGTATGAACATTTTATTTTGATGGAACATTCCGCTATATAATTGGGCCAGACTTGGCCCCTCTGTATTGGCTTAAAATGGCCTCCATGTTGTTTACTTCTCCATAGCAGGCTACACTGTTGACCCCAAAGCCTGATGGCTCAAAGCCCAAATTCTTACACATCCAGATGCTTTATAGATATTCCAACTAAACATACTTTTAGCTATCTAGAGGCTACTTGTGTGGCATATCCCACAAAACTGTGCCCATATTTACTAACCATAGGCAATACAAATGCTATTGTTATCAAAGACTCCAAACTACTGATGTCCTTTGGAACTCTGACCCAGAGACCCCCCCCCCCACTCTGCTGCTGAGCTGTATCACCTAGATAGATGAGCACCCTCTCCAACTTCCTCTTCTCCCTCTAGAGTTCCCTTACCCTATTCCCCTTCTGGGTGGTAACCTCTTGCTGTCTCAGAAAGGTCTCTTGCTGGAAGGGATTTCTCTCTCCCATAACACTGCCCAAGCACCACCCATTATAGCGTGTTGTGTATTATTGTCTCTTGAGGTCCTGTCTCTTCCTGGATCAACTCTGAAATCCTCTAACTTATTACACACACTTTCAAAATTTAGCAAATTTCCAGCCTGTATATTATGATATACTTTCAACAGGTATATCATATAATCAATATACTTAGCTTATGTTTTTTACCCCTTTTCCTCCTTTCTCAGCCTCTTCAAAAACTCAGAGAAGAGCAAACATTTCCTAGCTACTAAGAGAAGTAGGAGGGGAATGAGAAGTCTCAAGTTGTGAACAGCCAAAGGCTACAAGTGAACTGTCTTTGAGCAACATGAAAAAAAGTCACTTAATATTTACAACATCAGAAATATCGGTGGTAGGTATGTACAGAAGAGAGAAACTGTATATAGAATCCAGGTAGTAGTAATACTGGGTGGACTTTTGTGCAGGGAAAGGACAGAGGAGAGATAACAACCAACAACACTGGGGAAATAATTGCGTCCTAAAGTGCTCCCCAGGTTGTTAATTATAAAATCTAATATAATTTCTATTCAGTCTCTCTGTTTCCCAGAGCTATTGGCTCTATGAGTCATGTCCTGAGATTCTCTGCTAGAACAGTGAGAAAAGAATTAACACAAACACTATCGCTTCTTTTCTGTAAAGTGCTGAAAAGATAGAGGGGGAAAAAAGGGAGATGAAATGTTGATTATATGGTAGTACAAGATGGAAGCAGGAAAAGGATGATTTTTATGAGCTCATGTTCTTGCAACCCAATTCATCAGTTTGAAATTCAAACACTTGTCAAACAGGACAAGTTCTGCATGGTTATAACTTGGAAGCACTATAGCTATTGATTTTTAAATTTAGATTCTTTGTCTTTTTTTATTCCTAGGAATGCATTGGGTTTAGTAAAATTTACTGCAATTTCAGTGGAAAGAAAATGACACAGTAAATACAAGAAAATAACTCAAGAAAAATGCTCAAAAAGTATTTTTCAGAAAATTGTATATAGACACAGGGCAAGTATATGTGTCAAATGCTTTCAGTACAAAGCTGATTATAATATGCTGAATTTTTTGAGGCAATATATTGGACTGTATGTTCTAATTTTTGCATCAGAAAACCAAATTGCTACATGTACTCTTTTCATGAATGATGAAATAGGAAACCAATTATAATTTATTACATATTTCATATTCAATGAGTGAATTTGCCCTAACACTTATTTGTCAGGTTCTATAATCTCAAAAATTACATTTGAAATAGGTTTTATGAGACTAAAAATAAGCAACAACAAAATTTTGCAGACCTAAAGACTCAATTTGAAAATTAGTTACAAAAATAAAAGGTGATAATATTAAACCTAATTGTGTTATTAGAATTTGCTGTTATAATTCATACAATAGTTTAAACATTAGCTACATAAAATAGCATAAGTGTGAGTAATTATTAATTATATAATCAGTAAGTTAAGATACAAAACGTTAACATCGACTCCATCATTAAGGGCTTAATAGTCCCCCCCACCCCATTTATGGAATAACAGTTTTTTTTCACCAAACAAGTTTAGGGAAATTTGGAGACTAATCATTAGATCATATATAAGCATGTGCATACATATTGTGCCCTGATTTTTCTTTTGTGAATAGGTACTACTATAAAATTTGTAAATAATATCTTAACTCTATCCTTATACTATATTTGCAAATTATTCAATTTTTGCTAATTATTGTCAATACAAGTAAATTAGCCTACTTACTTCTAATGAAGGGTATACACGCATGCAAAGTGACAAGATATCACTCCCAAGGTCATCTCATCAAACTCCTCTCCCTCTTACTCTGTTCACTTCTCTGATCTCTTATTTGCTTACTTATAGAAATTGGGTGCCACGACATGAACTGCCCTATAGAGAGAACAACACAGTGACAAAAACAATGACAACAAGACTGAAGGACGGTTCTGGTGAACAGTGAAAAACTGAAGCCTGCCATTCAACAGCTCATGAGAGTGACAGTGATCTTGAGAAGAGGATTATTTCCCAGTCATGAGAGTGATCTTTGAAGGGGATCATTTCTCAGTCAATCCCTGAGATGACTGCAGCCCCAATCCATCTCTTGATTGCATCCTTATGAAAGATCCTGAGTCAGAGGAGCCAACTAAGCCATATTCAGTTTCTTGACCCACAGAAGCTGTGAGAAAAATAAATATGTGTTGTTTTAAGTTACTAAATCATGGGGTAACTTTTTGCATTGCAATAGATTATTAATATACACAATTTCAAAGAAAGCCTAGAAGTATCAGATAGTTGATGTGGGATGTGGGCAAGGTGCACGGAACTGTCCAGCATTGCTGTGCTGAAATCAGAAATGTGAGGTAATGTGATATTGTTGGCAAATATCTTCTTAGTTCACTCTTTGTATCCTTAAATCTACTTGTGCCTCATATTAACCTTACTCTGAAATTACTCTTCATGGCTATGGCTCTTCATAGGTAGGTAGATTAGATAGATAGATAGATAGATGATAAATGAAAGAAGGTTAGTTAAATAAACCATAACCCAATATTTGTAGTTACTCCCAAGGAAAATATTAATTTCTACCATAAAACCTATTACCCAACCTTCTCTCACCCTTTTCCAGTTCTTCATTTAGTTTAGATTGCCTGCGGAAATGATCCAAGTCTTCATCTTTGAGAGGGAATTATACTTTGACAGTATTTGTTTCTGTAACTCCCCCTTTAAATTTATCACCATAAAGGAAGACCAAATAGATCAATTTCATGAGTATATCATGAGTAGATCATGAATAGATCAATTTCACATTTACCCCTTTGATTTCATTTTGTTTCAGCGATACCAGGTTCTGATTATAATTGGCATCAATTACTATTGCCAGTGTAGCAATACCCCCAGTGTAGCGATACCCCCCCTTTTTTGTCCTGCTTGTTCACAGCATAAGAAGTAAAAAATGATAAGGTTATACGTATGTCAATCAGGTGTCAATTCTGATAGGGAAAATTGTTTCCCCATTCAGGATGAGAAGGAACAGTGTAGTTGACTTGACATCAAATGACTAGCCAGGATCTTAAATGGATGGTGCGCTATCAAGACACCACTTCAGTTTCTGTTGTTGACTGATTGGTGTCTAGCTTTGGAAGTAGCTAGTTTGACTCTAATGAGATAAATCCCTTACCAGTGGGACCATGCATAGCCTCCATTTCTACCATTTTGTTTACCACATTCTTATACTTGTACAAGCAAGTTGGTAGACAGAAGTTAATTAATCCCATGGGACAAATAATCGTAATTAATTGAGGCACCTAGTTGATCAGTGCCTCCTTTCTGTCAGATGCTATTTAGTGGCCACTGACAAAACATGAAACAAATACCCATCAATTTTATAACTATTTCTTTGTTTTTTTAATTTTTTTATGCTTATATATTTTTGAGAGAGAGAGAGAGAGAGTGTGAGCGGGGGAGGAGCAGAGAGAGAGAGGGAGACACAGAATCCAATACAGACTCCAGGCTCTGAGCTGTCAACACAGATTCCGAGGCAGGGCTTGAAACCACAGACCATGAGATCATGACCTGAGCCAAAATCGTATGCTCAACTGACTGTGCCATGCAAGCGCCCCAACTATTTCTATAACTTACTCCAAATGCCATATCCTTAGCTTTGAGATTTTGTTTCTGAATTTCTAAACTTTCTTCCTAAGATCCGGAACAAGTAACAAAATTATTCTCATTACCCAGTAGTCAATTTATATAATGACACCTAGTCATTATTCCTATATATTAAGTTGATGGCCTAGCAGAGTTCTCAGCTTTGCCTAATAAAAGCTAACTCTTCACCACTACCTTTTAGGGCCATTCTGGATTGCGGCTGTAGAAGTTGCACATACATATCAGGCAGGACCCACCCATCACCCATGACAATGTTTTTTCCTCTTCCATTATATAATTGTAGGTAACCACCCTTATTTCATTTGTTTACTCATAGAGAACAGTGCTGGTACAATAGAGGTTCTGTGGAAGTCTGAACCATCCATGTATTCAGGTCATGTTTGTCCCCTGAACCTGTCCAGGAAGAGTTTCTAATATGTTTTTTTCATCATAAATGATTACTGCTTCATCTGCCCAACCTTATAAGTTGACTAACCTAATAGTATCGAAGTCATGAAGAGCAGTTCTGATTGCACAGTCACTTGGGTTACCACAGTCAGGTGTTCAGGCTCCATTAGGCACAGTAGCTTCGAGGAGCTGTATTTTGAATGATGAGAAATTATTTGCTGATATACTGTAGAACTAAAGGGTGCATGCTGCATACCTCTTCTTGAGCTTGCCACAGCTTCCACTCTGCTTTATCTATGATGAACCTTATCTATGATGAACCCCTCTAGCATCATGGACCTGCTGGGTCATATAACCCAGTTGACAGGAAGTTTGCCGCATATTCTGAACCTTATGCAAACCGCTCTCTTGCTGTGGTCTTCACTCCAATCTGCAGCATGATAAGTTGGTCAGACAGTACCTTAAAGGGAAATGTGAAGTATTGCCAAACAGGCCGAAATAATTACGATCTTTTTCTTAGTGATAGAAAATTCGGGGTGCAATAACCTATCTTGAACACTAGATGAAATGATATGCCATTACCCCAGGTTACCATAAAATTTCACTAATGAGGCAAAACCCTGAAACTCTGTGGAGTTTTTTTTCCCCCTCGATCGTTGGCACACATTTGTCCTGTTACCTCCAGAGTTTCTGCTACTTCCTGATATTAGAGCCTAATAGCATGCAGTCAGCAACATAGTCCACCAAAATAAAGTTCTGAGGAATGTCAATCAAGTCCTTGAAAACTATACGCTGACAAAAATAAAAAGATTTAGAAACCTATGGAACGAGAATGTGTATCATCACTATTATTATGTAAAAGCACGCAGCTTTCGATCCTTTTTGGGGAAAAAAAAGACATATTCAGATCAATAGCTGCATAGGTGTGTTCATCAGCTCCTATAAAAGTACCATATTAGTCACAGCATCTATTATTGATGCTAGGAATTGATTGAATTTACTATAATTTCTACCATCTGACAAAGATAAGAGCAATGAGATTTATGATGACCTGCTGGTGATGCCTGGAGCATATTTATTTATGAATGATTACCTGGCGTAACTGGTTAGAAAACCTTTCTTGACTATATGGCCAAGATCATATGTTCTTGTGAAACCAAGATTGGTCGTATAGATCTTGTTGGTACCATTTGGAGACAGAGTTCATCTATATGCCAAAGAACACTGTAAAGTCTGTGCCTGGATGTTACTCAGATCCCTGGTGCTTGCCTGCATTCTTCATGCAGTATACCATCCATTTGCATATATATATATATATATAGAGAGAGAGAGAGAGAGAGAGAGATACCTTCATGAGTATGCTCAGTGGAGTTAGTTGAGTTCTTTCAAGTATCTGCCTTTGAGAAAAGGAATTAATTAATTGGCTGCAGTTGTGGAGAACTGTGGCTCAAACTTGTTTGGAATTCTAAGAAAACAGGTAAAAAGAGGTTGACAATTTTACATTGAAAGATGGACAGGACACCTGTTTCTTTTCCATTGACTTTATTCCTCATTTACTGGGTCTTCCTAGACAAATAAATACCTCTACATTCCCAGGATGTGCTTGTAGGAGGGCTGAAGTGCTTTTCTGTCTGTAGCAAATTTCCAGGTATAAAGCAGGGAGATGTCTTAATCTGAAGCATTATGTACTGAGTACTGGTAACACGCATAAAATCCTTCACTACATTTCTTATGAAATCATGTGGCCCTAGAGACTATGATAAAATGTATCACAAGTTTCTGCCATGTTGTTTTGAAGATAATGTGTATGTCCATGTGAGTATGTGAAGAGAAAGTTAAGTGGTCAGTGGCTGTATGAGAGCCATTAAACATTTAAGAATGTTTAGAAAATAAAAAAAGCATGCTGTTCTTACAGAATTTCTTGATTTATCTGCCTTCTTTCCTCCACCACCCTAAAATAACTCCAATGTCAAAAATAACAAGGTACTCAGAATTATGATTTTGAAATCATAAAGAATTAGCTGTAGATGTGACTGCACAGGAGAATTGAAAATTGCTTTTAGTTTATCTGTGATTTCTAACAATGGTAAACATTCCATCATATCTTACTATTTCATATAATTTTGTGTATTTACCCCACACATGCCCTTGCAGACTCAGGGTTGAAAATTTTACACATGTCTAACCAATAATTGGATGCTGTTGCATTGGAAGGATGTGCAGGGAGAGAGTTAGCACATGATTCAAGTAAAAACAATTAGATTAGATAAGTTTCATACGTATAGTACTTTATAAATATATTTCTAATAAAATGCGTACTTAGCACCTATCTCCTGGTGTAGTCAGGAGAGATATTTTACAGATGAAGAGATTACAACCTTACAATCAGAGAAAGTGACTTGAACAAGATTCAGACTCAGTAAATGAGGGGCTAGAGATTAGAGTCCAGGCCTTCAGACTCTAAGTATTCCTTCTGGATCATCTTTCTGCCATAGCACACTGAGCCTGAAAATTACTAAATTTAATAAAGTCTTACAGTGTTCCTCATGTATTACTTCAGATTTCAAATGAAATTATTAACACACTCAGTTCAGCTCAGGTGGGCTATAGCCAGTGTTCTGCTTTGTGAATCTGGATCTAAAGCTAACAGTCCTATAATGAAGAAATGAGAGTGGGAAGTAGCAACTGGGAAAAGGCCTCAAATGTTTACCTTAGTAGGTTGTTTTTGAGCAAATTCATGTCCCAAATATGATCACTAAGTCAACACATCTTTGATATATTGATCTATATGAATGGAGATTGCCTAAATCAGTAGTCTGCTATGTTTGCATTCTGTCAACCTAAATACACACGCATGTGCTTATACACACAATGCACAAATTAATAATGACATGCTATAGATTTTTTTTCCACTTCAGTCGATTGTTTCACAACTCTAAAAGTAAAGTAAAAAGAAATAAAAATAAAAACAATATGAGGGACCTGGATGGCTCAGTTAATTAAGCGTGGAACTCTTAATTTTGGCTCAGGTCATGATCTCACAGTTGGGTTGGTGAGATGGAACTCTCTGTTGGGCTTTGCACTTCCAGCACTGAGCCTGCTTGGGGTTCTCTTTCTCTCTCTCCGTCTCTCTCTCTCTCTCTCTCTCTCTCTGTCCCTCCCCCTCTCTCTCCCTCTCTCAAAATAAATAAATAAACTTTAAAAATAAATAAATAAATAAATAAATAGAAACAATATACAACGGAAGTTTGTCTTTATGATGTCTTCTGTTAATCTCAGCACTATTTTCACTTCATTATCATTCTATCTTATGATATATATTTTTCACTTTGCTTTTTGTCCTTTATTTTAGCCAAATAGTGTAAAATTGGTTAGAAAAGCAGTTTTAGCAATAGAAAACAAATAAACACAATCAACAATTTATTGCCTGAGAAGGATTTAGATTAGTAATATTTTTAACATTAATTGAGGGGAGCCTGGGTGGCTCAGTTGGTTAATCGTCCGACTTCGCTCAGGTCATGATCTCATGGTCCATGATTTCGAGTCCCACATCGGGCTCTGTGCTGACAGCTCAGAGCCTGGAGCCTGTTTCAGACTCTGTGTCTCCCTCTCTCTTTGACCCTCCCCCGTTCATGCTCTGTCTCAAAAATAAATAAACGTTAAAAAATTAAAAAAAAAGAAATATTAATTGAGCATTTATTAATTGTAGGAATTTTTCTAGACATTAAACATATCAGAAAAAGAGGAAAATGCCCCATGTTTAAATCCTGAAAATATGAATTCTATTTTTATCTCAAGAGCTATTAATTGGACTTTTAGTCCAATAGGTTATTTTTAAAATAATTACATTGTAAATAAATTTCCTTAAAGAAAAGTTCTGTCATTTAATATACAAGATTAAATGAAAAACACAAAGTTAACTAAAGTGAGTCTTAATTCAGTTAAAAATTTGGGAGCTAGGAAAGATGAGTGAATGAATCACTCAGCACATTTATATTTAATCTCAGTCTTAAAAAGGATTCATTCAAACATATTGAGGTTCTGGAGAGATTTTGATTTATTTTATAATAGTAACTTGCAGAAATACAATTCCTTCTCCATATGGAGCTTCATGCAGCAAAGCTATGTCTGAAAAACTGATTTTTTATTCAGTGCCAAACATTCATCTTAGCCCCAAAACCTTAGTTGGTTGGAGGTTGTGAATTAAAGACAGCTCCTTAATTATATTCAGAATTCCAAAGTTGCTTTTTTTTCACTGTGATCAATTTTTGTAAATGCCAGACCAAGCAGATAATAAGATTATACTTCCTTAATTGAATAAACTTTAAAATATTTTACGTATGTATGTATGTATGTATGTGTGTATGTATGTATATATGTTTTCTGGCTGGAGCAATTGACGCTTCTCATCCATTAGGTTTTAGGGTTCCTCATTGGGAGCCTTGTTGAACCTCTAGTTAACAAGTGATAAAGTGATGAGCACTAAATTAAAAATAGAACTAGCATACAATCCAGGAATTCCACTTCTGGGTTTTTATCTGAAGGCAATAAAAACATTAACTCAAGATATCTGCACCCCCGCCATGTTCATTGCAGTAATATTGACAATGGCCAAAACATGAAAACAACCTAAATGTCCATCAGTGGATAAATAGATAAAGAAAAGATGATATATGTGTTTGTGTGTGTGTGTGTGTGTGTGTATGTTATTCAGCCATAAAAAAAAAATCTTGTAATTTGCAACAACTTAGGTGGACCTTGAGTGCATTATGCTAAGTGAAAAAGTGATATATAGAAAGACAAATATTGTACAATCCCCCTTATTTGTGGAATCTACAAAAAAAAAAAAACATAGATACAAGGAACAGATTGGTGATCGCCAGAGATAGGGGGTGAGAGTGGGCAAAATTGGTAAAAGGTGGTCACTTATAAAATAAGTCCTAGGGATATAATATATAGCATGATGACTAAAGTTAATATTATTGTATATTTGAAAGTTACAAAGAAACTAGAGTGAAAAAATTCTCATCACAAGGAAAAAAGTAACTATGTGTGGTGATGAAAGTTAATTGGACTTATTGTGGTGATCATTTTGCAATATATATTCATATTTGGAGTCACTATGTTGTAGACCTGAAATGAATATGTTATATATCAATTGTATCTCAATTTAAAAAAAAGAAAATTAAAAAATTTAAAAGTGAACTTGTTTATCTTCATATACATGTTTTGTAATAAAAAATATTGTATAGAAATGGAGATTTATTGAGTATCACTTTTAAAGGGTTAGCCAAAGCTTTAATTACTTGCTACAAGGATTTATGCATACAACTGTTCAACAGTCCAGAAGAACTACAAGAAGAGGGATAAAGAGAGAGAAAGAGACATAGAGAATAGAAAATATATAATTATACTTTGGTAATTAATAAGACATTTATGGTAATATGTAGAATTTTTATTGAAATTCCACTCTAGACTGTTTAAAGGTTGAAGACACTATAGGTAATGATTTCCATGTCACCTAACCTCTTAAAGTATTTTACCTCAAAATTCAATTGACAATATTTGTTTTCTCCCTTCATAAATGTAAGCAATAGAAAGTAAAGATCATGACATTATAACTTTGCATCATTGATATACCAATATTTTCAGAAGATTTTCATATTTTTGCCCTTTCTAATGTGTAATCTGTATGTTAAGTAAGCTGATTCTGATTTCTTATATAAACAATGCTTCATTTTCCAAATTTTGGAGATAGTGAATATTTTAATAAATGAAAAGTACAATTTCAAGTTCCTAAAAATAATGGAAACCAGAATCTCATAGATAAATTATTTTTTCCATATGAAATAATGTTCTTTCTATATCTGACTTATGAACACGCTTGATTTTCAAAATACTATGAATTGGTTCATGTATTTCCAGTAGCTAAATCATTCAGATTACAATCATTTTAACTGTCAGAAAGCATTTACTTAAATAATACATTTAATATAGTTTCACATTATTATGGCATTGAAAGTGATGTTTGTTCCTTTAAATACTTCAAATGTGTAATTCCGACTCTGGTCTCCTGTGGGCACAATGTGGATTCTTATGTTTACATGGACTATAATTAAAAATATAGTGTGTTGCACAATTTATTTTGATTCAGAAAGAATTCAAGTGTCTATCTGTTTTCTTTTCTGTGGTAATTTTATTCCAGAGGTAAGTGGGATTTCAAATGTTCATAATTGTAAGTAAATTATCTTTTATTTATTTCTGCAATCCCCCATACATATGAAGATTGCACATATATAACTATTTAATATTCAAAAGACAACTGACAAAGATCTCATCTTATACTTCCTTGTAGAATGCCTGAAATTACTTACTATTGAATCAGTTTTATAGCTTTTAACTGAATCAAGTGTAATAAAGTTTTAAAAATCATTATTAAAATATAGTGTTTATGGAAAGGTAATAAATGTCATTAATAGAGCACTGTCAATAAACTGTTATCCCAAGTTACCTACATTGAGAGAAAAAAAATGGTAGATAAGTAATAATTGGTTGTAAATATATTTGTTTTAAACACAAAACTTTTAACTGTTTCAAATCTCCAATTTCCATGATCAGAGCTCTTTACTTCTAATGGACTTAGGGCATGAGACTCCATCAGTTTACAAACACCTTAGTAAATTACAAGAAAAAGGGAATCTTCTGAATAGCCTAATCTCCAGAAACCTATAGACTCAGTTTTCTGGAGCCCTAGTATCCCTCTCCCCTCCATAGTGATGTGGGGAACAAAGGCAAAAGAAAATGGCAGGTAAAATTAAATTTCCTTATATCCTACAGCACATTGACAAATACTTGAGGCAAATACAGAGTGTAACATTCCTCCAGGAAGCCCCTACCATCTACATGTTAATGCCTTACTAGAGGAAAAACAACTTTAGCTTGACAATAGCAAGGTCTCCGGTATCTAAGGAGTCTTCTTTAGCATGTCAAAGTCCCTCTGGAGGCCTCCCCTTTGTCTTTGCCTCCCTCAACTCCATAATATATAATTAGTCACTCTTCACAACCCCATTGCAGCTCTTCCTGTCCAGGGGTCCTGTCTGAGTGCTTTAACAAAATCACCTTTTTACGCAAAAGATGTCTTCAAGAATTCTTTCTTGGCCATTAGCTCCGAACCCCACCATCACTCCAACACTCCATCACTTGTCTCACTTGTACAATATATTGACTACATTATTGATTCAATTTTAATACTATTCTACAGAAGATATGAAGTTAGAATAACATTTCTTAGTAAATAAAGGACAAGCTTTATACTTTTTATTGTAATTGTGTCCTTCAGTGCAAAGCAAACTTACATTGTTAAGATGGATTTTTCAGAAATGACTCAAAGTTATGGCATGTAATACTGATGAGGCAGCGTGGGGCAAGGTAAGGGCAAAGCACAGGCTAACAACACCCTTCCCACCACGTGGGACATGTATGAGATTCCTTGGACACTCCTAGCTGTCCAAAACAAAGGAAAGGAAAGAAAAACAAATGGTTAACTGATAGAAATCACAGTCCTAAAGGACATGGGTCTCCATCAGTTCACAAATATCTTAGTAAATTACAAGAAAAAGACAATCTTACCAATAGCCTGATCTCCAGAAACCTATAGACTCAGTTTCCTGGAGCCCCACCATTTCCCCTCCAAAGTGATGTGGGGAACAAAAGCAAGAAGTAAATGGCAGGTAAAATTAAATTTCCTTATAACCTGAAGCCCATTGATAAACTTGTGGCAAGCAGAATAAAACATGTCTCCAGAAACTCCCTACTGTCTTAATGTTAATGCTTTGCTAGAGGAAAAAAACAACCCTAGCTTGACAAAAGCTAGGCCTCCAGTAATCTGTGTCTCTAGCATATGAAAGTTCCTTTGGAGATGTCCCTTTTGAATTTATCTCCCCCAAGTCCATGATATATAACCAGTTACCCATCACAACCCCAATGCAGCTCTTCCTGCCTACAGGTCCTGCCCCTGTGCTTTAACAAAATCACCTTTTTGTACCAAAGAAGTCTTCAAGAATTATTTCTTGACCATTGAGTCTGGACCCCACAAACCCCACTATCACCCAAAACTTCATCCATACCAAAGTGCTTGTTATATAATTCATACTCTTATTTTAGTCCTTATTCATTCCATATAGGCTAATCAGTACTGAATCTCTTAAAACTTTTTTGAAATAAAGTTTCACCTTTTAAAAAATTGTGTCCCACAGACCTAAACCACAATCCCACACTAATCCAATGTTTCACACAAATGACAACCAGTATCTTATTGCAACAATCAGTGTTACTCTTAAAGATAACGTTTAAATTCCAGGCACATTGTTTCATTAAGTGGTATACTCTCAGTACTTAACACATGGCTGTGCATAGAACAAGCCCAAAATAAATACCTAATGGGCACCCCCAGCAAACCCACATAAGAACAGTGCAGGAGCAAGGACATCCTAACTTAGAAGCTATTGTCCCATTTCAGCAGAAAGATCTCCCAGATAAGAATCAGAAGACCTTTACAATGGCTAAAATCAGTAAGACAAGAAACAATGCGAGGATGTGGAAAAGGGGAAGCCTCTTGCACTGTTGGTGGTAATGTAAACTGGTGCAACCCCTATGTAAAACACATGGGATTCATCAGACAGTTAAAAATAGAACTATCCTATGATCCAGTAATCATACTACTGAATATTTACACAAATAATACAAAAACACTAATTCAAAGGGATATATGTGCCCCTATGTTCATAGCAGCATTATTTACAATAGCCAAATTATGGAAGCAGTACAAATGTTCATCAATAGATGAATGGATAAAGAGGTAGTATATGTATACACACACACAAACACACACAAACACCGGAATATTATTCAGCCATGAAAAAGAATGAAATCATGCCATTTGCAATGACATGGATGGAGCTAGAGAGTATAATACTAAATGCAATAAGTCACAGAGAAAGACAAATACAATCATGACTTGAGCTGAACCCCAACGGTTAACCAACTGAGCCACTCAGGCGCCCTGAAATAGACTCTTAACTATAGAAAGCCCACTGATGTTTACCAGAGAAGAAGTGGGGTTGGAGGGTGGGGGAGATGGGAAGATAGGTGATAGAGATTAAGGAATGTACTTGTCATGATGAGCACTGGGTGAGGCATGGAATTGTTGAATCACTATATTGTACACCTGAAATTAATATAATACTATATGTTAACTAACTGGAATTTAAATACAAACTTAATTCAAACAAAAAGAATCAGATCTTGATTCTGTTGCTTCTGCCACTTCCAGGTTGTACAACCTTGGGTAAATCACTTAACCATTCAAGTCTTCAGTGTCCTTATAAAAAAAAAAAAAAAAAGAAAAGAAAAAAAGAAGTAACTTTAAGAGGTGACATACAGAGAATTGAATTCTTCTAATCTAAAACTTCTATGACTACTGAAATGTCTGAGCTTTTAACCTGAATAATATTATTTCCAATGCACAATACATTTAACAGAGCAGGTTGAGCCATATGCTTTTAAATGGTCAAAACTTCATGCTTAATTGAATGTTAATGGTCACAAAACTCGTAAGTCAATTAATTCAGTAGTTGGTTGGATTGTATATTCCAATATGAGCTTACCTGCACTATGTAACAACAACAAAAAATCCAGTTCTGATTTTATTATTTCTTAAGTAAGAAGCCTTTCCTTGTTAATTGTATGAAATATATGAGTATTAAAGTTCATTGCTGTTGATATCATAAATATGGAAGTATCTAAAAATCACCTAAGTCACATCTCTATAACCTTTGGTACAACTAGAAATGTTGTAATAATAACTTTATAAGAAAAATCCTGCTAATTCAAGTCAGGCACAATATTAAAAAGAGTCTTAGTCTAAAGAATAGATTGACAGTAGTTATGTTGGAAAGAAAATGGAGCTGCCAAGAATAACTCTGTTAACACTGACATCCTAAGCAAAAGTATTTAAAATATTTCAAATTCTTGTTCATATATGATAGGGTGGTTAAAAATAAAGAGATGCCCAAATAAGGCTCAGAATTGTGATTTACATATAAAAATGTAATGGATTTAAAATTTAATACCACCCATATAATTAATTCAGAAACCAAATATAGCTGTATAAATTAAATGAAGCTTTTGTAAGCAATAAAACTTGCTTGTAATTTTAATTGCTGAGTAGAAAGTGGCATTTGAAAACCCCTCAGAGAAATCTTAGGATTTATTTTCAGAATGATACTAAATGGGCATTTTGATTTATTTTCTTCAAATCTACACTTTGAAAAAGTTTTTATGAAGTCTGAGAAAAGTGAATTAAAATAGCTGTATTAAATCAGGAGACAGGCAACAGTCTTGTGAGTTGCCTAGTAAGGAACATGAGGTTCTGGCAATATACAAAGAGAAATTAACAAAACTTAGTACAGAAGAGCTCAGAGATACAAGGAATGAAAACAGCTCGATTAATATAACCTCCAGGCAATGCCATACTGACCTCTGTACTAATGGAAGTATTTTGAAACCCCTAACACTTTCAATATAGAAAAGCCTAGAAGTCCACACTCATTTTATAAATGAACTAAGAATAACTCAGGAGATCAGGTAAATTCCCTAAGGTCATTAGATAATGCAAAGTCCAAAGTATCTCCAGGCTTCAAATTCTTAATCTAATATTCTTTTCCCCTTTGCTTTGTATCATTTTTTTTAAAGATACAGTATCTAAAGCATAGCTTTTTATAAATTGCTAAACTCTTTTAAAAAAAATTTTAGCATTTATTTATTATTGAGAGACAGAGAGAGAGAGAGAGAGAGAGAGAGAGAGAGAGAGCATGAGCAGGGGAGGGGCAGAGAGAGAGACACAGAATCCGAATCCAAAGCAGGCTCCAGGCTCTGAGCTGTCAGCACAGAGCCGATGCGGGGCTCGAACTCATAACCAGTGAGATCATGACCTGAGCTGAAGTCGGATGCTTAACCAACTGAGCCACCCAGGCGCCCCAAATTGCTAAACTCTTTAGTGCATGTTCTTTTTGGTAGTCTAAAGATAATACCAGTGATTTCATCTCAAGCTATTAATTACTCTTTAATAAGAGATTTAAAAATATCATTAATTTCATAATTCATCAATAACTATTTTTAAATATTTGATTTATAAGGAATGAATTAAAATAAGCTGCAATTTATCATTATATAACAATTTTATCATTATATTTACATAATGATATAACAATTTTATAACAATTATATCATTATATTCAGAATAAATATGGCAGCTTAAATATGCCTAAAAACATTTGCAATAAAACAGGAAAGGTTTGAATCTTTGAGTTGGCAAAATAATAGTTCTTACCACCTCTGTTCTAAAATATCAGGGATCAAAGAACATCTTTTAAACCGTATTTAAGCACATAGATGTCTCTTGATTAAGTAAATGAAGACAGAGAGAAAAAATAAAGTTGTCAAAATGCCATCTTGTCTTTCTTGTTACCCTAAGAAATTGGATGTACCACAAGACTACCTTTTTTTTTTTTGAGAGAGAGAGAGAGAGTGAGAGAGAGAGAGAGAAAGAGAGGGAGAGAGAAGGAGGGAGGGAGGGAGAGAGGCAGAGGGAGAGGGAAAGGAAGAGAGAGAATCTTAAGCAGTCTCCACTCCCAGCACAGAGCTGACATGAAGCTCAATCTTAAAACCTTGAGATCATCATGACCTGTGCCAAAATCAAGAGTCTGACACTTAACCAACTGAGCTACCAAGGCGCCCAAAGAATACCTCTTTTGTTAAAATTCTATCACCCTCAACTATTCCAGTGCTTTCAAACTTTAGTTGCATCAGAATTTTCTGGTTAAAATTAAACTGCTGATCTCATACCTCTAGTTTCTGTTTCGGTAAATATGAGATGCAGACTGAGATTTAACATTGCTAGCAAATTCCTTGGTGATGTTAGTGCTGCTGGTGAACACATTTTAAGAAATCAAGCAATCAATCCCATTTTTAGTTGCACCAAAAACTGTAAGATACCTAGGAATAAACCTAAAAATAGAGGTAAAAAATCTGTACTCTGAAAACTATAGAACACTTGTGAAAGAAATTGAAGAGGACAGAAAGAAATGGAAAAACATTCCACGCTCATGGATTGGAAGAACAAATATTATTAAAATGTCTATACTACTTAAATAGAGGCATCACTATTCCAGACTTCAAGCCGTATTACAAAGCTGTACTCCTCAAGACAGTATGGTACTGGTAAAACAGTCACATAGATCAATGGGACAGAATAAAAAAACTCAGAAATGGACCCACAACTCTATTGTCAATTAATCTTTGACAAAGCAGCAAAGAATATCCAATGGAAAAACAGACAGCCTTTTCAACAAATAGTATTGGGAAAACTTGACAGCAACAAACAGAAGAATGAAAATGGACCACTTTCTTACACCACATACAAAAATAAATTCAAAATGGATGAAAGACCTAAATGTGAGACAGGAAAACATTATAATCCTAGCAGAGAACATAGGCAGCAACCACTCTGACATTAGCCATAACAACTTTTTGCTAGACATGTCCCTGGAGGCAAGGGAAACAAAAGCAAAAATGAACTATTTGGACTTCATAAAAACAAATAAACAAAACCAAAACCAAAACCAAACAAAACAAAACACTTCTGCACAACAAGGGAAACAATGAACACAACTAAAAGACAACCTATGAAATAGGACAAAAATATTTGCAAATGACATATCTGATAAAGAGTTAGTATCCAAAATCTATAAAGAACTTATCAAACTCAACACCCAAAAGACAAATAATCCAGTTAAGAAATGGGCAGATGACATGAATAGAATTTTTCCAACGATGAAATACAGATGGTCAACAGACTCATCAAAAGATGCTCAGTATCACTTATCGTCAGGCAAATACAAAACTTCAATGAGATACCACCTCACACCTGTAAGAATGGCTACAATCAACAACACAGGAAATGACAGATTTTCGTGAGGATACAGAGAAAAGGGACCTCTCCTACACTGTTGATGGGAATGCAAACTGGTGCAGCCACTCTAGAAAACAGTATGGAGATTCCTCAATAAGTTAAAAATAGAACTACCATATGACCCAGCAATTAGACTGCTAGGTATTTACCCGAAGGATACAAAAATACTGATTCGAAGGTGCACATGCACCCCTCTGTTTATAGCAGTATTATCAACAATAACCAAACTATGGAAATAGCCCAAATGTCCATCAACTGATGAATGGATAAAGAAGATGTATATACACACACATACACACACAATGGAATATTACTCAGCCACAAAACAGAATGAAATCTTGCCATTTGCAATGACATGGGTGGAGCTACAGTGTATTATGCTAAGCAAAATAATCAGAGGAAAACAAATACCATATGATTTCATTCACTTGTGGAATTTAAGAAACAAAACAGACAAACATAGGGGGAAGAAAACAAGAGTTGGAGGCAAACCATAAGAGACTCTTAACAGTAGACAATAAAATGAGGGTTACTGGAGGGGAGATGGGTGGGGGGATGGGCTAAATTGGTGTTGGATATTAAGGAGGGCACTTGTGAGAGCATTGGGTGTTGTCTGTAAGTGATGAATCACTAAATTCTACTCCTGAAACTGAAAAAAAAAGGAATCACAGTTTTGCTCTACTTCGTCCATTTGTATTTTAATTCATACAATTCTACATTATTATGTACAAATTTTATTAATATAATTGTCAACATACGGTTTCCTGTAGGCTATTTTTCTTTTAACTGGAGGAAAAAAAAACTTGACCTGGGTTAATTTTCATATTTATACTCCCCCATTGTTTAAAAACATAGTATGCTTCAACCTATTCAAATAATAATTAGATCTCAAGTCCATATCATTCTAGTTTATATTTCTCACTTTAGTATGAAGCCATCTCTTTTTAAAATACATCTTTTTTTTAAAGTACAATTCCAGTCTCTTCTCAAAAATTCTCTCATGGACAAACATAGATTTCAGGTCTTGATGGAAGAGTGCAAAATTGGTGAGTTGTAAAATACAGCCTGCCAGGGTACTGTGGGAGCTATTAAATCACCTTAGTGTATGTGTGTGTGTGTGTGTGTGTGTGTGTGTGTGTGTGTGTGTGTTTCTTTCCACAGCCTGAATCACCAACTCATTTATTTGTTCTTGCTTCAACTCCTCAGAGATTTCACCTTTTAAATCTCTCTCCCTTTGACCCTGCCTTGCTTTTGACAATCTTTTTTTATCACTTTTTTTAAATATGAAATTTATTGTCAAATTGGTTTCCATACAACACCCAGTGCTCATCTCAACAGGTGCCCTCCTTTGCCCATCACCCCCCCCCCCCCCCCCCCCCCCCCCCAACCCTTTGTTTTTTTTCCCTTTTTTTAAGTTTTTTTATTTTTTTTCTCTCCCCATCTCTAACTCTTTTTTTTTTTTTTTCCTTCCCCTCCCCCATGCTCTTCTGTTAAGTTTCTCAGGATCCACGTAAGAGTGAAAACATACGGTATCTTTCTCTGTATGACTTATCTAATTGAAATGTCGAACCATAAAATGAATTCATAGAGTGAAATATATTTTGAGCTTGCACATGCACTAAAACATAGATAATTAAAAGCATTTGCATGAACAGAGGCATGCACACATTGTGTGTGTTTACCTAGCTTCTGTACAACTCTTATGAAACCAGAGATTTTCTCTCTGATACAACTCTTCTTCAAAAGTAGTCCTGATTTATTATTAGACCAAATCATTAAGCATTTAATATTATATAGTGGTCTACCAAAGATGAAATCATTAGAAAACGGAATCAAAGATTTTTGGACATATCAAAATCCTTTCCAGTCTTTCATAGTAATGGAAAAACTGGCAATAAATTTCATGATAATGTTAATAGAATGGGGATTCCTGAGTTTCTGGGTCTTTGAAAAGCAAAAACATAACTCCAAAATAAATAAAACAAAACAAAATTAGTATTTGTTGAAGATTTGTGAAACTCCCTACACAATCCTAATGTCAATTGTGAGTATTATAAATATGTAGGAGTGTTAGTATTTTACTCAAAATGTAATGTTATTAGTGAACTACTTTTACCTTATGAAGTATAGTTGACACATAATGTTACATTAGTTTCAGGTGAACAACATAGTGATTGGACAACTCCATACATTGTACTATGCTCACATTTACAGTTATCATCTATCAACAGCCATCATACAATGCTATTACATCATTGACTATATTCCTTGTGCTGTACCTTTTGTTCCTGTGGCTTACTTAATCCTTAACTGGTCTATATCTCCCACCCCACTTTACCTATTTTGCCTAGCCCCACAACCCCCGTCCTCTGGCAATCATCAATTTGTTCTCTGTATTTATGGATCTGTTTCTGCTTTTTGTTTGAGTTTTGTTTTTTTTTTTTTTTTTTTTTTTTGGGTTGTTTAGATTCCACATATAAATGAAATCACACAGCATTTGTCTTTCTCTGTCTGACCTATTTCATTTAGCGTAATGTCTTCTAGGTCCATCCATGCCATTGCAAATGGTAAGACCACATTCTTTCTTTATGGCTGAGTAATATTTAATGAGCTGCTTTTAGAACTCAGTATAAATCTTGTGTTCTGTAAAATGCTGAAATACAAGGTTTCTATATTAAAGCACAAAAGATCACAATCGGAACTGGAATTTTCCAAAAAAAAATGCCATGAGATTATTTTCATGAAGTCTAATTCTTGAGTTCAAAAAGATGAAGAATGTGTTTCTTCTGCAAGCTCCCTAGGAACTACAGTTCGGGTGCTGCCTGGAAAAATATTAGAATCTACTCTACAATAACTGAAAGGGTATGTTCCAGGTCACGAAAATCTCAAGAAGCATCAGTGTATACTCAGGTGTTCTACCCTTATGCATACAGGCTTGCTTTGTTACTGGAATTCTAAGAACTTGGTTATTGGAATGTTTGAACTTTTTGAATTTCACATTATAGTTTCCAAAAAATGTAGTAAATTTTCCAATGTCTCATTTGGGAATAAAAATCATTGTAACCTTGTTATAAACTTGAATATTATATATCCTAAGTTTATTTTACAATTAATTTAATAATTCATAAAAAATAAAATAAATATTTGCCATACAATGTATAGCAAAAATAATAAAACACATTGAGGCTTATAGAAAAGTAATAGGCTAGGAAAATAATCCACCAACAATCTCCCACATACACATTACCAATCACTAACCTAGCTCTCCTTAAGTGCATTTTATATTATCCAGTTTAAAACTTTTGAGGGAGAGGGAAAAAAATACTCCCTTATGGTCGTCTATACAAAAGAAGTAGAAAGAATGACCAAATATGCTGTTCAATTCATTCTTAAATATCACAAGTCTAAACTTGCCTCTCTGCCCTTAAAGTTTGCATTTCCACTGTGGATGAAGAGCACTTCTCTGCAAGCAACCCAAATCTTATAGGGTGCATTTCAGATCAGATTCATAGAAACGCACAGTGTTTATTATTGAGTGATAAGTGACCTTTACATTCTAAAATATTGTTTACAATTTAAAATAAAATTTTATTATATTGAAAATGAATAACTTCAACTGGACTGAAATTTATTTTAATGCTCCTGGACTTAGCAGCTTCAGAGATTTGAACACAAAGATTTAAAATAAATATTAAAAAAAAAAAAAGTAGATTTCCTTCATACCAAGGAAGAGTATTATACTGCAATAACATAAAGGCTTACATAATTGCTTTCTCTGTACTAATTACAGATTTTTTTTTAATTTGTTTTGTTTTATAATTTTGGGTTAAAAATGTATTGCTTATTTGGGGGAAGGTAATAGTGTATATTTCAAAAGATAAAAAGAGGCATATAAATGTAAGTGTCTCCGCCTCCCTCACACCCAGTTTTTAGGTTTCCTCTCCAGTAGTAACTATAGTTTCCAATTTCTTGTGTATCCATTGAGAGACATTTTATGCAAATACAAGAAGTATTAAAAAGATTTAAAGTGGAAATTCTGTCACACCAAGGAAAGGAAATATATTTTAATAGCATATATATTTCCATAATTACTTTTTCTCTTATAAACATGGGTTTTAAATGTTTTCTTTATTTGAAATGTACTGCATGATATATTTTTTAATCTTAGTTTTTTTAGATATTATTGGAGCTATAAAGATATTTATTGTAACAAATAAATATATTCTAAGATATTTCACTGAGTTTTATATTTTCTCCTCTTTGTGACTCTCCGTTATTTTATTAAGTAGTTACAGCTCAGAATTTTTTAAGTGAAGGCACGATACTAACTTTAACTGTACATGACTATTTTTTGATGTATATCAGGACAGTGATTCATCATTGGTTGATTCTCAGAATCATGGTAAGTTGTTATATACTCCATTTGTAGAAAAGAGTTAATTTAATACATACTGTACCTATATAATAATCCTTTTTTCCTATTAAACATTCAGAGAACTCGGATTTGGAGAAGGGGCTCAGAATGAAAATCAATTGTCCTTTTGTTTCAAAATCATTGAAAATCACTGTTAATTGGATTCTATTGCACAAAATGTGAACAATTCTGTCACTTAAAATCGAGGAATTAAACATACTATCTATAGAATTTTCAAAGGTAATATACAACATTACCTGTTTAATATTTTTTTGTCTCTTTAAGCATACAAACAAATAAAACCTGAAGTTTTCACACAAACACCAGTCTCTCCCAAATACTAAAAAATACTATTTCATGTTTTTGCTAATACAGAAATGATTTCATTAATATTAAATATTTGAGGGCTTTTGCACAAATTTTCTAAAAAAAACATAAATTGCTTTTAAAGTAAAATTTAAATTATTGCACCTCTAGCTTTGTTTCTGATATTAGCACTGATATTCACATATTGTATTCCGATATAAATTAGTTTAGATGATTATTTCATTTTCATTCAGAAATCATTGCCTCCATTTTGAAAGTAGGGTAGATCTATAGAGCTCTCTGTCTAAGCCTGTGAAGAAGTTTTATTTGCTTTGTTTCAATTTAGAAAGTTTGGAAACAATTGTCCTAAGAGGTAGAATTTTTTCTTCTCTGTAAGGTTTCATCTAATACTAGATCCTCTTACTATTTCAGGAAGAAATAAACCATCTGTGATAGAAATGTAGGCTGCTAGTCAAGAAGTTAAATAAATGGGTGAAAATGGAGGATGGATCCATAAATAGAGGCATATAAAAATATTGATATATAAATACAAAGGCTAAGTACAGATAGCTATCCATATCTATACCTACATCTATCAGTCTACCTACCTACGCACCTACTTATCTATCATCTATCACTTATCCACCTGGAGCAGCCTCAAGTGCAAAAAATTCAGGTGGATAGAATTAGGTTGTTTATACTCCATTGGACATTATCATCATATTCTTGTTCATTGTTTTTCTAAAGTTTTCTCTTTAATCTCTTCCTCCACCTGTATTCTTCTTCCTGATGTTGAAAAACTCTCATAGATTTATTGAATTCATGTTTCAGTGATATATGTGCTTACATAAATATATGTTACTCTTTGGAGGTTATTTATATAAATTTTGATGGTTTCTGTCATTTCTGGTTCAATATTTTTTAGGCTATCTTCCAAAATATAGTATGTTATTTCTTCAAAATTACTGAAAACAATAATTGCATTTAGATAACATGTTTTACTTTTATATTACACTCCTGCTGGAAAACTAAGATATATTCAATATGTTACTCTTGTAAGCAATGTGCAGCCAAAACTTTTTATGCTGTGTGATACATTCATTGGGCTACCTGTACTCTGAGTCTCAGATGACACCAAAAGTTACCATGTATATAGAAAGCCCACTTCACGAAAAAGATTTCTTCCTGTTTTTGCTTTAGAAGAAGGATATGAAGCTTAGTCAGGATTTAAAACCCAGAATTACCCTCAACCAATGGAAGACTGAACATGTGGCCTGATCCTAGCCAGTAAAAGACAACTTTGCTGTATGGTCTCCGTGTTTCCTCAGTTGGGTACCAATGAAAATCACCTCTACTCATGCACAGAGGTTACTAGCTCGATAAAACACACTTCACTGCTTTTTCTTCCTTCCCTGTCAAACTCTCCCCACTCACTTTCTCCAGGTTCCTTGGATCACTTTCCAAATGAATCAGCTTCACTCAAGTCCTTGCTACAGGCTTTGAAAGAAATCAAATGAAGACACATGCTATGACAGACATTCCTACATGATTTCTTGTAAATTTATGCCAGATTGAGGGTGGTAGGGTATGAACATAGTGAATAGAAATATTGGATCATTGTGCCCGATTATTTATTCCTCTGTGCTATCAATTCATTTACTCATGTCCATAGTCGTGCAACCTTGTATTGCCTTCCTGTATAATAGAATATATTATTTTATGTCATTGATGTTAGAATTGGTCATATAACTAGCAAGCCTAATGGGATTTTAATGGCCAAGAGGAAATCAGCAGCTTAAATGTGCTTACATGATTTTTCTTGATCTCCTGTGCTCCTAAGATACACTCAAAGAACAGCATGCCTCAAAAAGCATCTGTTCGTTCAGTCTGAGCCCCAGAATGATAACATGTGGAGTTGGCATGACCCTGACTAGAAGTCAGAAATTAGTTGGGCCCAACCAAATCCAGCCTAGATCAATCAAACTACAGCAAAGCTACAGATATATGCAGAAAAAATATAAGTATTTCATGTGTCTGTGAGATTTCGGAAGTTAATTTTTACCCAGTAAACACTCAATATCATAATTACTTTCATTAATAATATTGTTTTTCTGCAAAATAGCTGCCTAATTATACCACAACAACTGATATTCAATACTGTAATATTTGCCAACTTGTTAGGTAGTATCTTATTAAGGCTTTAATTTAGTATTTCTCTGCCTACTGGTGAGGTTATCTTTCCATTTTTTTAACTACATGAGTTTCTATTTATAAAAAAATTATAATTTTTTTGCAATTTTAATTTGGTCTCCTTTGAAAGAATTCCTTTAAATTCTATATAACTTTTTGTGCTATTGTTGTTTTTCAATATTGCAATGAATTGCCTATCCCAAAGTATTCCCTTTTTATTAATTTTATCAACATATTTCACTGATTGAGAAATTATTTTGGTTATATATATATATATATATATATATATATATATAAACAAACTTTGGAGTTTGAGAATCTTGTGTCAGAATCTTTCTTGACCTTGTGATCAAACTATTTTTTATATTGATGTTATTGTTTTACTTTCATAGTCAAAGCAATATGAGTCTGTTTCATGTGGCTGGAGAGAAACTGTTAATTTTACCTTTCTTCATTTCTTTTCCATTAACATGTGGTATCATAGATATACAAATACCAAGATTCTGAAATACACTGATTTTTTTTCTGAAATTTTTATTATTTCTCAGTAGAAATAGTCCCTGCATCAATGCTGCACAGTTTCATTGCTATAGCTTTTTTAGTGTTTCTCTAATACCTGGTGGGTCAGGCTTCCCTTTACTGTTTCTGGCCCATGATAGATCTTTTGCAAAGTACTTTCAGCAGTTCATGGATTTTTTTTGTTGTTGCATATTAATTTTAGAATAAGTTTTCAGCATCTTTTTAAAATTCTGCTTGTTTATCGACTATAATTGCATTGAATTGTACAGTAATCTGGGGGAAATATGCATGTCTCCAATATTAGTCCCCATTCCAATATAATACCGTGTTCAGTGTATTTAGATTTTCTAAAATAATTCTTACGTAGATTTTTCTAAGTTTTTAGTTAAATTCCAGTTAGTTAACATACAGTGTAATATTTTCAAGTGTGCAATATAGTGATTCAACACTTCCATACATTACCCAGTGCTCATCACAAACACACTCCTTAATCCCCATCACCTATTTAACCTGTTCTTCCACCCACCTCCCCTCTGTTAACCATCAGTTTGTTTCCTATAGTTAAGAGTCTTTTCCTTGGTTTGTGGCTCTCTCTTTTTTTTTCCCCTTTGCTCTCTCTCCGCCCCCCCCCTTTTTTCCCCCTTTTCTCATTCCACATAGGAATGAGATCATATGGTATCTGTCTTTCTCTAACTAATTTATTTTCCTTAGCATCATAATCTCTAGCTCCATCCATGTCATTTTTATTCATGAGTAATATTCCATCTCCTCATCTATTCATCAGTTGATGAATCTTCTTCTTTAGTCATTCATCAGTTGATGGACATTTGGGCTCTTTCCATAATTTGGTTATTGTAGATAATGCTGCTATGAATGTCAGGGTGTGTTTGTACCTTTGAATTAGCATTTTTGCATTCTTTGGGTAAATACCTAGTAGTGCAATTGCTGTATCATAGGGTAGTTCTCTTTTAAACTTTTGAGTAACCTCCATACTGTTTACCACAATGACTGTATCAGTTTGCATTCCAACCAACAGTGCAAAAGGGTTACCCTTTCCCCACATCCTTGCCAACACCTGTTATTTCTTGAGTTGTTGATTTTAGCCATTCTTACATGAGTGAGGTAGTATCTCACTGTACTTTAGATTTTGCATTTCCCTGATGATGTGATAATCAGCATCTTTTCATGTGTCTGCTAGCCATCTGTATGTCTTTGCAGAAATGTCTACTCATGTCTTCTGCCCATTTTTAAATTGATTATTCATTTTTTGGGTGTTGAGTTTTACAAGTTCTTTACATATTTTGGATGCTAACCCTTTATGTGATCTGTCATTTGCAAATATCTTCTCCCATTCCATCAGTTGCCTTTTAGTTTCATTGATTGTTTCCTTCACTGCGCAGAAGCTTTTTATCTTGATGAGGTCCCAGTAGTTCATTTTTGCTTTTACCTTGCCTCAGGAGACATAGCTAAAAAGAAGTTGCTACAGTCTATGTCAAAGACGTTACTGCCTGTATTCTCCTCTGGGATATTTATGGTTTCAGATCTCATCTTTAGGTCTTTCATCCATTTTGAATTTATTTTTGTGTGTGGTGAAAGAAAGTGGTCTGGTTTCATTCTTTGGAACGTTGCTGTCCTGTTTCTCAGTACCATTTGGTGAAGAGATTGCCTTTTTCCCATTGGATATTCTATCCTCCTTTGTGGAAGATTAATTGGCCACATAATTGTGAGTCCATTTATGGATTTTCTATTTTGTTCCATTGATCTATATGTCTATTTTTGTGCCAGTACCATACTGTATCAAAGCTGTTATTACAGCTTTATCATATTACTTGAAGTCCATAATTGTGATGCCTCCAGCTTTGTTTATCTTTTGCAAGATTGCTTAGGCTATTCAGGGTCTTTCGTGGTTCTTACGAAGTTTTTAAATGCCAACAAGTCCGCATTGACTCCATATTCTACTCGTAGAGCCTTTATACGTGCTGTTCTAGAAAGACCCCTCATCATACTTTTCCCAGCTAATTTCTACTCTTCATAACCCTCTCATTTTAACCATTATTTTCCTCAGAGATATCTTGTCTTTAAAAATAACTACATGAAATATCCCTATTAATATTCAATAGGTAACTACATACAGATACTGCTAACACACCACTGTATATACTCAAAGGTCATCCTTCTTGACAAAGTAGTGTAGAAATAGTGCAAAATACATTTATGTAATCTGACTGTGTACCCCAAATTCTCTCAAAAAAGAAATAAAAAAGGTAGATATTCAAAATTGTTAAACATAGTCACAAGAAAAATATAATAATATAACCGACAGTTTGTTATGTGCCGGGTAATTAAGCTAAAATTTATATATGTTTTGTATAATTAGAGATGCTCTTATTATCATCCCCATTTTATAAATATTAAATAAAAAAAGATTAAGTAAATTGGTAGGGTCACACAGCTAAAAAGTGGTAAATATATTTAAATCTGGTAGTGTGGTTTGGAGTCTATCCCCTTAAACATTGTGAAATTATGCCCTTGTTTATAAGTTCCATGTTATATGATCTTCACAATAACTTGACACAGTATATTACATTGTTTCATTACCTAAATGAAAGGTTTGAGAATTCAAGAAGTTCAATAATTTTCAATGCGCACATAAATATAAAGTTCTGAAGCAGATACTTAGAGCTGTATAACTTTACATTCTACATGCTTAGTATTTATTAGATAAATGAAAAAAAACCCCTCCATATTATATCTTGTAAAAAAGGGTCTCCTTTGTGGCAATTTCATGATTTTTTATATGTTTTCAAAATGCAATATTCAGTCATTGATCACACTAATATAGGTATTTTTCTATTTGAAATTCAGGATCAAAAGTGGTATTTTCAAAGGATTCTCCTTTATGGAGCAATTCGGATGATCTTCAATGGAACATCACTTAATAAAGGGAGCAGATGAAATTTCAGAACCTATTTCTGGAAACCTTTATTACTTTACATTTACTCTGAAAATACTGTAGGGTTATAAAGGAAGGAGTAAAGGGGGCACTTTAGTAATTGAATATTATATTTCTTAGATGTGGTCTAAATATTAAAAGATACTATAAGATTATATAAACTATAAAATTATTTTGATGTGCCTAGTACAAAGCTAACTTTCTTAATCACTCAGGGAAAGCTGTCTAAAGCCATAATCTTTTACTCACGTCTAATCTGAGGAATGGAAAATTTGGGGGAAAATAATAGCATTAAAAATTGCATTAAAATTTAATAAAGTGTTAGGCCTTTTCAGCATGGATTTGCTTTGAAGTAAAGATATTTCAGGTCTTCGATATTGCCACAAAATCATTATTAAACCATTCTTTGAAGTTTCAGATGTTTGTAATTCCCGAAACCATACTTTGACATGATATAGGGCAACTTAAATCATTTTAAAAAATTACTATAAATTCTAAAATCTCAAAGGATTCTCAAACTTGGATATATATATATTTTTTTATTTAGAGACAAAAAAGTACAACTTTTCATGTATCTTTTATATTCATTCTACCCGTTAAGGCCATAAAAACAGGATAGTAATGGCAAAAAAAGCACATAGTTGACAGCATAACCTTAGTTTACTATGTGATGTCAGGAGATACAGTGATAGCTAAGACAAAAACATTTTATTCATACTGAAAACAAACAGTAGTAAACAATCCTTTAAAAAAAACCCATTGCCTATGTATGTGAGTTATCCTCAGTCTTCATCTTATTGACTAATTATTTCAATTTCAACAGAAATTAATTTTATTCCTAAGTGTATTTGTTACATTTTCCCCAAATGTTTTACTATCAAAACTCTCAAACATACAAAAAAGATAAAAGAAACACTTGGTGACTGTACTATACACTTATGACCTCAGCTATAACTGTTAAATTTTCATATGTTTATCATACATCTGTCTATTCATCCTTCAATCATCATATTTCATGTATTTCATATACTCTATTCCCAAATACTCCAGAATGCATACATTAAATTGAGTTTAATGGTTTGGGGAGTAAAATTTACGTGCAGTGATATGTATAAATCTTAAGCGCACCTAAATATAATTTTAGGGCACCTTGGTCTTTCTTAAGAGTTTCTGCTGTAAGTTTTGCATCCTTGTTCTACACCAGATGTCCCTGTTTCACTATAATTCATATATTCTAAATGGCAGAAATCACAAAGAATCCTGTTGTTCCTCAGCCTTTAGCCAATATGCTGTGTATTCTCATCGGGATACTAATATGTCATTTAGCTTTGTACTGGGCTGTTCTCTGTCACATTCTTACAAGAATATTGAACCAAAGCAGGCAGCCATTAGCATTTAGTAGTAACAGAGGAAAAAAGAAACAAATACAAAAATGCCAAAGCATAAGATAATTAATCACTAAATGAAAGGTCATTTATAATTTGGGTATACAAAAGTGACATTACTAAAATTAATAACCAGGACTTCATAAACAGGATCTATTTTCCTGACAAAAGGTAGCCTACATCTACCTTGGTTGTATTAATGTGCTATTAAAGGCAATGTTGTTAGCCTAAAGACATGGTACTTTGCTAATGTGAAATGTTGCCTGAGGTTTACAAATGATAACACTTGATTGTTAACAGGCCACCCTATAAAATCAATTACCTCTGCTCTAAATATATTTTTAGTGGTTTTATAAATAATTTAAATGAAAGGCTATATAGTACTAGAATATTTCCATCGACCTCAAGAATAATTTTGTCATTGTAGTCCTGTGTCTTCATTAGAGGACATTTTTCATAGAGTTTAAATAGTTGTAAAATACAGTCCATAAAATTTTAACATCTACAAATCATGTGACTTCTTTAATTCTCTAGACAGTCTTATATTCAGACTATGTTAACATAATTTAAGAAGCCAAACCACCCCACCCCAATTCTTTCAATGGATTTAAGGAAGCTCACAATAAACGTGAAAAATATTGCTATCACAGTAATGTAAAAAAATATATATTCCAAGATTTAGAATAAATCAAACACTTAGCAAATATGAAACACTTTTAGAGGAAACTGTAGGTTGCTTATATATACAATATCAGCTGAATAACAATAGAAGTATGATGATCCCTCCTTATATATTGTCAACATTTTAATGATGTCAAAAGATGTGAGACAAGTATCATTTATAAATAAAGTACCAAACAGAGCAGTGTATTAGTTAATCTCAGAAGGGAATATCCCCAGGATTTAGAAATGTAATACCTGTTATTTTATGAATTCTACCTTTGTTTTGTGATCTTTCATTTGTCACCACAATACAACAATGAATGCAAATCCTAGAAGTGTATCAGGTAATATAGACCATGAATCAGAGCTCCAGTGTCCAGTTACAGGTGAGACTGAGGTAGCCAGCCCCATGTATGAACTATGCAATCCCTTTCCTTGTTACAATCTATAAAGTATAATAAAATCTAAATGTCCGAATTTCACTCCTGCTAAGAAACTCCCACATTTCAAAACGATGAAAACAAAGCAATCTGCATTTTGATTTGTTAAAGAATACCTTAATTTGTGGGACCAAGTGGTGTCAAAGTGAGTGAAGGAGGAAGGACGTTCAAAGTGAAGAGTCAAACAGATTAAAAAAAAACAAAAACAACAACAAATGCTTACATATCCACAGTGTGATTCCAATTTGGAACAACAGTACTTTCACTTAAAAGTGTGTTAGGAAGATGAAACTCCTTTATCAATTATTACCATTTCTTTCTAAAATAATAAAAAATGAAATATTCACTAATAATTGAACAGAAATGTGTTCTTTCAGAAAATGTCCGAGTAAAACATTTTAAATGAACTAGTATCTAAAACTATCCAATAGTTTTTTTTTTCTTTTAATTTTACCATGTTTATTCAGCAATGGTTTTCTAGGCAATGTAGCATTTCATCTTTAGGGAACCACAGAAAGGATTGTAGGGGGTGACGTTGTGTATGATAATAGAAACTTTGAAGTAGACCAGAAATAAAATTGCTGCTCATTCATCCATTCACTCCTTTATCCTGAAAATGGTCTGTTGATCTAGTTTGCCAATGGATTTTATAGTAAATGCCAAGGCAAACTACCTTGCCCCAGAAGTTGATTTATTCATGAACCAAACCTGCAGATATGGACTGGCCCAAATCAGCCTGAGAAGCAGAAAGCACATCTGGGTGGAAGTGATATTTGTCTATGAGCCCAGCACTCAGACAGCAATCTGACCTTAATAGCATCTCTCCTTCCTTTTCTCTCTTCTGATAAAACTCCTTATGAGTTTAACTTTTAGGAGGTTAGCATTTATAGTTAAAAAGTAATTGTTATACTACTTTTGAATATCTGTAAACAAGAAGGTCCATTACTAGACTGTTTTGATTTGCAAATATAGGGTCCAAGGAAGTGTAACTTACTAACTAAGCAAATTGCTCTGGGGCCAGTTGAATGGTTCCAAATCCCAACCCTACCACATTATCAGGTGGCTTTAAAGAAGCTCTCTTTTTCCATCTGTAAAACAATTAGAATAGTAACACCTATTTTGCAAAACCATTGTAAGAAGTAAACAGAATATTGTATTTTAGATATTTAAGAGAGAGGTCCTTAACACACACACTTTACTTTGTTATTTTACTTTGTTATTTTGTATAACTTTACTTTGTTATTTTATTGATGCAAAAGATTCTAAAAAGAAAAACCCAACAGAGGTAGCTGCATCGTCTTTGTATCTTAATACAGTGGGCATGACCTTGTGCAATTTTATATCTCTCTTATCCTTCTCTTGGCTGAACTTGCTTAGAGGATTCCTAGAAAGGTGATTTTTTTTTTAAGGAATAGACCTCAAGTTTAGAGGAGGATCTATAGCTTTTATAATCCTCAGGTCTCCAAAACCCTCCTTAAATCCTCAGGAATAGGTTAAAAGAGGCCTGTATGTGGATTTGTTGACTGATGAATAGATTAACAAACATTTTCATTCATCTAAAATCAGGCATTCATTTAGTGTCTTGTCCTCTAGGAGCCTATAGTCTAGTGACAGCCACAGAGAAAGCAAACATTAGAAAACAACATGATGTTGCTGCAGTGGAATTTTTAAGCTGATAATGGAACACATCTTAAAAGTCCCCAATGGAATCACCAGCAATCAGGGAGAAGAGAGGTGGTGAAGTGTGAGCAGTGAAATTTGAGGGAATGAGAAAATGTCAGGCAGGGGAAGAGCATATGTGAAGACAAGTAATTTAGAATAGTTGGAAAATCAAGTGCAAGATTTAAAATAAAGCCGGAGTGATAGTCACGGAGCAGGAAATAATAAAGAATCAACAATAAATGATGAAGATGCTAAACATGAAGAAATACTTCTGCAGATAATGAGTTGCAGAAATCTTTAAGGGAGGCTATTAGCCTGTGATATGGCATAAAGGGGAGAATCTAGCATGGAGAGGATCAAGACTACATATTTTGATATAAAATGTAAAGTTGAAAACAAAGGATGCCCACAATTGTTTTGTTTTTAAAATTTTTATCTTAAGCACCTAAGTTATTTCTAACTTTAAAACATTGATGGAATAGGAACTAGGAACTAACTCAAGAGACTGAAAAGCAAAAGAACATTAAACATAGAAATGGAGAGTCTATCAAATAAAATGTCTTGACCTGAATATTAACTGTAACAAAGAAAAACAAAAACAAAAACAACAACAGAAATATCCAAGCTATAGTATTGGATGTAGATGGGAAAATGGTAGAAAATAAAGTAGAAGAATAAAACGGATCAGTGGAAATCTCCATTTTGACTGGTGGGCCTAAGTGACATTCGGGGTCTCTGATCTCTGAGCTTAATTTACAGCCAGTGTTTAGCAATCCCTGAAATAATCGGGTGTTTTCATTTCTCATGCAGAGATCTTGATAGTGGCTTTATTTCTTGTTGGGAAAGGATTGGAGGAGTCATTACAATGCACATTCATGTCAATATTGTAGCATCACTTCTTAAGGAGGCCTGGACTCCCATTCATGGGTATTTACAGTCTTATGTCTGAAAACTAGATAGACCACTGAGGCAACATTAATCAGATTTTTTTTCCCACAAGGCCTAGAAGCTTCCTTGTTGTTGATCGAGTAATATTTTAAATCACAATGACCTATTTTTTCCCTAAATACATACTGATCTATTAGACATGTGGGAATAGGGAATATATGGTAGTTTTGGGCTATAAGCAAGGAGGCAAGAATCAGCCTGGGATTTCGAAAATGTGCACGAGCTGTGCACTGGCATGCCATGATTTATTTCCCACTCTCCGTGGTTTTGCATGTGGATTTATACACACATAAGCACACACACATCTCAACACAGAAGTGTAGTTATGGGTTAACAAAGCTCTCAATGTTTTTGTCCTATCCAAGTTTTGGTTCCCTTTCACCTTTGTAATCTGGCATTTCATGCCTGTTACTGAATTTATATATGGTTCTGAAAATGGTGATGATTTATCAGTAACTCCACAACCATAGAAATAGTAAAGTTTTAAAATGATACTCTAGTCAGTAACAGTTTTACAAATATCAAAAACAGAAGAAACCAGTATTGAATTTTTTTTTCATTGTAAATATATCACAGTTACAATATTTTGTTTTGGTAATTTCTTTTCTTTCCTTTGCTTTGTTTTGCTTTGCATCTTTCCTTTCCTTTCCTTTCCTTTCCTTTCCTTTCCTTTCCTTTCCTTCTTTCCTCTTCTCTCTTCTCTTCTCTTCTCTTCTCTCTTCCTTCCTCCCTCCCTCCCCTCCTTTCTTCCTTCCTTCCTTCCTTCCTTAATCTTTGACACTTTGTTGGCCAAGAAGCCTTTCCTCAATATAATAACCATTACTGTATTTTTATCTTATACCTCACTGAACACATCACTATATGGAAATAAGTCATTGATAAATAATCCAGAGCTATGTATAATGCTACTCAATCCTACATATAAACACTATGGAAACTATCATGTAACTGAGGAGGCAATGAAATGAGATATTGTCATTGTGAGCTAACATAGTTCCCTACTCAAAGGTAAACCATAAGTTATACTCAAGCTCAAGACTAACTTAAAACATTAAATAAGAAGGAATATCAAGGTGAATTGCGGGTTGCCTGAGTTAAAGAGTTGAATCTAATATTTTTTGAATTTATAGAATAAAACAAAAATAGAAACGTTGATTACTGTAAAGCTTTTATTGGTTATTCATTATTTCATGAATGAAAAGAAAATGTAATTGAAGCTAAGCAGAAAAAAGCATGAAGGTGATTTTTAGCACTGAGGATAAACAAAGGTACATTTTATTTTTTGGTGCAAAGTAAATGCTGGAGGAAGTCACCAACATCAAGCAAAGCTGGGATGCAATCTGTATTCAGAGATTCCAGCCTGATTAAGTCAGGAGCCAGATGGTCTATCTGGACAAACACAATATCATGAAAATTAGGCCAACTAGGTGTTTGGTTGTTTTATTGAGCTACAAGGAGATGAAGCGAGAGAGGAATGTTTTTCTCAGTAAGCCTTGGCCTCTGGAATCTCATTTGTTATTTAGTAAGATGGCTTAATACAGTTACATGCTGTGTTGCCCGTGAATTCAGCAAATGAAGACTTCAGTCTCAATGGAAGCCTTGCCACTACTCCTTTACAAATGGCTCTGCCAGAGCTAACAAGGGACTGTGACAATATAATAAATAGAGAGAGCCAGATCTTATTACATTGAGGGCCAGGTTACCATTGGCTCCTCAGTTTTCTTTAACGAGGCTTTTATACAACCATACGATTCTTGCAGTTGGTCCCTAATGGGAGAAGAAAGATGCCTCAGGGTGTTTACCTTTAAAAAGACAGGTGCAAGAAAGTCCCATTAGCTGAAAAATACAAATATCCACCTATAGCCATCCCATCTATATGATTTGTTATTCTCGGAGTTCTCTTAAACTAGTATGTAGGGGACACTCTTAAGACCATCAGTGAAAGCTTTCAGTGTTGTAGGGATGAGCACAGATTAAAAGAGATCTACTTTGCAGGCACAACAGAGACACTGTAGGGATGGTGCTTAAAGAAACACTGCCTAATAAATTTCCCCAGCCCAGTTTAAAACCAGACATTCAACTTAACTTTAGAAAAGATCATGGAAATGGAAACATTCGGAAGGCAGCCCAAATTACAGACAATCCAAAGTCCAGGTAATAACAAGAGACCTTCAGCCTACTATAGTAAATGGTCATACTTACAGGGTATGCTCCAAATTTGCTTGGACTTATAATTAGCCTGACTCATCTATAGCCAAATCAATGTGTATTAATTCACAGCAGTTTATAGCACCCAAGATTTACAAAGGTATATCTCAGGGAAACATTCCATACCCTGCACCCCTTAATCAAACCTGACTTCATAGATAACCAAGCATTTGAAAATATTATTGGGGCGCCTGGGTGGCTCAGTCAGTTGAGCGCCCGACTTTGGCTCAGGTCATGATCTCACAGTTCGTGAGTTCGAGCCCCGCGTTGGGCTCTGTGCTGACAGCTCAGAGCCTGGAGCCTGCTTTGGATTCTGTGTTTCCCTCTCTCTCTGCCCCTTCCCCACTCATGCTCTCTCTCTGTCTCTCAAAAATAAGTAAATGTAAAAAAAAATTAAAAATATTTATATTAGTTCATTATTTTTTGAGATGTAATCAGATTAGATGGATATATTCCCAATAAATTTAAAATACCACACTAGTATCTTATATGTGCCCTGCTCTTTCTAAAAATTTATTGTTTTTATCTCTGACATTTTCACAAATTTAAGATTAGACTACCTGCATAATTTACCAGAAGCAGATTCAGAAAAATCAGAAGCTAGCATGAGTATAGTCCGGGGACAATATCAGCAAAACCAAAAATAGGCAAACGTGAGGACCAAAGTCTGAGGGACACTGACACTTAGAACCAATAAGGAGAAACAAATAATAATGTATGGTAAGCTAAATTAGAAAGTGAATATCAGATGGGGATAAAATGTCAAATAGGGACAATATCCCACAGAGCAGTTCCTTTTTGAAAACCTGTCAGTAGTAATACTAAAAATATGATGGAAGTACATACACACGCCCGCATGCACGCACACACATACACACACGCACACACACACACACAAGTAACTGTATGGCGGTGATGTATGTGTGAATTCATTGGATTATGGTAATCATTTTACAATATATGTATTTATCAATCCATCACATTGTATACCTTATACTTATGCAATTTTAATTTGTCAGTTAATACCTCAATAAAGGTGGAGAAAAATATGATCGGACCAAACTATCTAAAGGGTCACTGTGTGTAGTGCTGCAACAGAGCCCTGGGGGAAAGGGCGGGAGTGGTAGTCATTCTCACAAGACTGAAGGAAGTACCTTTTCCAACATTTTAGAAACAATTACAGCTATGCCATGTGCACCAGTTCAATGGCAGTTATGTCTGCACCTTCCTCAGTGGATGTATAGGAGAGGGTACAAAGCATGTAGGAGTTAATCACTGTACTGGTGTGCCAGAAAATGCCTGCTCCCCTCTACAGTCAGCCCCACTGTACTGGTGTCATCATGTCCTTTAGTCTTTTGAAGTGAAGGCTGCTGTCCTGTCATCCTCTCCTACCCATACAGAGATTTTTTTTGAGTGTTTAATTATTTTTGAGAGAGAGAGAGAGAGAAAGAGAGCATGAGCGGGGGAGGGACAGAGAGAAAGGGGGCCAGAGGATCCAAAGCAGGCTCTGTGCTGACAGTCTTGAGCTCAATGTGGGGCTCAAACCCATGTACTGTGAGATCATGACCTGAGCTGAAGTTGGACACTCAACCGACTGAGCTACCCAGGGCACCCACAGAGATTTCTCAGGCCTAGTGTTCACTCTCTCATCCCTTCATTCAAGCTTCAGAACCTAATCTCAAATTAGGTTGGTCTGATCTAGAGGGGAGATCATACAGGTAATACCTCAAGAGAATTTCTCTCTCCCTCTGTCTCTCCCCTTCTCCCCATCTCTCTCTTTCATACACATGCACCACTTAGAAAAAAATAAATTGATTTTAAGCATTAAGAGTAGTATCTGACTTTTGAAAAAATGAAATCTAAATAATCCAAAAAAATAATAGCCATTAGACTCAAACTTTAAGAATATAAGTGGTACAATTAGCTGACATATTACATAAAGGGGGTTACATACTAGCCTATATAGTCCAAATATTGGCTTCAGGAGGATGAATTAACGTATTTAAGCAAAGGATATAAATAATCCAAAAAATTATTTGTCAACACCTGAAAATGGAAAGTGAACTAGAAGAAAGGAATAAATGGTTTCTCATATGGCCTTTCCTAACCTTAAAGATGACTAAGAATTTCATCCATGATTAAATATCTCTTATAATATTAACCTAAAACATTTCTAGGAAATTAATCATACTAGTTCCAAGATACGTGAGAGTCCATCTAAGCACAATGCAATAGATTAAATTCCTTCATCTATTGTTGAAAGTGTTTATAGAGCAATATGTGACCAATATTGACAAACTGCAGAAGACAAAGGAATGGACATTATCATGTTCATCCTTGGATAGCTATACAAATTACTGCGTATCAGTGTAAAAGACAATGGCTCTCCCAAGTTGAGGTTTATATACATACTAAGAATTCCTTGCATGGCTATAAATGTCTGGAGTGCCAAATGACTGAGACAGTCAAGGATGTGCCTGGGAGTCATAAGACCTTCATTATGCTTTAGATAATAATACTTCATAGTATTTGATGCATAGTCTCTTTTGAAACCTAGGCATAACCAAGAAACAGACTCTTAATTATAGAGAACAAACTAAAGGTTACCTGATGGGTGGTGAGCGGGGAGTGGGTTAAATATGTGATGGGGATTACAAAGGAGCACTGGGTGTTGTATGGAAGTGTTGAATCACTATATTGTACACCTGAAACTAATATTACACTGTATATTAATTAACTGGAATTTAAATAAAAACTTAAAAAATAAAAGCTAAGCATATTTGTTCAACTTGAAGCCCTTTTGTCTCTTGGGTTGATTGAAAATCTGAGATCAATATCCCTGCTCCTAATAGAATAAAGGAGCCATAGGAATGAAGAGAATTAAAAAGCATTTGTAAATATTCTACAATGACTGGCCAAAGTGAACCACTTCTTTGAAGCTACCATTTCTAGTAATAATTTCTTTGTGTTTAGTCATCCTTTACTGCATATCTCTAAGGCATTTTGACTTACGGGTCTCTAATCCCTCCATATTGAAACACTCATCAAATCATGGTTCTCTATTTCTCTTCCAGGGAATGATCACACCTGTTTCCCCTTGGCCATCTCCCTGTAAGCAATCTGATATGAGCCTTTATCCTGACTAAACTTTGTGCTTCTAATATAGTTGCCAATTGTTTTTCCTTTAGGCACTTAGTTTTTTCTCCACTTTTCAAAAGGAATATTTATTTAATGAGCCTCTTAGCACAGTGAGCCTAAAAGAGATTCATAATTCAGTGAAAGGCTTAATTCAAAAACGTCAACATTTCATTGAAACACCAAGACCAACATAAAATTATCACCATTGGGTGTCAATTTTCCTAATTAACTTTAAACAAAGTCAACTTGGCTGTGCCCTAGAGGATACTAAATGAAATAAACGAGACATAGCAAGTCTGCCAAATGTTTTACTTTGAATTGTAGTACATCTTCTCTATGCGTTTTACACTAAAAACAAAACAAAAGCAAACAAAAACAGATACTAACAGTGTTCAGTATAATGTGGTTACAAACACAATTGAAACTGATTTAGTAAATGTCTTTACTACCTTAAGTAAGCTTCTTTTTTTTGTTGTTGAAAAATACTGAAGCTAAAAATTCCACAAACATGGGGTACCTGGGTGACTCAGTCGGTTAAGCATCTTGAATTCGACCCAGGTCATGATCTCCCAGTCTGTGAGTTTGAGCTCTGTGTTGGTCTCTGTGCTGACAGCTCAGAGTTTGGGGCCTGCTTCAGATTCTGTGTCTCCCTCGCTCTCTGCCCCTCCCCCACTCACACTCTGTCTCTCTCCCTCTCTCAAAAATAAACATTAAAAAATCAAAAACAAAAATAATAAAAATTCTAAAAACAAGCCTTTATTTCTAGATGTAATGAGTTTTATTAATAATCATAATTATATAGGCTAGCATTTTCTGATTACTTATGTTCAGGGCACTAATCTCTACTTTTTTTGTAATTTTTTTTTTTCAATTTTTTCAAAAGCTCTTTGGTAGTTGCAATTATTCTTATGTTGGTATAGCCACAAGGAAATAGAAGACTAATTCATTTGCCCACGTTCATCATTCTAGGAAGTAGTTTGGTTAGATTTGAAAACCATGAACACATGACAATTTCTAATATTGTAATAACCAAGATTAATTCCATTTCTCCAATGCGTTTTACTGGAAATATCAGTGCCTTCCTTTTGTTCTTCCCATTCCTTCAGATATGTAGCTTTCACTGCCACAAAAATTTCTCTTAGGCCTTGGTTACCTATAAAATGTATCCTTGAAAGCCACTGTTTTTTTTTTTTCTAATGAAATATTCATCTTTTTTTCTGGCCCTTAAACTGCCCTAATCTAACTGTGAACTGCTACAGGACAAACGTGAAGGTATTAACTGGCCCAGTTATGCAAGGCCCTTCCTGACCTAACGGGAAGTCTATTCAACCTTACATTCAAGGTCCGTCCCCAACATCACACAGTTAACCTTGTTGTATGCTAGTTGTGAGCAGAAGCCTTTGCTAGGTCAAACCAACCTATGCACTGCTCTCAAATCACCTTTATTTTGCTGGTGCCCTTCTTCTTTCTGTAATAATTTACTCATTATTCACTGTGTATTGTAATGGTCCCATTTTCTCAGATCTCAAAATTTCTATGTCTTCAAAATTCACTAGAGTAACTTCTGATCTCTTCAAGCAATACA
>NC_064810.1:33291851-33338041 GCF_023721935.1 Panthera uncia
CTAAAGGTTAGTCTTCAAAATTCACTAGAGTAACTTCTGATCTCTTCCAGCAATTCAATACCATTCATATTTTTGATCCCCTATTTTTTGTCCTAAAGGTTATGTATGTACATTGTGCTTGATACATTTTGATTATTTCTGTTCTGCTATTTGAGATTGAGATATCCTCACTGGTCTAATCCAAATGTTTTTAATAGCACAATCTCTTGACGAGTGCCTGTTCAAATAGGAAAAAAAAAATGCGTCTTTAACATCATTATTGTTTCCATTCTGTCCCTCCTTGATCTTGGTAGATAACTTTCTTAAGTATTTTTAAAGAAATTCTTCCCAGATACAAATAGATCAAGTGGTAGCTGTGAACATGGACTGAAATTGAGAACAATTGGCTGTGACCTGAACTGCAACTGTGCGCTTCACGTGATGGGTCTGGAGTGGGGAAATGGCACAAAGGGGAAAGGCAAGGTACGATAAGCTTTTGTATTCTCCCGTATATTTCATAGCCTTTCGACTTTTCTGTCCACAAATTAATTGATACTGGGTTCTCTCCTTTTCAATTCCTTAATAAGTGTTATATTTCCACCAGAATCTTATAACAACATATCTATTTTACCCAGAAATAGCTCAATTCTCCTGAGAATTAGTCAATAATCATAGAAACTTATAGTGCCAAGCAGTATTGGTGATAGAAACCAGTGAAGGAATACTGTTTTAATAAAGACAATAAAGGGAAGCAAAACTAGTAACAGTTGATTTTCCTATACTAACGAATTTTCCCTCTTTGTATAATCCCCAATATTTGTTCTCTAATGTCCTTGGCTACTGTCAAAACCAAAAACATTAGGCAGATAATTGTCAATGCTGCCAAACACTTGCTCTTTTAGTTTGAACTCTCATTTTCATCTTTGTTTTACACACATGATGGAAGACATAATCAGAAAAGGCTTATATTCCTAAGAGAGACTATCTTTAAAATCAGTTATTGGGCCTTCCTAAAAGCATTTTTGCTGAATTAATCCTTTCAGAATTGTTTAAAATTGTTCAAGGATAGCAATGAAATTACCTTATGGCATTGCAATAAGGTCACTTTCTGTTTCACCTGAATGATTTTAAAAATACTCAGGTACATTCTCTCCTGTGCCTTCTAATGTTTTTAACAAGCAGACCACAAAAAAAAATATTTATTTATTTATTTATTTATTTATTTATTTATTTACTTTTTGCCCAATAGCTGCTTCTTTCATGCAGTACCAGGTACATTCCGCAGATTTTATTTTCTTCCTTCATAAGGGTGGTTTGGTTGTCTGGGCTAGGCTTCAGGTAATGATAAACATTCATATTAACATGAATATTTCTATTATAGGAGTTAACGAATAATGAGATTCCCCAAAACATGATAAATTTCATGCAAATTTGTAGACATAATTTTTTTATTAAACTAAATAGAAGTCAATTATGAATCTCTCAGTAGGAAAATAATAGTATAAAGGGAAGATTTCATTAGATTGCTATCTACATAGGAGTGAAAGGGCTGAGACCTAAAACACCAGATCATCTTAAGTGAAAGAATCTATTCATAATCAACATTTGCTGAATACCAGCTATATGAAAAGTAGTCTGAATTATTATGGGACAGCAACAGTGAGCTTTTGTTCTTATACTTAGAGAACTGAAAATATAGCTGGGTAGATAACATTGTATATAAACATTTATGAAATATTGTTAGAACTTAAACAAAGGAGTAAAAACCAGCAATCCATGAAGAACTGGCCCATTTGAGATTTTAGGTTATAGACTATATTTATTTCAATGTGGAACTTATCCATAAATTCAGTAAAGCATGAAAATCCATCCTAAATTCTAGTCACAGCTCCATTAGGAGACAGCCAAATCACCTGAACAAAATATCTCATACCTCCAGCAGCAATACATAATCTCATTTAATTAAGTTTAATAAATATTTCCTGCAAAATTTGCAAAACACTAAGGAATATATCAAAACATATATGTTTCTTTCCTTTATGTCCATTATACTTATTTGAAGAAAAAATTAATACACATAAAATTACTTTAATGTTAGGTATTAGGAAAACTAATTGTCCACTATCATCTGCCTTACAAAGCCCTAAATCTAGTGTTTAATGGTTTTCAATAAAATGTATGAAATAATTGAATAGATGAATGGATATGAACCTGAAACTTCAAAATCCACTAATGACATACAACTAATTAGCTGTAGATAAAGTAAAATGACTATTTGCTTCATATTGGATTTAAATCAACTGTAAGTGTGTATAAGCCTGTCATCTGTAAGTTCAATCATCTAGGAGAGTACCAGATACTTTCCACAGAATACACAAGAGGCAGTGGTCTTAAGATACATACATTTTTAAACTGTGTTACGTTTACAGTTCACTTTAAAAAATACTCTACTTATAAAACATCTTACCATTTCTAAATTAAAAAAAATCTTATTGAAGTATAACTAACATACAATGTTATATTGGTTTCAGATGTACAACATAATGATTCAACAATTCTATCACTCAGTGATCACCACGGTAAGTGTAGTCACCATCTGTCACTGAACAACATTATTACAGTCTTATTGACTGTATTCCCTACATTCATCTCCACGATCTTCTTGTTTTGTAACTGGGAGTTCGTACCTCTTAATTCCCTTTATTTATTTCACTCATCTTTCCACTCACCTCACCTTTGACAACCACCCGTATGTTCTTTGTATTTAAGAGTCTGTTTTTTGTTTGTCTCTTTTTTCTTTGTTTAATTTTGTTTTTACATTCCATATATGATCATATCTGAAATATGATGATACATGATCATATATGAAATATAATGATAATCATATGGTACTTGTATTTCTCTGCCTTATTTCACTTACCATTATATTCTCTAGGTCCATCCATGTTGTTGCAAATGGCCAGATCACATTGTTGTGGCTGTTGTTGTTTTTGTTTTGTTTTTATGGCTGAGTAATATTGATATTAATATTATTATATATATATGTATATCTCACATCTTCTTTATCCATTCATCTACTAATGGACAATTTGATTGCTCCCATATTTTCGCTACTGTAAATAAACATTAGATTGCATATATTTTTTGAATTAGTGGAAAACACTTTATCTTTAAAGGCCTAGATGCATCATTATTTATAGAACACCTCAAAATGCAGTCTAATCTTCTCAAGACATTAAAAAAATATCCACCACCTTTCCATGTCCTTATTAAAGGCCTATAGCTGCCCACCTGATTTTGTAAAATAATCATTCTAAAATTTATATTGAACACATTCAAAAATTCTTAATTATGAAAAAAGTACTATAAGTAATATAATGACTCTTCAGTATTAACTCCTAAAATATTTGCAAATCATATATCAAATAAGGGGTAATGTCCAAAATATATAAAGCACTCACACAATACATTACCAAAAAAAAAAAAAAAAAAAAAAAAAAAGACTAAACAATGGACAAAAGAACTGAATAGACACTTTTCCAAAGAAGACATACAGATGACCAGCAGATACATGAAAAGATACTCAATATCACTAATCATAAGGAACTATAAGTTATTAGAATGGCCATTATCAAAAAGGTAAGAAACGGTAAGTATTGGTGAGGGTGTGAAGAAAAGAGAACCCTTGTGCACTGTTGACGGGAATGTAAATTGGTGGAGCCGCTATGGAAAAGGAGTAGAGAGGTTCCTCAAAAAGTTAAAAATAAAACTAACTTATAATCCAGCAATTCCACTTTTGCATATCTATTCAAAGAAAACTAATACACTAATTTGGTAAAATATATGCACTCCCATGTTCTTTGCAGCTTTGGTTGTTTTTTCAGAATAGATTTCTAGAAGTGGAATCGCAAACTTTTCACTTACAAATTTTTACAACTTTAAATTAAAGCAGGTAACTAAAAAGTATTATCTTTTACTGTGGGTGTGTACAGATTAGTGCTCTGTTGCCTCAAATATGTGAACATAGTAATGTCCATTTAATTGTCTGTATCTGGAGGAATTTTCAATAATACAAAAAATATAATTAAAAAATTATTAAAAACATCGAAGTGTTACTTTAGAAAATCTTCACTTAATGCCAATGGAAACCATAAAGGAGAAATAGAAGACAAAAAAAGAAAAGACCTAAGATATATAGAAAGCAACGCGTAAAATGTCTGGCGTAAACCAACTATACTAATACTGACATTATGTGTGAATGGATAAAACAATCCAATCAGGCAGACACTGTTAAAATGAAAAAGAAAACAAGATCCCGTTAAATGCTACCTGCAAGAGACAAACTTCAAATTCAGAGATACAAAGGAGTTCAAAGTAACAGGATGGAAAAATTATATTATACAAAAAGCAACCATAAGAAAGGTGGATTAGTTAAGCTAACATAATAAAAAATAGACTTTAAAACAACAAAAAAAGTTACTAGAGACATTTTTAATGTGAAAACAGTTAACCCATCAGAAAGTTACAACAATTATAAACATATATTAAAAAATAGGCCTAAAATACATAGAGCAAAATCTTACAGATTAAAGAGAGGAATAGAAATGTCAACATCACACTTTCAATAATGAATACACGTAAGCAGAAGATCAGCAAGGTACTAGAACACTTGAATAATAAAAATCAAATAGACCTAACAGGTACATAAGGAATGCTCCATATGACTATAGCAGGATACATATTTTTAAGTGCCCATGGAACATTTTCCAGTATAGATCATATGCTAAGAAATAAAAGAAGCCTAAATATATTTAAAGGGTTGAAATATTGCAAAGTCTGTTCTCTGACCACAATAGAATTAAACTAGAAATTAACAATGGAGGTAATCTGGAATATTCTCAAATTATATGGTAATTAAACCACACACCTAAATAACTAATGGGTGAAGAATAAATCACAAGGTAAATTATAAAATACCTTGAGATGAATGAAATGAAAAACAAAATCCCCAAACTTGTGGGAAGTGGGTAAGGCAGTGCTCAGAGATATTTTTATCTAAAACTGCCGAAATTAAAAAAGATTTCCAATCAGTTATCTAGCCTTAAGACACTGGAAAAATAAGAGTAAATTAAACCAAAGCAAGCAGAAGAAAAGAGATAATACAAAATAAAATGAAATTCAATAAAAAGAGAGTCAAAAAATAACATGAAGAATTAGTTACATCAACAGTTGATTCTTCAAAAAGGTCAACAGAATTTCCATTTAGTTAGACGGACCAAGAAAAAGAAGAGAAAAAAAAAAAACTAAAATTACCGATCTCAGCCATTAAACACGGAATACCACTACTGAGCTAACATGAAGTGAAAGGAGATGACCCTGAATAGATCCGTAATAAGAAAGGCATTGAATGAGAAAGCAAAAAGTTACCCACAAAGAAAAGCACAAGCCCATATGGCTTCGCTGATGAATTCTATCAAACATTTAAAGAAGAATTAATCCCACTTTTTCACAATATCTTCCAAAAAATAGAAAGGAGGTAATATTTTCCAATTGATTTCCGAAGCCAGTATTTCACTGATACCAAAACCGGGCAAAGACATCACAAGAAAACTACATTTTGTAGTTGCTTATACCTGTGATGTCATAGCTAAGAAATGATTGCCTAATCTAAAGTCACAAATATTTACTCCTATGTTTTCTTTAAGGAGGTTTGTAATTTTATATCTATCTTTATATCTATCTTTGTATTTTTATATCTATGATCATTAATTTATATCTATGATCATTTTTCAGTTACCTTTTGTGTTCTGAGTCTTACGTCCATACCACAATGCACACATACTGAGTAGGAGAGGCATATTTTCTCAAGGACGATTAGGACATAGGTATATGTATATAGGGTATGGTATACCTATATGGTATATAGGTGAACATAGATACAGAAGTCCATCACTCTTGGATAAGGGACTTTCTCCTCTTATCATGAATTTTCTCATCTGTAAAACATGAAGTATGATTCTATATTAATAATCTTGACCTGTAAATGTTGTTAAGAACTAAGATGACTAAGTTTAATGCCACCTGTTGCATGGCATTTATTTAAGACTGTTAACTAATATTTTTATGTGTTCAAAAAAACTACAGGAAAAATATTTAGCAATCAAAAAATCTTATATATTTTAATGCTACTATTAACTCTTTGCTTTTATTAGAATGTTGTATGACTATGTGAGACCTGATATATTCTTCTAGAAGGTACCTTCCTCTTAGTCATGTACTATAGTATACAAAATTCAGAATCACTTGGTGTGTTGTTTTTTGTTGTTGTTGTTTATACAAAAGCATTTCTTTTATATATGAAAATAAACTTTTTTTTTATATTTATTGGTATGAACTCTATTCAACTGAGACCTTTTGCAAGCTTTGGCATCAAGGGATGTAATTATTTTCTCTGATAACAGCCTTGAGGGCCCAGGGTTATTGTATTCATCAAAATCCCTTTTGGGACATGCTGCAAGTGAGAGAGGAGGCTCATTCCTGCCTCAGAACTCCTTCCCATTACTGGATTTTAGAAGTCTGTTATGCTGCCCTTTTATATGTACAGCTAGAATACTCTCTCTGATAGAGCTATACCTGCATGTATACTAACTTTTCTCACTGCCTTCTCTGCTCCAGCATGACATATTTTCTCTCTCATTAACTATGTTTCATGGCTGCATTAAACTATAATGTGAGTCTGTAGCCTCAGGCAACTCACAATTAGCCTCCATTCCATTTTCAAAAACTACCTGGTCAGACTTCAATACCCCACTTTATAGTTTGCTCTAAATTCTAGGGGCTTATAGCCCCTGCCTGAAGACAATGCTTTCAGGACTACACAGTCCCAACTAGGTCTATCCCACACCCTACGGTGGCTACATTCTGTGTATCCTATTTAATTTTAAAGTCCTGCGTTTTTTGCTTATGCTCACCTTACCCCCACCTCACCCTGTATTCTTATTCTTCTGCAGAACATTTTGCATGCGTGATTTCTTTGACTTACTAATTTAGACATAATTAGTTTGGAATTCGACATACCTAATTTTCCATTGTGTATTCGTTAAACTCTGTCTTTAACTTTCTAAAAATTTGAGACTTCCATGTAAAATGTTAATCTAGCTTCCAGGAAGCTCATCAGTGCTTTAGGGGAAAGCACGTGAATCCAATCCGTCAATATCCTTCTTAGATTTTTTTTTTTAATATCAACTTATTTGATTTGATTTAAAAAAAAAAAGAAAGAAAGAGGGGCGCCTGGGTGACTCAGTCGGTTAAGTGTCTGACTTTGGCTTGGAACATGATCTGACAGTTTGTGGGTTCAGGCCACGCGCCGGGCTCTGTGCTGATAGCTGGGATCCTGGAGCCTGCTTCGGATTCTGTGTCCCCCTCTCTCTCTGCCCCTGCCCTGCTCACACTCTATCTCTGTCTCTCAAAAAGTGAATAAACATTAAAAATAAATAAATAAATAAATAGGAAGAGAGAAAGAAAGAAAGAAAGAAAGAAAGAAAGAAAGAAAGAAAGAAGAAAGAAAAAAGATCTCTTGGGCTTACGCAAGTCAGAATTGATTTCTGTGCTTTGAAACCAGAAGATATCCACTCATTTGCCTGTAATAGCTCTAATTTTCACCACACACCAATGTAATAACCTCTACAATTTCAATCATCTTCTTACTCTTGAGAATTAAAGAAGCACCAAGTAATATGAAATTGATCCTGGGAAATATGTCATTGCCTTTAGTTAATGGTCAATTTTAACATCTTCCCCAAACATACTAAATGATGCTCATTTACCTAAGTTCTAAGACAGCAGAAGTTATACATCTTCTTCCTAAGGTGATTATATATATACTTTTTGGTGCTTAATGTTGTCGTTAGAAATCACAAATTGCTTGCAAAGTAATCTTAGCCCAGATGCTTTATGCCTGATGTGGGAAATGGGACCTTAAAAGCTCTCCCTCACTATTCTTCTCCTTATTTTCTCTGCACTGGTCACAATTAGGAAAACGGCAGCTGCTTCCACTTACTGCCTCACTGTTTCAGAATTATACTGGACATCGATGATAATGTCCTTCCTCTTGCCTCTTTATGGAGCATGCAACTGAGTCTGAAAGAGAGCAAGAAAAACATCTATGAGAGCATCTTGCTGATGATTAGATAATTCAAAAGACCTAGTAGTGTCTAGAACTGGATGGAGTTCATAGTAGCCGAGACTGTTGCTCCCTCTGTGATATAGAAAGAGTAAAGAGATGTGGATTACTCTAATTAAAAAAAATGTGTAGGCATGCTGTCAGACCAGAAGGGATTTTAATATACAAGCAGCGACTGCATGTGTTTGACATACACAGTGACAGTTTGAAAGGCTTTTTTACATTCACCACATTTTCATTAAAATTGAGCATGTAAAACTAGACATTCTATTACCGGATCATAAAACCAATATGTCCCTTGTTGTACCTCGAAACAAGATTTTCACAAATTTGCAGCTGTAAGAATGTAACCTTGGGAAAGGTTCTCAGGGGCCAATCAAAAGTTAATACAAAAATGTGCTTAAGAAAAAGATTTTTAACTGAAAAAAAAAAAAAAGATTGTGTTGTTTCCTAAACAGCATTATCCAGCAGAAATAAAATGTCTAAGTTTTCATAAAACGAATCAATAATCATATTTATTCTGAATATCTGTAATATTTTATTAATAGATATTAAGTTATATATTAAATATAATATATAATATTTATATATTTATATAATATACTATATTAATATAAGAATACATTATAATGCTAGCTTGTAACAACATCAGTACATAGAAGGAAACAATTTTTAAATCTGCTTTTAAGAAAGATAAATTCATCCAAAAGTAAGAATAAATTTCAGAATAATTGAAAGTAAATTAGATTCTGAGTTTACATCTGTGATTTTGATCCCCTCTTTCATTTAGTATTACCTTTTTCACATCTCATTCAATTTGTCTTGCTTTATTGCCTCTTTTATTGAATCAACACCATCGTGGTCTCCTACTTAGCTAGGTATTTCCGTAGACTTCACTAATAAAAGTTTATATTGTTTTAGTTTAACCAATTATCTTCACAATAAATATTGATTTTTACTTAAAAATTAGATGAAGGCCATATGAAGGATGAAAAGCTAGCATAATGACCTCATGCACTCATATCTAAGATTGTGCTTTTGACATTTGCTTTGATGCCAATGGAAGTTACTTCCATAGTAATTATAGAAACAGATTATACCTGGATTAGAGCCATTTCTATTAGTGATTGCTGGTAAGGAATATATATCATGTATTATAATAAACACTAATTATGCCAACTGTGTAGCAATAGATTTCAAATGGTATGATCCAGTTTGGGCAGTCAGTTTGTATAGGCATTTGAACTCCCTTTACTTCTGAAAGTATTAACTTTCATTGGTTTTATACAAAATGTTGAAATAGACACCATGTTTGTCCAGGGACTAAACTAGTTACAATGTGGCATTAATAGAAATAATAGTAGAGTAGTAGAAGCTAGATAATATGTACAAAAGCTAGAATCTAGGTCAGTAAAGAATTAAGAGAATTGCAGATAACCAAGCCCGAAATCAGACAACTTTGAATCCTGAAATAAGCCCAAGGGGACAGAGACATCCTTATTTAAAAAAAAAAAAAAAAAAAAAAGTAGGGAGTGCCTGGGTGACTCAGTTCACTAGGCATCTTGATTTTGGCTCAGGTCCTGATCTCATGGTTCGTAAGATCAAGCCCATGTCAGCGCAGAGCCTGCTTGGAATTCTCTCCCTCTCTCTTTGCCCTTCCTCTCTCTCTCTCAACTTAAATAAATAAACATTAGAAAGAAAATGATTGGTACCACCAGATGATAGAAGAGAGTTATGGAAAGATCATTATGCCAAACACCATTGTAGATATATATTTTTAAATCCCCTATTCACACAACGTTGCAAGTTGTTTCTACAATTATAGACCTCTATTTAAGGCAAACATTCTCTGGGCTGTGGTTTGATAACTTTTTATTTTTTGAGATCTTAGGAATTATTTGACAGTTTGCTACATTATTGGGTATAGAGGAGAATAGGTTAGCAGAGTAAAGGCATCTAAACAGGAAAACAAATTGGAATGATAAATTTTACATACATACCACTTAAATCAGAACTGTGGAACACAAGAAACACTACAATCTCAACCTTCCAATGATGGCAGTCACTGCTAGCTGAGCAAAGGCTTCTTTTCTATCAAACTAGGATGCATTTCAACCAGAATTTTTGAGCCACTTTTGTGGATCTAAATAGTTCAGAATTATTTGGAATCTATTAAGTCGACTTAACATTCCCCAGATAACAAGAACCAACCACCAAACAAACAAACAAACAACAACAAAACTGGCTTAAGTCAATAGCACAGTCTTATAGATTATCAGACCAGAAATAGAACTGAATAGAGTACAGAGCTGGGAAATTAATAGAATTTTGCTAATACCAAGCCTTGTATGTAGCAACAATGAATGAACAACCTTGCCCCAAATATCCTGGAATGCAAATTATACAGACCCAGATACTTCTACTTTCATGTAAAAAGTATGCTAGATGTTTCCCCTTGTCCCAGATTCTAGAGTCTAAAAAGATTGATATACATCTATACTCAGTAACATGAACAGTGTCTAGCCCATGATATATAGTAGGTAAAATAATTGTTGGTCAGATGAATGAATTAACAAATGTATTGCTGTATCTCCAAACACCTGAACATCTCTTTTTCTCTCTCTTGCGTGCACACACACACACACACACACACCCTGCACTAAATTAAATGTATGTAATAAGGATGAAGAAATGAGGGAACAACCTAAATCCAATTTGAAAATGTAAAAAGTCTAGCCAACAAGGTTTAGAAAAGAGCAACAACCTGAATATATAGATAATTTCCACAATTTTAGCTTCGGCAGATGCACAGTCTTCTCTTGGTCACCAATACTAAAAGAATGCATTATTAAGGTATGGAATCGGCTTCCAGCCCCTTTCTCCTTCTAGTCCACCCATGATTGAAATGTTGCTCCATTTTACAGAATTTTTTTCAGTTCTTTCTTATATGCAAATAACTCATTTCTGAAAATTATTATTCTCATTTTTTCTTTGTTAAGGTACTCATATATTTAGACACATAAAAATCCTCTGGTCCCCTTTCCACCTTTTCACTTCACCCTGTGAATGTGGGTGAGGTCTTACCTAAGCCTATATAGACTATATGGACTGTATCAGACTGGTCACCCATAGTGGACTCCTCATGCTTCTTGAACCAGAAACAGAAAGTAGGAGGAAGTCCACGAAAGTGGTGAGACCTCTGGACTCTTTAGATGTAGGGGATCTGCAGGATTTGAAAGGAGCTTTATGAGATCATTTTCAGATAATAAGAAATGAATAGGTATCCAAAGCATAGCTGAGAAGGAAGGAAGCAGACTCATTTAGTTTGTAAAATATATCATCTCTTTGGATTCAGGGTACAGCTATCTACTCAAACAGATTATTGAAGCAAAGAAAAGTTTCTAGTCATTCTGCACACTGGAATATCTGCACAATGTAGGGTGAAGAAAATCATGTGTGTAGAATGCTTAGCGCAGAACTTAGCACATGGTAAGAGCTATGTTAATAGTAAGTCATTCCTAAAATCATTGACTGACATAGGTAACTGCCATCTCCTCCTAAATGTTCAAGTTACAAAGGACTGTGTATTTTGTTTTATGAAATGAATATTTTACTTATGTACACAAATACTTCAATAAAATCATGTTTCAACACAATGTTAATTCTTATTTCCATACGGAAATTTACCAGAAGTATGTACTCAGATGCTCATAAATATACATTAGATTACAAGATAAAAATGCCTAGAGGAAAATAGCCAAAAAAATCAGAAGCATTTTTTTTAAAATTTATTTTTCTTGGCCATCTCAATTTCCTTTTGTTTGTTTGTTTTATTATGTTTTAAGGTCCAGACTTAGCTTCAATAGACTTCACTGTTGGATTGTCTTTAGGACTGCTATTTGGCAAGGTTTTCACAATCTCACCAAAAGAATAAATAATCTTAATTTCCTCACAATGTAATCAATAATTTAATATCCTAGCTAGAGAGAGAGATAGAGAGAGATCTGCATAGCAAATCTTAACGATGTTATAATAGCTAGATAGACCATACTGCTTCAGCAACTTTATTGCAAACTCATGAATATAAAAACATCTGGAGGCTTAAGAGTTCAACAGTTGGGAGAGATTTTAGAAGAAAAAAAAAGCAAAGTTAAAAGAAGTGAATTCTTGTTCTTCTTCTTGTTTCCCATGGACAAGGTACAAGAAAAGAAAGAAATCCAAACCAGGCTCCGATAGCCATCTAAGCATTCAATTAAAACTGTGCATGATGTTATAAAGCTAGCGACGAAGTGGCTGATGAGGATAAATTCTCAGCCTCAACCATCTGATTTCTTGTAGAGAAAGGGAGATATTCTCAATCAATAAGTTGTTCATTTTGATCCATGGGCTATTTTCCTGAGTTATTGAAGGAATCAAGCCAGGCTTCAACCTCAACTCACTCCCTATTTAAGTTCCTGATATATAAGTACATTTCATTTCAACTTGCGTATACTGGGTAGTTAGGGGGTGAGTATAAACCCCATATTACTACAGTATATATTGCTAATATTCTAATAAATAGAAATGTAATAGTCAGTAATCCTCTTCTAACTTTAATTATATTCAAATTGTTTACTCTCTTATCCTCTATTTTTAAAATTATCTACTTCTCACAGTTAAATTGAAATATAGTGTTTTCACATAAATTTGAATAGCTTCAAAGCTTAATCCCAGTATATTGTACTTCATTAAATATATATTCATTAAACCTTGAAGCTTGGGATTTAGTTCATTTTCATTTCTGGAAAACATCTGGAAATATAGGTAAGTTGACAAAGCTCATTCACATAATCCAATCATACAATCAAATCAGAAGTAATTTCTCTGAGAACAATTTAACTTTATTTTTTTAATTCTAATAAACAGGTTAATATCTTGTGGAAACTTTGCCCTAAATTTCTAATTTTAAAACAAAAAAGGGGCACCTGGGTGGCTCAGTTGATTAAGCGCCTGACTCTTGATTTTAGCTCAGGTCATGATCTCACGGTTCCTGAGTTCAGCCCTGCATCGGGCTCTGTGCTGACAGCTCAGAGCCTGGAGCCTGCTTCGGATTCTGTGTCTTCCTCTCTCTCTTCCCCTTCCCGCTCACACTCTGTCTCTGTCTCTCAAAAATGAATAAACTTAAAAAAAATAACAAGAAAGAAAGAAAGAAAGAAAGAGCCAGAGAAAGAGGGAGGAAGGGAGGGAAGAAAAGAAAGAAAGAAAGAAAGAAAGAAAGAAAGAAAGAAAGAAAGAAAGAAAGAGGCAGAGAAAGAGGGAGGAAGGGAGGGAAGAAAAGAAAGAAAGAAAGAAAGAAAGAAAGAGAAAGAGGGAGGAAGGGACGGAAGAAAAGAAAGAAAGAAAGAAAGAAAGACAGAAAGAAAGAAAGAAAGAAAGAAAGAAAGAAAGAAAGAAAGAAAAGGAAGAAGGGGAAAAAATCAGCCAACCTCCTTCTAATGTCTGAGTTAATCTTGTTTTACTTTTATGGATATCAACTTGAGGAGCATTGCACCTTTGCTTGTTCCCTTGGAAGGTCTCATACTTAAGACAACATACTAAAATAATATACTAATGAGATGCATATCTTTCTTCTACAGAACAGGAGAAAGATAGCTCTGAAAGGAGAGTTCGAAATTAACAGTGAGTAGATAGGTTCTTAGTCTTATTTATCAGTTTTAGAAAAGTCTACCTATGGAATTAAGAACCTGCTCATGGCTATCCATCCCTACCTAACATTTGGAAAGTCTTCCTTTCCTTTAATTTGAAGATTATGACTTAAATCTTCTACCTTGTTTTTTTTCAATAATCTCTATTAAATTCTTATTCAGCTCCTGTAAAATCACTGAATTGCAAAATGTTTGGAGAAAGAATGTGTTGTCCAGGGAATTTGCTATTAATGAAGAGGTGAAAGTGAATTCTGAAAACTACATTTATGTGTCTGAATTCAATAAGTCACAAAAATTTGGAACAAATTGTTAAGTAGCTGATTTATGAGGCCCATGGTAATAGCAAGAAAGGTTGCTTCAAGTACATCCATTTGACCTTATCTCCGATTCTATTCAAGGCTTGAGAAGATAGTGTCATGTGAGCTTCCCAGGCTAAGATTCACTTTAAGCTGACGGAGCCTCACCTCATGTGCATGCAACCATTTCAGTTTTAGCCCTCTACTAGATGGTAAATACTTACAACAGCAGGAGCGACTTAGAAACATGAGGAAGTCATCATTCAGGGGCTATCCCCAGCCAATGGAAAATAAAAGCTGAGGTAAAGGGAAATAGCATCTGGAGGCATCCTGCATGCTTCTCCAAAGTCCCCAGCTGAAGCAAGCCTCTCACGGTGATGGCCCGAAGAGCTCTTCCATGCATATATATTTTTTTTTTTACCTCCATCCTTATCTCACTGGCTATGCTACCCAGCTGCTATTCTCTGTAATATAACGAATTAGTTTCACGCAAGACCTTATTTCAAGGTATGCATTCAGAGGATCACAACCTGAGGTATTATTAATAGCAGCAACCCTAGGCAGCAGACCCTCAGACCCCTAAGGTCTTGACCCTTTAGGTACTTGAAACGTGTTGTATGTGCCTTGCTTAGTTAACTGTTTTTGATAACTTTGTTAATTGCTTTGTAACTGTTAACTGCTTTATTAACTTCTTTTAGAAGTCATGAGTAAAGAGAAGTGACAAGTTCAATTCAATCAAGTGTCAACCGGTTCTGCATGACTGTTTTAAAAAGATCCTTATCTTAATGGACTGTGGTAAACTGGGACATACCAGCTCACTGATGGGTCTGGAAATGGATCGCTCTATAACCCCATTCAGGGATATTCTGAGTTATGAGTGGTATATTTGGTTATTTCATTTTATATAGAGGGAGGGTCAGCCATGTATATGTAAACATATACAGAAATGCCTTAGCAGTGACAAATGACTTGAATGGTTGGTCAGGGGCCTTGGAAGATCTGCTGAAAGGAGATCAGGAAACAGGAATATGAATGGACTACAGAAGTAGGCAAAAGACATGTGTATTTTTGTGTCTCCTGTTAATGCTTACCAGGGGTCATTCATTGCACAAGAAGCAGTCAAGCGGCAAGGTGGACTAAAAGATCTTTACTTTAAAAAAAAGTTCATTCATTCTCATCCTTTCCCTTGCTTATGTGATGAGCCCTTTAAAGGTGAATCAATTGTACAGAGACAAAATCTATGCATCGGTTTAACAAGTTAGGCTCCTTCTAACTAAAGCTTATCTCACTAATGAGGCTGCTGAATATCCAATCTGTCATCAGTAGATATCAACTGATATGGCACTTGCCCTTGCTGTTAAACAAATAAATAACAAATACATAATATGATAGGTGGGGATTGATGCGACAAAGGAAAATAAGACAGGGTATGAAGAGAAAGTTCTCAGGGAAATGGATGTCTTTTCATACAGATGAGTAAGAACTACTTTTCAGATAAGGTAAGATTAGAGGATATCTAAAAGAAAAGAGGGAAAGAAGAATATGACTATCTGGTAAAAGAACATTTCAGGAAGTTGGAAACTCAAGTTCAAAATTCCTGGGGTTGAAGCAGGCTCAGTGTGATGGAATAGTTACCAAGAAGCCCGTGTGGCTGGAGTACCTGATCGAGAAGGAGACTATTAAGATGTGAGGTCTAGGGGCAACTGGGTGGCTCCATCAGTTAAGTGTCCGACTTTGGCTCAAGTCATGAACCCATGGTTCATGAACCCATGGTTCGTGAGTTCAGGCCCCGCGTCAGGCTCTGTGCTGACAGCTCAGAGGCTGGAGCCTGCTTCGGTTTCTGTGTCTCCCTCTCTCTCAGCTCCTCCCCCCGTTCATGCTCTGTCTCTCTCTCTCTGTCAAAAATAAACATTAAAAAAAAAAATGTGAGATCTAAAACAGAGTGGGACGGTTGGTTGTAAGACCATTTATAAAATTCCAAACTCATGAGGATTACTGAGTGAAATGAGAAATCACTGGAGAATTTGAGAAGAGGCATCATATGACCTGGAAATTTAAAATGATCTCTCTGTGAAAAGCATCTTCTCCATGATATCATTAATATCAGGGATGCTATGTAGAATGCTGTTGTTAGAGTCTCCTAGAGAGATAATCCCAGGTCAGATCAGGTTCCTATAGGAAAAGGTGGTGACGAGAAGTGGTCCAACTCTGGATGTATATGTGTACACATACATGCGCACATATGTAAAGGGACTGACTAAATTAGGAGAGAGATTAAGGATGGACTCAAAGTCTCTTTCAACTGTCACATTTCTTGCTCACATGTCAAAGACATTAATCAGAGAAATAAATTTTGTTTCTCTGCGTGTAGAACTAATAAATTAACCTCTAATTTGGATCGAATGCACATATACATAAATATACATAATCATATGAATAAGTAAAAAAGTACATTTCCTGATTAGACTCATGATCCCTTTTTCTCCCATCTTTTGATTATATGTAAAAATTTGGATAACTGTGATTAGTGACTTGGATTTTTTTTCACATATCTCAGAGATTCCTTAAAATGTCATTCACAGTTTTAAATTAAGAATATTTGTTCTATGTTTGTATTTAATGTGTAATACTTTTTTAATATATTACTTCAAAAGGAGGAAAGAAGGAGACTTTTCAGACCTTACAAGTTACTGTTTTAAAAACAGAGGCACTCTTACTGTGACTTTTGGGAGAAATTGCTTTTATGTCATGATTTCAACTGATGTGCTTTCAGAGAGCCTGCAACCTGGATACATCATCATGATGTGTGAGGTGCCACAGTTGAGATGTGATTCATTTCCACATAGACACATTGTCCTCAATTTTTACAATAAAGTTTATTGGAAAACCCATTGGTTAGAAAGATCAACTTCCCTTCCCCAATAATGCTTTCTTTTTTTCCTTTGATGTTAGCACTTTGAGCTAGCTTTCTATTAGAATTTTAAATTAACACTTGAAATGACTTTCTACAGACCAGAGCCCTGGTGCCAAGGACACTCACCTCCATTCACTTCAGGGAGCTCAAGGCGAGCTCTTCATTCCAGGTCTAGTGCTCCTCTCCTGAGAGCTACAAATTCCTGGTCTCTAAATGCACTTCAGGGGCACCTGGGTGGCTCAGTTGGTTGAGGGTCCGACTTCAGCTCAGGTCATATTCTCACCGTCTGTGAGTTCGAGCCCCGCGTCGGGCTCTGTGCTGACAGCTCAGAGCCTGGAGCCTGTTTTGGATTCTGTCCCCCTCTCTCTCTGCCCCTCCCCCCCTCATGCTCTGTCTCTCTCTCTCTCTCTGTCTCAGAAATAAATAAGGATTAAAAATAATAATAAAAAATAAAAGTACTTCAAGACTTCCACCATCCCAAGCTTTCCCTGGTGTTTTATTCTAGCCCTCCTCTGCAGCTGCCACTTACATATTTTCTGTCAGTTCATAGTTTAGCAGATGGAGAAATTAAAAAATAATGAATTTGTAGAGTTGAACTCATCACGGTTATGAAGTTTCACATAAATGGTCCTTCTGCTAAAACACAATGTGTCTAGTTGGCATGATGGCCGTGCAGTTACGACACAACAGAAGCAGCCCATCTTCAATTCTATATGCCTCACCTCAATGCACAGAAATAACATTTTGAAAGTCACTTAACCTATTTTTTCTCTTTATATATGTACTCATATATATATATGTATGAGAAGGGTGGATGTACTTTTAAAATGAACAGGATGTTTTTTGGATAGGTGAGATTAGAACTGAGACAAAAAAAAAAAAAAAAAAAAGAGAGAGAGAACAAGGAATCTGGATATCTAGTAAAACAACATTTCAGGAAGTGGAAAATTCAAGGTCAAAATTCCTGAGGCTAATGCAGGCTCAATGGCATAAAATAATAGTGCGGGGACCAGTGTGTCTAGAATATCTGAATGAAGAAGAGCTTATTAAGATACGATGCCCAAAACATAGTGGGAGAGATGACTATAAGACCATTTCTAAAATTCTAAGCTTCTATATTTGTATTCATATAGGTATGAATTATTATATATGTTTTTTTTCATAATTACGTAGGTGATGCCTTAGATCATTGTTCATGCCATTCAGACACACAGCGTATGTGTGTAGGATTGCAGGCAGCAATGAGAGAAGAGACGACTTCTAATAGCAAATCCAGGGCTCTGATTATTTTGTCACCAAAAGAAAAATATTTTTTAAATGGGAAGAAACAATAGGTAATATCCAAACTTAATTCTCAATTTATAGATGAGGAAAACAAAACCTCGGGTGGTGAAATGACCTACCCAAGGCCAGATGGTGAATTATGGGGAGAAGAAGAATTAGAATTCAGGCGCCTTGGCTTTCAATTAAACATCTTTCATCTACAATGGCATAGCTATTGATTAGCATGTACAAAGACTACAAAAATCATGGTTTAATTCTGAAAAAACAGTAAAATTTACAGGACTAATTAACAGAGGATAACATCTACAATTTACTATTAGGAAAATTATGCAGCATAGACATACTTGTAAATTCTTGAATTATGAACAAAAGTGATTCTCTTAATAGTATCCTCAAATCGAAACTAGTAAAGCGTATATAATCTTAGTTCAGTTGTTCAAATAGGATTTCCTTGAGAGGGTGAGGCTCAGTTTTACCTAGGATGATAGGATGTTTAAAGTCGATATAATCCCTCAGGCTAACACTGCATATGTGTTGGGCAAACTTCAAGCCTTTCCTCAAACTTCAGAAATGAGAAATGTGAATCATTACCCAGATGGATAATGATTATTCACTACAATCCTTCACTCCTCCTAACAAAGTGTCTGTCTGGATAAGACATAAATATTAATAAAAGCTCTTGTTCAGGAATCAGTGCTGAGATCAGACGAGTATGGAAAGTCTGGGCCTCTGTGGTAGAGTAAGCCTAACGGAAAGTGGAAATACCTGGGCAGGGCCAGATCACCCCAGCAATCAGAAAGGGGGTGACAAACCCTGGGAATCAAGTCAAGACCACTTACAAAGGACAGAAATTCTTCTGAAGACAATGAGAAATGGAACATTTGCCTTGGAGTGCCATAGAAATGAGGCATAAAGTTAAAGGAATACTCCAAACATACATTTAGGATAAGATTTAAAAAAAGGGGGGGGGAGTGAAAAATACCTTTATTGAAAAGTATATTCAGAATAAACACAGAACGAGACATCTGTCAGCCATTTGCTTTCCATACATCTGACTCCGTTCATTTCCAGTTTAAAGGGGGCTCTTATTTCAGAACTTCCATATGATTGAAAGATAGTACAAAGAGTCCAGAAATAACAATCTTTGAGCTTTGTGTGTACACATTATTTTCTTCTGTAACTGCTGAAATATTGCTCATTTGTTGCCTTGGGAAACATGTTCACCCTGTCCATCATTCCTGTTTTCTTAGACCTAATATTTGAAGTGACTGTGTTGCTTAATTTCTGTTTAACTTATGTTAGTTGACTTTGAAATATCAGAAACACTTTAAAATTCTAAACCACTCTTATTATCTCCCTTTAAACCTGGCATGTTGGAAACATATAGGAAAGTTGTCTTCCAGATACATGTGTCATAAAATAGTTGGATACTCTACCCTTCAGTGAAAATATTTCAAGTACATTTGCATGTACTCCATTTTCCTTCTTAAATGGCCTACCTGAAAATTTCGATATAGAAAATCATTGATGTCATTAAAATATGTGTTAAATATCCTTAAACTATTTAGCAACATATCCAATATGTGCACACTGGTCTAAATGAAAAACACAGCCCATAATTATAACATAGCTACATATGAGTAAGCATTATTGACTGGCTGAGGATCTGTATTAGTTGTTAAACCCTTGCCTCCATACCCTGGTTTTGCTTATATATTAGACACAAGTCCTCAGTGAAAGGTAACTCAAATTCTGATTTGGTATGAATGATTTTTCCGGCTATCATAAAATGACTGTACATATTTCAGAGAAGTTTTCTGTTTAAATATTTTAGATAGTCTTCACTAAAGTTTTGATTTGATTGAAAAGTAAACTTAAAAAAACAGCATATGAGTTGTTAAAATTGTGTATGTCGACAATACTAGACCTATTGGAAATGTTTGTTAGGCCATATTAAAAAAGAATCAAACTTTAGGGCCACACTAATTTCTTGGGAAAGTATTTTTATTAACCATAAACCATTAATTAGCAAGCAGTTAGATTATTGGTGATAAAAACGGAGTTTTTCCTGATGACTGGTAATTATGTCCCTGGGACTAGCAAGAAAATTCAGTGGCCATAATCGCTGGATAGAGGACTGGAATACAACATAGTTTCTGAGCCACATCAATGGAGTAAAAACATATTAAGTGTTAAGAGAGTAAAAACAGGTGTCAATCATATTATCAAGAAATATTCCTCTGCTTCAAGTCTTCCTGTTAAATTGTAGCTTTAGCCTGGTCTCAAATGACTCCCAGTGAATTCTAGAACTGTTCAGGAGGCAGTTCACCTGTTTTCATTGGATGACTCCTATTGGAACCCAGTTAGCATGCTAACTGCCTCCACTCCCACCCCATATATCCCTAGCACGCTCTGTTAATCCTTTCCCCTGGGCACTCTGCAAGAGCCTGCCAGACTCTGAGGTTGCTGATGTTTCATGTGGACAGTGCTGATGCCTGCCTTGAGGCATTATTTTATATTGCTGCCAAAGCAGCTGGCAATGCCTTCTATTGCTGCCGAAGTTGCTGGCACCAATACCATGGCTGCCTTGTGCTCTCAATGTCCCAAGGAGATGTTTGAGCTTTTACTCAGTTGTTAATTACAGGCCTTAAAGACTCAGCATAAATGTATGAGCAGGGAGGGTGGTTAGGGGAAAGGAGCTCTGAATAACTAACTCAACTCTGATTTAGAATCATTCCTCCTTTCTCATACTGGTATTCGAACCAAATTTTTGCAACCGATTTTTCATAATTAGAATAATATTATCCCCAGAAGTAATGCATTTCTCTCCCTAGAAATGTCTGAATGCATGTGAATGCTTAGACTCAAGCAAGAATTTCAGCTCTAGAGAGGAGAAAAGCTAAGAGCACCATGGAGGAATATAAAAGAAATCTCAGCGTCTGGTGATTAGAAGTAGTTACGGAAAGAAAAAAAAATATATCAAATTAAGAAAGCTATTTGCAGATAAGGAATTTTGTCTCAGTAGCCTTTAAAACAATGGAAGTCATAAGAATTTTGTGCAAATTGTTACAAATACCTAAGAGAAATAAGTAAATTACAAAAACATCTGAATCCAAGTTTGGATTAAAATTAAAAATTGTTTGGGGGTGGGGCACCTGGGTGGCTCAGTCAGTTAAGCTTCTGACTTCAGGTCAGGTCATGATCTCAGAGTCTGTGAGTTGGAGCCCCGGGTCGGGCTCTGTGCTGACAGTTGAGAGCCTGGAGCCTGCTTCAGATTCTGTGTCTCCCTCTGTCTCTGCCCCTCCCCTGCTCATGCTCTGTCTCTCTCTGTCTCAAAAAATAAATAAATAAATAAATAAATAAATAACATTTAAAAAAATAAATTGTTTAGGGGCTCTCGGGTAATTCAGTCGGTTAAGTGTCTGACTCTTGATTTCGGCTCAGGTCACGATATTACAGTTTTGTGATGGATCCCGCATCAGGGTCTATGCTGACAGTGACGAGCCTGCTTGGGATTCTCTCTCTCCCTCTCTCTCTCTGACCCTCCCCTGCTTGCACGCATGCACATGTACCCTCATGTGCTCTCTCTCTCTCTCTCAAAATAAATAAATAAACTTTAAAAAGTTTTAAAAATTAAAAATTATTTAACACCACATTGAAAATATTTATTAGTCAAAATACCGAATTTTATTTTTTCACTAATCACAAAGCATTCGTTATCAACTAAGTACTAAATTAATGCTATATGCCTATTTTTTTAAATTAACAAAGTCAAAATTCCTGATGTGCATAACCCTCACTCTGAAAAATGCTATTGTTTGAAACTATGTTTTAGGCTAGTATTTGCAGGACTCATCAGACACAACATATACTAAACAACTTTGAGTTCCTCACTGTCTCATTCAACCTGCTCATAAAGTATGTACTTATCCTGTGCTCTAGATGAGAACTTGTGAAAATTCCTGTTACCTTTACTAGTTTTTATGCAGTTATTCAAAGTTCTAGTGCCATTTTAAATCATGAACATGGCTTTAATAATTAAAGTACTAGCCCTAGAAATCTAATTCATGAATTTAAAGTAAAGATTCGTCCTTCAATGCAATAGCTAGGCAACTTGCCCTAGGAAAAGGGGTCATTGTGAACTGCTTCTAATTTTCTTGCTCTGGCCTCTCTTCTTAGTCAGCCTTACTACAGATTGATCAATTTCATTAATCTTTCAAAGAACCAAAATCTGGCTTTATGAGTTTTGTATATTTGCACAGTTTATTGCTTTCCACTTACAATGCTAAAAAGGGAGAAAATTAAACTCAAAGTAAGTTACAGGGAGAAAATAATAAAATGTAAGTGGAATCTTATATCCTTATTTTCTTGTATTAGTATTTTAACTTATAAGATTTAAAACTAAAACACTCATTTTTTCCCCCTAAATATTGTTTTAGATAAAAAGATACATAGATAGAGATCCTACAATTTTTGCTCTGTTGTATTTTCATTATCATTCCAGTTAGATTATTTTTAAATTTACCTTGTTTATTATTAGATCTATGGATTATTTAGAATTGTTTGACTTTATTCCTACATATTTGGGGTACTCTAGATACCTTTTTTATTGATTTCTAATTGAATTCATTTATAGTCATAGAATACATTCTGTATAACTTAAATCCTTTGAAATGTATTTAGTCTTGTTAAAGGGCCTTCCATAATGTCTATTTCATTTAGTTTTTCATGTGTATTAATAAAGCAAAGTCTCTTCTGAACAAGTTGAGTATTGTGCTTTGAAGTTGCATATGGTGCTGTCAGGTCAAAACGGTTGATAATGTCAGAACTTTGATATTCTTATTGAACTTTGTCTTCTCATTCTAATTATTGTGAGAAGAATGTTTATTTTTTTATGCTTATTTTTGAGAGAGACAGAGTATGATCTGGAGAAGGGGCAAAGAGAGAGGGAGACGCAGAATCCAAAGCAGGCTACATACAAGTTTTGAACCGTCAGCACAGAGCCTGATGACGCGGGGCTTGAATTCACAAACTGTGAGATCACGACCTGAGTTGAAGTCAGACGCTCAACCGACTAACCACCCAGGCGTCCCAAGAATGTTTAAATTTTAAATTTACTTGTGTTTTCTTTCCATTAGTTCTGCCAAACTTCTTTAAGGACATTGAAGCTCTGTTATTAATGGATAAACATTAAGGATTATTACCTTTTCTTGATAAATTGACCCTCTTATCAGTGTGAAATGTCATTCTTTTTTCCTTTGTAATACTCTTTGTCTTGGAATCTACTTTTTCTGATATTTACATAGAGACATGCTTATGAAGTGTTTGCATGAGATGTTTTGTATCATTTTCATTTTATACACTAAAACTTTTCTCTTGTAATAGCATGCAGATGAACTTTGCTTTTTTTTCCCCACGCATACAATCTTAGTTTTTATTCGGAATATTTAGTCAATTTACATTTTTATATTATATTAAGATAGTTGGGTTTAAGCCAACCATCCTGCTATTTGTTATTATTGTCCTATCTGTTTTTGTTCTTTTGTTCCATCTTTCCTGGATTATTCTAGATTAATTAAGCATTTGTTAGTGTTTCAGATTTTTTTTTGCTATAACCCTTTGTTTGATTTATTTAAGGCTTTATGAATTATGGCCTGCAGTTTTAACTTTTGCAGCATGCTTTCAAACAATATTATAAAACTAATTTTGAAGAAGTCCCCAGTACCATATGTCTATTTAATTCCTTCCACCCCTTAGAACTATTATTGTTCTAGGTATAGAACAATATATTTTAGAATATATTATAATAGAACTATTATATTTTATTTTGATGTATATAAGAAAGAACAGAGTACATATTATTTCATCATCAAATAAGTAATTTCTTTTAATAGAGGAAAAAATTCATATTTTTCCCATTTCTGAAACTCAATTCCCTCCTGTAGACCTAACTTCCAAACTGCTATTGTTTCCCTTTAGTGTAAAGAAACTTTTTTTAATTTGTCGGAATATGAGTGTACTGGTGACAAATTATGTCAATTTTATTTCTGATAAAACTGTCTTGATTTCACCTGCATTTATTTATTTATTTATTTATTTATTTATTTTTCAGTTAGAACCATTTATTCAGATTGGATCCAGCTGCAAAATTACAGCTGTGTTCCCCAGACCTATTGTTAAGGTCACCTGTATTTATTAAAAAAAAATCTTGAAGGAAATAGAATTCTGGATTGATCATTTTGCCCTTAGCTCCTTAATATCATTCCATTATCTTCTGATAATACAAGATTTCTGTGAAAATAAATTTCCCTTGTATATATTATTTATATTCATTCTTGATTCTTTTAAGATTTGTGCTTTAATTTTTTTCTTGCATTTTTCCTACGATGAGCTTATCCATGGCTTTCTAGGTATTTCTCATGCTTGGGATTTACTGAACTTCCTGGATATCTGTAAGTTCATTTCACCTCAAATTTGAGAAATCTTTGGTTTCATTTCTATTCACGCACACATTCTGCCCAATCCTTTTGGGATTCTAATTGCACGCTTATGACACACTTGATACCACTGACATTATCACAGAGGTCACTAACACTTTAAGTTTTTTTTTTTTTAATCTTTCTTTTCTCTCTGATTCAGTAGTTACGTTTGCATGTAGTATCGACTATACTAATTGTCTTTTAAGTTTATTTGTCTGAGAAAGACGCGGCGTGAGTGGGAGAGGGGCAGAGAAAAAAGGAGGAAGAGACCCAAGCAGGTTCCACGCTGCCAGCAGAGTCCAATGTAGGGCTCAAACTCACCAACCGTGAGGTCATGACCTGACCCAAAACCAAGAGTCAGACACTTAACTGAGTCACCCAGGCACCCCTACTATATTAATTTTTAACACAATGAATATTATATCTTTGGCTGTTCCAAATTCGATTTGGCACTTTTATTTAATGTCCTTGTCTATTAATTCCATTATTGAGTGACCTGAACATTTGCTTCTATTGATTATGTTCCTCTTGATTATGCTTCCAATTTCCTTGTTCCTTTGAATTTCTTCATTACTACTAAGGGCTATAGTAAATAATTCACTATTTTTCTGTTCTTTTGATTATTTCCAAGAGAACAAAAGTCCTGTCTTCTATTTGTGGCTCAAAAGATAAGAAGGAACACTTCCAAGTGTAGTTCCTATTTGTCTATGTAATAGATATATTTATACTGCAGCCATCTACCAACATTTGAATTTCATCTTATTTTCAAATTTTTGAGATTTAATTTAATGCAATTAATTAGGATTATCTTAGATAACAATCACAAATTTAGCAGTCCTATTGTATATTACTCTTTAAGGACTGATACTAATCAACAAATATGCAAAATATATTCTATTTATAGGTGATTATTTTTTTACTTATTATCCCATTCCCTGAGTTTGCGGTAATTCCTTGAGCTGAAATGTTTCAAATATCTTAAAAATAAAATCTGTATGGAGCTTTGTAGAATAATATTAATACTAGAATCTAGAGGCTCTAGTATTTGGAAACATTTCTCCCTTGTTTCTTTGTTGACTTACTTACATGGGACATAGAAGGAAGAATTTTGCGTTATGGAATTAATGACAAATTATGAAAAACATTTTTTGTCAAAAGCAATCACTAACTATATATTCTAAAAAATTCTATTGACAAAAAAACATGAAACTAAATAGGCTAAATAAAACATATCTATGATCCAGTAAAAAGTTGAGACTATTTGGAGATCAAACACACTTACTAGATATTACAAATTTTTAACCTTGAAACTTGGCATCAGGTTAAGCAGAAAAACAAAACAAAATAAAACAAAAATCTTCACTGGCAATTTATAAACATAAATTTGCAACCAAGGTGTTCTTTAAAACCCAAGGTACAAATAAATTCATTATCTATCATTGACGATGGCCTTAGTGTATTTCCACTAAAAGTATTTCAAGAATCATGAGTTCATATTTGAAAATCAAAAACACATACAATAACACCTGTTGGAATGGCTAAAATCAAAAACACAAGAAACAACAAGTGGTGGTGAGGATGTGGGAAAAAGAAACTCCCATGCACTGTTGGTGGGAACGCAAACTCATGCAGGCACTGTGGAAAAAAGTATGGAGGTTCCTCAAAAAAAGTAAAAATAAAGCTACCATATGATCCAGTAATTAGACTACTGAGTATTTACCCAAAGAATACAAAAACCCTTATTTGAAAAGATATATGTGCCCCTATGCTTATTGAAGCATTATTTAAAATAGCCAAATTATGAAAGCAACCCAAGTGTCCATTGATAGATGAAAGGATAAAGAAGATGTGGTGTATACACACACACACATACATACCCACACTGGGATATTACTCTGCCATAAAAAAGAATGAAATCTTGCTACTTGCTAGACACAGATGGAGCTAGAGGGTATTATGCTAAGTGAAACAATTCAGTCAGAGGAAGACAGATACCATATGATTTCATTCACATGTGGAATTTAAGAAACAAAACAAACAAAGAAACAGACAAACAAAAAATAACAGACTCTTAAATATAGAGAACAAACTGGTGGATTGGTGAGGCGGGTAGGAGAATAGGTGAAATAGTGGAGGGGATTAAGAGTACACTTATTGTGATGAGTACTGACTAATGGATAGAACTGTGAATTGTATACATGAAACTGTATAACATGGCATGTTAATTATACTGGAATTAAAATAAAATAAAATAAAAATCTTTTACCATGCTACTAATCAAATAAATGGAAAATAGTATAATATTTAAAAAAAAACCACAGTTACAACATACCATGGTGAGAGGCAGAAAAATTAAATGAGAACAGAATCAGACATGCAAACATTTTAGATATCTGACTTACTAAGCTCAGAGTATATAATAATTATGTGTAAAATGCTTCCAAATAAAGATAAAACTATTAGTAAAAGGCAAGAAATTTTAAAAACAGACATATTTTTAGATAAACCCAAATGAGATCTACTGAATTGAAAAGTATTTCTGAATAAGTTAACCAGAATTTTATATTGAAAGATAAAGAAATGCGGAATGCGGAACAGTGAATGCATGGTTTCAGAAGCAGAGAGACGAAAAATGAAGGATTCAATATTAAAGGCGGCTGAGAGCAACCAAAAGCAGTCAGAAACTGGGGAAATCTCAACCCATAAATGAAAGAAAACACCTTGGATGACGTTAATACATTTATTCGGTTTTTACCTTAAGAAAACTATTTAGTTTGAGACATATATAAAACAGAATTTAGGGAGTCCCTGGGTGGTTCAGTCAGTTAAGCATCCGACTCTTGATTTTGGCTCAGCTCATGATCTCTGAGTTTGTGAGATTGAGCCATGTGTCTACTCTGCACTGAGAACTTGGAGCCTCATTGGAATTCTCTCTCACCCTCTCTCTCTCTGCCCCAACCCTGCTCATGTGTGTGTGCTCTTTATCTCTCTCTCAAAATAAATAAATAAATATTTTTTAAATTAAAAAAATAGAATTTAATAGAAATAAGTCTTACTGGTGTGGGGAATCAGAAGTCAGAAGTCAGAATTTCATGCTACTAGAAGAGTCAGGAAAAAAAAAAAAAAAAAGGAGGAAGTTTTCCATCAAAGAGGAACCAGAGAGTTGTTCTTCTAAATCCATGTGCATACTCCCCTCAGTTTGAACTGCATAAAACTACTGTGAGAATCCCACTCAGGAGAAAAGGAACAGAGGGATAGTTTTAAAACCTGATTCAATCAGCTGCTTCTAGAGTTTAATTCTTGAGAAGTTAGAGGTAAGCGTTTGTTTCAATCCTTCCATTGAAACACTGGATATGCCACATTTTAGGAATAAGAACCATATCTTAAGACTAAGGATTTTATTCCAGAAATATGGGCAAAATCAAAATCTATTCCCCCTAACAATATTTACAACCAAGCTTTTATAAGGTCAAGGTTATCTGCAATTAACTTATGGCAACTCAATATTATATACAGAATAGAATCCAGATTCTCCACATATATTATCCACAATGTCCCATATACAACAAAAAGTTACGAGAAATTTAAAATATAATACATATTTAAAAACAGGAAAAAATAACCTATAGTAAATGGGAGGGAGAAGCCAATAGATATGCTCTAATGGATTATCCAAATGGTAGAATTAGTAGACACAAACTTTAAGTAATTATAAGAAATATATTAAAGAATCTATAGGAAACAGTGTAAAAAAGATTGGGGAAGGAATTAAGAAAATTTCAGAGATATAAAACATCTTAAACCAAAGGAAAACCTAAAACTAAAAACTACAATGCTTGAAATTAAATATTAATTGAATGGGATTAACAGTGTCAGTAACAACAGGAGAACAGATTAGTGAACTTGGAGATAAGTCAATATAAATTATCCAAACCAAAAAGATTGAAAACAAGAACAAAGCATCAGTAATTTGTGGATATAAAATAAGCAAACATACATGTAATTGGAATCCCAGAAGGAAAGGAGAAATAAAATAGGGTTGGAAATTTTCAAAGAGATACTGGCTGAAAAATTTCCAACTTATATTAAAAATATCAAACATATCCAAGAACCTCAGTGAACTCTAAGCAAAATTAATATAAATAAAACCAGACCAAGGTATGCTAAAAATCAATGATAAAGAGAAAACCCTAAAAATGCCAAATAAAAGCATACATTATATACCAACAAATAATGGTAAAAATGACAGTTAATTACCCATTGAGGCCAGGAGAAAATGAAACCTTTAACCTATAATGCTATATCTCACAAAAATATCTTTCCGAAATGATTAAAATTTTCATTTAAAAGTTGAGAGAGAATTTTGTCAGAGATAAAGAATACACTAAAAATATGCTAAAGGAAGGCTGGTTTAGGCTGAGTGAAATTATGTTGGATAGAACTCTATATCTACAGAAATGAGTGAAAAGTGCTAGTGATAGTAAAAATGTATAAATATAATAGACTATTTTTCCTTTTTTTCCCTATATATTTAAGGGTACTATAAGTTTGCCTACTAAAAGCAAACCAACAACAAAAAAATTAGAAATATTGAAAAAATATCATGTGATTTGAAATTTTGCTCCTATTAGTGGTAATACATGCATAATAAGGTGGTTTGAAGTTCTAATAATGTAATTGTGTATTCATTATTAACTATATTAAATGTTGATTTAAAAACAAATCCAAGAATAGGAAATATAAATGACCATACCTAGGATATCATTGTAACAACTAATATTTCTTTTGCAAGTTAATCACAGCTTTAAAAATTTAAATCTATCAACATAAGCATATAATAGAAGGCTAATTCACATTATTTTATGTTTTATACCATATGATGTTATAAGATATATATGTATATAAAAGATATAATTGCTTTTGATTTTGTGAAGGTTGATCTGTTTTAAAATAATAAACTGGATATAAATGACTTGGTATTAAGTATTCTCTAATCCATACACTAGGTATCTCTAGCAAACAATGCAGATATTGGAAAGCACTTCAGATATACTAAGAATATTCAGTATTTCTACTATTAATTTCTGTAGACAAAATGATAGTCTGCTTATTAAGTTCTATATTTTACTAAATTTAAAAATATTGTTACTGCTGAGTTACATAGTGGGAAATGACTCTATTAAAAAAATCAATGAGTGAAACATGATTCAGAATAATTATGGAATGTATAAAGGTACAAGTGAGTATATATATTTTCTGTTCACAACAAGTAAAGTTTTGGGTAGTTGAGACATACCTCAACATAATCAGAAGTGCCGTCTGTACTTAAAAATTGTGAAAATTAAGCTATGTTGTCAAAAACATTTTCAAAATAAAAACATTACTAATATATGTTAATCTCTTACTTTTCTTCAAATATCTTCTCAAAATCATGTTTTATCAAAGTCAGAATATATATATATATATATATATATATATAGAGAGAGAGAGAGAGAGAGAGGAAAATAACAATCTCAAAATATTAAAAACGTGATTAAACATACAATGAAAAATTAATGCAACTGGGACCATTTAATACTGTATAATATCTAAAATATTTTAATAATGAATTTCAACACTGCATGGCTATTGTGAGTAAAAGGAAATGAAATTAAACAATAGAGTTTTGGATTGTAGATGATAAGTAGCACAATTAGTAGTAATAGATGTAGGAGTTGTTGCAATGAGCATTTATTAAGGGCTTATTAAATGACACATTTCTAAATTATTTAAATGTATCAGTTTAGTCAATTACCAGGATATTACATAATATATGTGATATTATTTTTCTCACTTGATAGATGTGAAAATTTAAGCAGAGAAAGGTTAAGTAACTTGTCCAAGGTGACAGTAAGTAGAAGATTGAATCTACAAACCCAAGCCTTGAACCATAGTGGATTGGAAAGAGAGAATTGGATTTTCCTTCAGTCACAAGCAACACTTTTCACTTGAGTGTATTATACTTTCACTTTCATTAAAACAAGGAATCAAATTATATTCTCTCTTTTGCTTTCTAGATATTTATGATCCTATTGAAAAGTATAAAGTATACAGTTCAACCTAGAAATATTTACTAAATGGCTTCTCTTTCCAGGGCAATATGCAATTTGATCTAGTAAGTTCTTTTTTTTTTTTACTGTTTTTTTTTTTAATTTAATGTTTGTTTATTTTTGAGAGAGAGAGAGAGAGAGAGAGAGAGAGAGAGAGAGCGTATGAGCCAGGGAGGAACAAAGAGAGAAGGGGACAGAGGATCTGAAGCTGGCTCTACGCTAACAGCCTGAGGTGGGGCTTGAATTCACAAACCATGAAATCATGACCTGAGATGAAGTTGGACGCTTAACCAACTGAGCCACCCAGGTGTCCCTAAATGTTTTTTATTTATTTTTGAGAGTGAGAGGCAGAAAGAGAGAGGGGGACAGAGGATCTGAAGCAAAGCAGGCTCTGCGCTGACAATAGTGAGCCCAATATGAGGTTCGAACTCATGAAACGCGAGATCATGACATGAGCTGAAGTGCCAGAGTTAGAGGTTCAATCAGCTGAGCCACCCAGGCACCCCTGATCTAGTAAGCGTCTTGACTGATCTTGTGCTATTCATCTATGTTTTATATCAGAAGGGAAACAAAACCCAAGTAGAGATATCTAATAGGATAATTTTTGCATACAGCCCATAGATTCCTTATGGAATCATTCCCACTTTCTTGCAAAGATAGTGTACTCCTGAGAAAGTACTTGAATGTGGAATGTATAAATCAAGCTTGCAAAGATCTGAAAAATATAAAACTCTTAAGATAAAACAGTTTGTATTTTATTACATGTAAGTGCTACCTATTATACACATGAGATAATAAAACTCAGTATGAGTCAGCATACATTATTGTTTTTAGAGGTCAAACCTTGCTTTGCCACCTGAGGCTGCTCTAACATAATAGCATAGACTGGGTGGCTTAAATAGGAAGCATTTATTTCTCACAGTTCTTGAGGCTGGGAAGTCCAAGATCAGGGTACCAGCAGGCATGGGGTCTGGTGAGAGCCTGCTTCCTGGTTTGCAGGGGGGCCATCTTCTTGTCGTATCTTCACCTGGCTGAGAAATTATCACTCTCATATTTCTCATAAGGAGACAAATCTTATTCATAAGGGCTCCACCCTCATAATCTAATTATATTTTAAAGGCACTGCCTCCTAATACCATCACATCAAAATTTAGAATTTCAATATATGAATTTGGGAGTACACAAACATTTGACCTAAAACTGGCTTGTAACTAAATCTTAGTTCATCCATTTATTGAAAAGATGATCATGGACAATTTTCTTAATTCAAAATTTCATTTTTCTCATGTATAAATTGGGAATAACACTAATTTATGACTTACAGTGTTCTTGTGAAGATTAAAAGAAAAATAGATGTAATGTTTTGCAAATAAGAAGGAATAAATAAACATGATATATTATTATTATCAAATAAACATTATAGGAAGAAATCAAATGTAGATATTAAAATAGACTTTTTAGGCAATTAAAATTTCCATTAGTGAGATTTTAGGCAATTAAAATTTCCATTAGTGAGATTCAAAGAAGTTTACTTTGAATGAATCAATGGTCTTGATATTTATATCATAAGAAAGGAAGATGGCAGCCTTCATTTAATGGTCACAGAATCTGTAGTTAAATTGTCTCCCTCAGAAGTTCTGAACCTGTGAGTTTCATTAATTTTCTTAAGGATCAAGGTGTTATGGAGCACTTTGGAGTCATTTAGGTGGGAATCTATTTGCCAATCCTGTGGCAAATTGAAAGTGGCTTCAAGCTACTTTCACTCGGGCAATCCTCATCTTCTAATAATTGCACAAATAACTCTGCTGAGCTGCAAAAAAACTGATGACAAATCTAATCTTTTCTAACAGCCTGTATCCATGTGATTATTCAAAGGCATTACTCAACAATTTGGCTGTTAGTGTACAAATTGGAAGACACAAAAGTATAGTCTGCCATACGTAGGTCTGTTCAAATGTCAAGCAAATGAGAGTACAGACCACGCCATAAGAAAACATGCAACAGACCTTTTACATTCCTATGCTTGTTGCATCATTCCATTCTTATCCTTCGTCATTTCTTGGAAAGCTAAGACCACACTGTACTTGTCTTTTTGGCAGCCACACTGGAGCAATACAATAAATTTCTCATTTAAAGAATGAATAAATTAATGTTCACTTGTCCCAGAGGATTATTGGAAATTTCCAACATTTTAAATGAGATCAGCATACTGGAAGACTAACAGGAATGTAGAGCAACATCTTCATATGCATTTAAGTTTAATTCTAATTGTGATGCTTGGGGTAGAAATGATTTTATTACTTTAAAACTTACATAAGTATAATCAAGTCACAATAGGTCCTCAAGGGACTTAGAATACCTTAAAAATAACCGCTTAATAATAATTTAATATGCTATACAATTTGTATTCTCATAAAAGCTCTATGACTCCTATTGCCAATAAATATCGTTCTCAACATTTTCTACGACCTCTCTCATGTTCTTGTTTTTAACAAGCCTCATTGAAAGTAGAAAGATGCCAGTTTTAAGTTGAATAAATTATTGAATTTAGCAAATTCACACTGAAGGAATGATTAGTTAACCTAGTTCTCACACCCATAACAGTTTGGTTTCCATTTGCGTAACTTATTTGGGGAATTCAACTCTTTACTCTTAATAGGATAATTGACAAAGCATCAGGCAGTAAAAGTTTGGGAGCTGAGCAGTGGGAGAAGGAAACTAGAAGGTGAGTAGAGAGTAAAGAAGTGTTTGATGTTTGCTTAGTGGTAAAACAAAAGGATAGTATCACATATTTGCCCATTTTCAAATCATGTTATCAATAGCTCCTAAGTATTTATTTTCTTGAAATTTTTGTCTTTTCCAAATATTGTCACTATTTTGGATGAATGTGAGTTGATTTATAAATAAGTAAAATTCAATTGCATGAACTCTCAGCATAAAATAGTGAGCAAGCACACTTAAATCTTCTCATTGCTCATAAAGCCTTCAAATTCAGAGGTTTCATTTACCAGGAAAAAAAGGAAATTAATGCAATTGCTTTATAACAGTGAAACAAAATGTTTCCTTTCTAGAACATCCAGTTTTGAGTGTTGGAAGGCAGTGGGGAGAGGTGGTACCACAATTAAATTGCTAACTACTATTAGGAAGTTTTCCTAGGGTTAAGAGTGTAATAAGTCAGTCAACAAACAATATGCATGGCTGGTTATCCACCAGTGCTAAACTCAATGTGCCCCCTAGGTTTGATGTTGCATTAACCTCATTTTGCATTAACTTTGAATCCATTATTGAGTTATGTGTTCACAAATACCCCTTTTTTGCCAACATGTATTTGTAAGATTCTTTTGATTGCATTGAATTTCCGATGCTGCCTTCCAATAATGACACATTTCAGCTGTGAGAACTTATTAGGAAATATATGATGCTTGCAGTTTTGCAGAAGTTGATTCCCCCCTGTGGAATAATCTCTATTCTAATTTGACTGTAAAATTCCCATAAATTATTTCAATCTCATTTTCAACTGGGATATATTTCATTGATTGGTAATAGCCTTAAATTACTTTTTATTGTGATTGTAATGTTTTCTTGTCAAATAGCAGGAAACAGTAAATTACAGAGTAATTTAACAGGTGGAAATATACACAAGCAAAAATTGTTAGAAACAAAGATAAACCATTAGAACAAATTGCAGACTGCACATACCTAATCACTTCTTTCATGTCTATGGCTTAAGAAAATAAAGTTCTTTCTTCCACAAAGTTTAATTAATCTAAAATCCTGAACTAGTAGGCAGAATAAACCCTCTATATTTAGGAACCATGAAATCATAAAATTAGTATGCAACAACGTATGTTCAATGGCATTTATTTGTGGTAAGAGTGCTTTAATTTTAATACCAGAAACTCCATACTGAAGGACCACTGTTAAACTATATTCCTTGGCCTTAAATGAGCTTTTCCGCCACACACAGACAAAATGATATCATAGCTCTCAGTGAAAGAAAAGTGGGTTGTACACAAGAAGTATAATTGCACTGAAAGTATTGTAAGCATGGGGCTTTTGTGGAATTTGTGTGCTCACTTCATATGGAAGTCCTCAGAGATTTCTAATGGTGTCTAATCGAAGTGAAAATTTATGAAAATCAGTGTCTTTCATAGGAAAGCTGAATCTGCAAAACCTCCCAGTCATCTGAGTGGCACTTCTACTTAATCTAACATGAGCACTTTATTTTCAAACCTAAATCAGATCCACTTTTCTGTCCTTAGAAGATACTCTGTCTTTTCCAGAAGCCCCTGACATAATTAAAGGAGACTATCATTTTGGAGATTTTCAACAATATATAGTCATGGACTTGGATTTTGGAAATTTTGAAATTTTAAAAATTTACTAAACTGATTAAAGAGATTGGCAATAGTGGTTCTTACATAATCAAAGCAGTGAAGAAATGCAAAAACTGAAAACAATGATATACCAAATAGTAAATTCTGTTTTACTTTGAAAAATGTCCCATGCTTGTGTGTATATGGAAGTGTGTGAATTTGTGTATGGTTGTGTTTTTGTATTTCTATATCTTAAAAAGTAAGATTGAAATTCTTTAGCTAAATTCAATATTGTATTTTAACCACTAGAATAATGTATGACTTATTTCCATTAACTTTAATTGAAATAAAAGTACTGTATGATATTTTTTCTTATTCAAAGAGGTAACAGAATGTATAGAAATACGTGAATTCATGAGCCAAGAAGGTCTAGGTTTGATCCCTGGTTTTAGTATTACTTTTTATATAATTTATTCACAGAATCTTTTTCTACATAAATTTACAGTGGGTAGGGCCTACTTTGAATTATGGCATGAAAGTTCAATATAATGTTTGCGGTTGCTTTAAATCTTTCCTGAAATAAATAATGTCATAAATTTTTTAACATAGACTCAATAAATTTGGACTAAATTTTAAATTCAATTTCACTGTATCTAAGCTATCAGTTTGTAAGACACAATGTTATACCCCACTTTTAAAAAGTACAAATAAACAATGACACTATTATTTCAAAACAGTCCAATATGGCATGTTTTAGTCTCATTAGCTTCTATTTGCTTTGAAAAGTCTTCTTTCTTTTCAGGAAGACGTGAAAATTCTTATGCCATCAATTTCATTTCCATAGCAAAATATACATAGTTTCAGCTACTTGTATCTTCCTCTTTTAGGTCTCATTAAACTGTGCTATAGTTGACTTGTTTCATTCATATTGTGTATACCCTTCTTTTCTGTTTCATGACTGCATTCTCAGTAACTTTTTTGGTTCAATATCAAATCAGTGAATAGTTCTTTTTTTTCATTTTTAAATGGGCTTTTGAATAATGTTTAAATGGAAATTACACTCAACATGTGAAATGCCAACAATGCATATAAGTCAATAGAAATGGTTACAATATGAACTATTACAACCAAATTGATGCCTGCATTGACAATGACAAGTAAGTCATGACTGCCATCTGGAGTGCAATATACAATAGCAAATATACAATGCTGTTGATTGTAAGTTGCAATTCAATTTTGAAGATGAAAAAATGTGAAGTATTTTGCATCTTAGAATGGATGACATACGGGATTATTACTGTTCTGGGACACTTAACACCTGTTAAGTTTCTACTATGTTCCATAAACCCTTCTTGGAAATGTGCTTGGCCTAAGGATAGACAAAAGGAGAAAACATTTTCTGTGACCTAGAGAGGCCAATTAAAATGTTATCATGGTTGTAGCAACACAATTCTAATCTCTTGGGTTCATGTCTACCTCTAACTTAGTATATCCCCCAGTAAATGGAGTCATCACTGGTTTTTGGAATTGAGACTCACTGTTGGTTCTGGTTATAGCTCTTTAATGGAATAGCTTTTAAATGGAATAATCCACTTTAGGTTCTTTTGATTAGTTTTTCTCATATAGATAGTATGGTGAAATAACCCCCTTGAGAAGAAGCAATCCAGCTCTTAGGATATCTAACCAAAACTAGGTGGAACACAGCAGTTAGAGCTTCCACTGATCCAGCTATTCAACTCTATTAACAACTCAACTACGGTCATTCGCTTTTTTCTTCAATAAAAAATGATAAATTATTGATTTCCTACTGTATGTAGGAAGTACTATATTATGTACTTAAGATATAGCACAATTAATGAGTTGGAAACAAAATACTTTTTGAACATAAGATCCTAATAATAAAAGGTTGAAAATTATTTAGCATACACACTCTACATATTTGTAGTGGACTTGAGGTAGCTATGGGTATTTAGGTGAGGATTCAGTAATCTGGAGATTTTTTTTTCAGAGAAGTTTAGTCTAATGGTAAATAATATACTTTAAGGTAGTGTAGAGTGCATAAATTTATCTATGCATTTAAAATACATATGCATTTGCTGTGTTTCATGAAGTTTCAATGGGTGTGATGTTTAGACAATAAATATGCAAATATCTAGTAAAACAAGTGATCCTCACCTGCTCATTGATAAAGGTTGTTTGATATAAATAGGCAATAGGTCAAAAGAAATACATTATAGATTATGAAAAGTAACTTACTTAACTGTCCACAAGAGTCATGAAGTATAAAACTGAACCATATGGAAATAGTACAAGATCTATAAAATATGTGTTAATGAACTACACAGGAGAGAGCAAAGAGTTTATGGAAACCAAGTGAAATGTTATTCCATTAAAAAAAATAAAGAAAAATGAGGGGACAAAATGTAAAGAACAACTAACTATAAGGGCATCAAACACAACCATTGAATGAACATAATTACCAAATTGCAATAATTGTGAAAGATCAAAACGCAGACAAAATTATTTCTCCTTTTCAGTAGTATAGTGATTTTGGTGTTTTTGCCAGCCATATTTACTTCTAATTCCATCTGGGTATTAAAATTAAAGGTTTAATATTAAATAAAAAATTCAAATATTAAATATTAACATAAAGGTTTAAATACTAAGTATGAAAATAAAATAAAAAGTTTCATTAAAATAAAAAGTTTCTTATGTATTTATCCATTTCTATAGCCATTAACAAAGGACAAGTCACACTTATGAGATGACATATTTATAATTACTAAAATAGAAATCAAATCTATATTTATCTTTCAGGATTTTACATTGGGACTTCTTATATGTAGAATATGAGAAGACCATAAAATCCACTCACAGTTCTCTGAAAACTCCTCTAGAAATAAATGTTACCTGTTAGAAACAGTTACAGTAATTCCCCCTTATCTGCAGTTTTACTTTCCATGGTTTCAGCTACCTGCTGTCAACTGTCATTAGGAAGCAGACAATCCTCCTTCTGACATATTGTCAGACGGCCTAATGCATGTAACAATGCCTACGCCATTCACTTCACTTCTCATCATGTAGGCATTTAATCATCTCACATCATCACAGGAAGAAAGGTGAGTACAATACAATATATTTCACATAACTTTTATTACAATATATTGTTATAATTTTTCTATTTTATTATTAGGTATTATTATTAATTTCTTACTGAGCCTTACTTATAAATTACACTTTATCATAGGGATGTATGTATAAGCAAAAACATGGTGTATATATAGGGTTTGGAATTATTTGCAGTTTCAGACATCCACTGGGGATCCTGGAATGTTTCCCTGGTATATAAGGGGTGGAGGGTGGCTACTGTATTTTCCTTTCTTCAAAGTCTAGTTTCAGTATATTGAGTTAGAAAAGTCTTGATCTTAACCCCTTGCCAACATCAGTCAAATGCCATCATTTTTACAGATTGTGGCCACTGATATTTTCCTCTCATTGCAAAAGTTGAACATATTAATTATTAAAGATTGAAAATCTTAAAAAAAAAACTCAGAATATAACAAGGAGTGTCATCTCTGAGTACGGGATTACATTTGGCTTTTGACATTAAACAATGTATTAAGCAGTGTCATGAAAGATGTAAACCTGAGCACTACTCTTAAAGTCTGAAATTTTTCTTTTATAGAGTTATACTGATCTGGGAGACTATAGTGAAAATGCCTTAATTCAGTAGACCACTACATCATTTAATCCCAGATGTTCCTCCAACCATCTGGCCCAAAACACTCATAGAACACAGACATTTGCCTTTCTCAAAGTGAAGGAGGTTACCTAAAATGGATTATGTTTCACCCTGTTACTACCTATGCAACTGAGGAAGCAAAGCTACTTCCATTATCTCAGACTTAGCAGTAAAACTTGTACTTTTAAAAACCTTAAAACTGGTAGCATATTGCCTACTACTTTATAGTTAAACCCTAATTTATTTTTTATTTTATTATTATTTTTTAATATTTATTTACTTATTTTGAGAGAGAGAGCACAAGTGAGGGAGGGGCAGAGGGAGAGGGAGAGAAGGAATTCTCTAGAGGCTCCATGCTGTCAGCGCAGAGGCCGACAAGGAGCTCGATACCACAACTGTGAGATTTTGACCTGAGCCGAAATCAAGAGTTGGACACTTAACTGACTGAGCCACCCAGGCGCTCCTAAATACTATTTTATAAGCTTCTCTTTTGATTGTATAGATACATCCAAAGCATTTGGTCTAAGTTCATTCCTACTCTTCCTTCACCTTGCTTTAGTAGAAATCTGATTTTCTCTGAAGATACTACTTTCTCTGCTCTTCTCTTGAGTCTTGGAAGTTTTATTCTCCCCCAGTCTCTGTACCAGTGTTTTACTAGCTTTTTATTCAGTTTCCCCTTATTCTTTCTATAAACTTTCAGCTTCAGTCTTACATCATCAACTTCCTCGCATAGTTGCTAACATTTGTGAACTTATGCCCATTTTGTAATTACTTAAGCTCTGGACACTTTCATTTCTTGGTGATTTAAATAAATAGATATATGACACTTTCCATATTTTACATTTTCAATCCCTTAAAATTTGCTACTCCTTTCTCAGCTACTCTTCCACAGGGTATACCCTACAATTTCTCATTACCAAAAGCCACAGCTCATTTAAATTGTTAATTCCATACATATCAATGACCACCAGCTCCCATCTTTCAAGCCAACCCTTTTGCACCATGTTCCAAAAATCATTTCATTCACTGAGATCTCTGATGAATTTTCAGTCATCCCTCTTCCCTTCGATGTCATTTCTCTTCTTTTTAACCAACTTGAATTTAATAATTAATCCTCATAATCATTCCCTTACATACACCCTAGATGTTCTTGTTTCTCTATCATTCAGTTGTTCTCAGTTGGCAAAAATACACCCAAGTTTAATCCAATGCTTAACATACTCCACACCTGTGTCTGTGCAGACAAATATGACCAAAAGCCCTCACACATGCAGTCACTTTATATTTATGAACTAGACATTAAATGAATCACAACTCTGTTCATTTATACCATGTGTCCCTTCCAGCCACTGTCTCATTTTTCCAGAACAGGGTTGATAAGCATTTTCTTATAGGGTCAGATAGTAAATATTTTTAGTTTTCAGGCCATATACAGATTCTGTTGTAATAAATTCTGCCATTGTAGCTGAAAAGAACCATATACAATATATAAGCAAATAGGTCTAATTATACTTTAGTAAAACTTGAAATAAACCGTTGTCCTGTGTGCCATAGATTGTCAACACCTGCTCTAAATAATTATGTCACACTTTATCCTCTCTTCTCAAACCTACAACAGTTTATCTACCCTCTCACTCAGTGGAAGACTTTGCTTTTAACTTCACTCAGAAGATGGAAGCAATCAGAAGCAAACGTCCATAGAACACCATCATTATCTACCTACTTAACATCTCCTCCCAGATACTCTGCCTTCCTGTATTTTACCACAGATGTACTATCCATGTTATTTTTTAAAGCTAATCACTTCACTTATTGAAAATATCTCATTCTCCTCTAATTTTCAATGACATTATTCCAAAGAATTGTTCATTTTCTCTCCTATAGCATCACTTATAGGCTATAAAATTATAGGCATACTACTACTTTTCTTGTTTAAAAAAATAATCCACACCCATTATCTCTAATTTTTCTTAAAACCATTCCAATCAGCCATCTGCTTCAATAGGAGACTAAATTGTTCTTACCAATGTTCTCAATAGTCTTCAAATTATTAAATCCACTGGTCAGTTTTTGTCCTCGTTTTACTTGACCTATCAATGGGTGATCACATAATTTACAATGCAAATGAAGACTTTTTGGAGCGTGAAAAATCACACTATTATCATTAATACAAAGATATCAAGGTACATTAATACTACCTTAGAAAAACTGAGTTGAATCCTCAGCAGCTTTTTTTTTTAGTTTATTTTTGAGACAGAGAGAGACAGAGAATGAATGGGGGAGGGGCAGAGAGAGAGGGAGACACAGAATCGGAAGCAGGCTCCAGGCTCAAACTCATGGACCGCGAGATCCGCGAGATCCGCGAGATCTTGACCTGAGCTGAAGTCGGATGCTTAACCAACTGAGCCACCCAGGTGCCCCAATCCTCAGTGGCTTTTGATAGAGGTTAATAAGTCTCCTGCTTGATACACTCTTTCTACTTGGCTTCCAAGACAACACTATTGGATATCTTTCTACTTTAATTCATTGCTGCTTTTCAACTCCTATTGCTGATACTACCTCTTTTTCCCTATCTCAGGCTTGGGTCTTCAGTTCCATGGAGCTAAATCTTAGGCCCTTTTTCCTATCTGTACTCCTACCCTTGTTAATCTAGTGCAGTATCATGAATTTCAATGCTATAAATGTGCAGTGACCCCCAAATTTGTATTTATAGTGAACATTTCTCACCACCTCCACTGTTACACGGCTTCATCTGAGCCATCATTATTTCTTACCTGGGTAAACGGTCTTAATCATTCTAACATTGTACTTCTATGTTGTGTGTTCAAACCAGTACTCATAGTAATGATTTTAAAACAGAAATTAGGTCATGTCACTCTGTTTCTTTGAACCACCCTTCAAGCAAGGTAGAAGCCAACCATCTTTATATTGTATTTCTTCCCTAACCATATATTTATCTTCAGCCATAATAGTCTCCTTGCTCTGTTCCCTAGTGTCAGACATGCTCTAGCCCTAGGGATGTGGAATTGCCTTTTTTTTTTTTCTTGCCTTGAATGGGCTTCCTAAAGATATTTCTATGGATTCTATCACTTCCTCCAAGTCTTTGCTCACATGACTTCCTCTCAGTGAGGCCTACTGTGACCATTTATTTAAAAAATTTCCTGATTTTTGCCACCCCAGTCATGATTCTTCTTGCCTTGTTTTTTTTTCCTTTTTTTCCTTTTTAATATTATGTGGTTTGTTGTTGTTGTTGTTGCTGTTGTTTGACCTTTCTCTACTAGAATGTAAGATTCATAAATGCCCCAAATACTATTAGCTTTTTTTCTTATTTAACATATATCAAACACCTAAGATATTGCCTAGTAATCAGACACTTAATAATTATGTATTTATTTAGTGAATTGGTTAAGTTAAAGAAAGCCTTACTTTCACTTATTATATAAGATATAAAGCATTAAATAATGTTTCATTATTTTATTTATTTATTTTTAATCTTACACACTTAGCTCATTCTTAGGTAAATCAAAAAAGAACTGTTCTTTCCTTAAGGAAAATAAAATTTATATTCTCACTTGCGTAAGAGATCTATTCTGCTTCTAGATAGGAACATTTCTTTTAATTTAAAAACAGAATTTACAAAATAAATGAGTCTTTGAAATGACTGCATTGGGAGGCCAAGTATTTTACTCTAGTTGTGCTGCCATATTTGGAAATCCTTTTTATAATGCCTGCCTTCAGAATCAATTTATAAAGCAAATGAAGAAAAACAGTCTTATAACTACGTGTTCAATCTCCTTTTTTTGAGCAGAAATTGTACTGTCCGATTTTATAACCCATCTTATTCTCTATGTTTAAAATGACATCTGGTTTTTACCTAATTTAAAATCTACCCTCAAGGCATAATTATTTGTCACCATTTAGGATGTTCAAAAGAATGAGTAAGAGATTAGGGAGGCAATTCAGAAAATACGTTTCTGGAAATAGCAACACATTTGAATGCATTTTTAGAAGAAACAGTCTGAATATTTGAATTTTGGAATGTCTGTTAAAATATCAGTAGCATCACTGTATAGTTATACTCTGTCTCCTCCCCCAACATGCATATATAGAGCTCTTTAACAATGTTGAACAAGACAATAGTGAGAAGAACAAGGAGAATCTTTCTTAATATTTTTCTCATATAATAATATCATTATCATCACTAAGAATAAAAGATATGTTTTCTTTCTTTTTTTACATATAAATTTTACTGTATGCCCATACACTCTTCTTTTCCTAATGCTTCTCCTTTACTAACATTCTGGAAATATTGGCTTCTGCAAACCTAAACACATTGACAGTTCTTTTAAGTGTATACTCTCCATTCAATATATATTATTAATCCTTACCCCAATCATCATAAATCTAATTCTACATATTTTGAGAATATATACTTCAAAAAATTATGACAAACTATTACCCACAAATACATCAGGACCTAATTTGGGAAGCATAAATTTAATAAGATTTGGGGATAATATCTGAAATTTACAAAATTTTACATTAATAATATAATTTCCACTAAATTATGTCTCAATTTCTTAGATACATTTCTCTTACCTACATTTTGATGGGCATGAGAAGCTCATGCTCACCTTTTTGTTTATTTCATAGTAACACATGGAATGAACACAAATATAATTCGAATCATTTTCTCCAATTTATTTGTACTTGCTTCACCTCCTAGAGGTTACTATCTAATTCCAGTTTTTTAAGTTTATTTATTTTGTTGGGGGGGTAGGGGCAGGGAGAAAGGGAGAGAGAGAATCCCAAGCAGGCTCCATGCTGTCAGCACAGAGCCCAATGCAGCATTTGATCCCACAACTGTGAGATCCTGACCTGAGCTAAAACCAAGAGTCAGACGCTTAACCTTACTGCACCACCCTGGCACTCCCATCTAATTCCATATTATGGTTTAAGTTAAGTATATTCAATTTAATTAAAAAACGTAAGCATATAAGAAAATACTAGTGTGTTGATCCCACCCCCTTATTTCCATATAGCATTATCTTATTAATGCTTTCCCAGTTGTAATTAAATCCATTGTAATTAAATCCATATTATTAATTGTAATTAAATCCATATTATTAAGATAAATATACTCATCCCAATTAAAACAGTAATTTTGAGATAATTATTTTGTTTTATGTAGATGCTGACTCAATGGCAGTTTTCACAGAACAAGAACAAACAATTCTAGGAACCAAATAGCCAAAGCAATCTTGAAAAAGAACAAATTTGGAAGCATCACACCTCTTGATTTCAAACTATATTACAAAGCTATGGTAATCAAAAAAACATAATATTGGCATAAAAAATAGACAAATAGATCAATGGATAAGAATAGAGAGCCCTGAAATAAACCTACACATATGTGGTCAATTAATTTATGACAAAGGAGCCAAAAATATACAAAGGGGGAATAACAGATTTCAATAAATGGTATTGGGAAAATGGACAGCCGAATGCAAAAGAATAAAACTGCACCACTATTTCATACTCTACACAAAAACTAACTCAAAATGGATTAACACTTAAAGGTAAGGCATGATTTGGCACCAAAAGCAAAGACAATGACAGCAAAAATAAATAAGTGGAACTACACCAAAAAGCTTCTGCACAGCAAAGAATACCATTAAAAAAAATGAGGGGTGCCTCGGTGGCTCAGCCAGCTAAATGTCCATCTTTGGCTCAGGTCATGATCTCACGGTCCATGAGTTTAAGCCGCATATCAGGCTCTGTGCTGTCAGATCAGAGCCTGGAGCCTGCTTCAGATTCTGTGTCTCCCTCTCTCTCTGCCCCTCCCCCACTCATGCTTTGTCTGTCTCACTCTCAAAAATAAATAAACATTAAAATTTTTTTAAAAAGTGAAAAGCCTATGTATGGGATATAAAAAATCTTTTCAAATCATATATGTAATAAGAGATTGATATCCATAATATATGAAGAACTCATACAACTAGATAGCAAAACAAAACAATACAAAACAAAAAACCCACAAACATTCCAACTAAAAAATGGGCAGAGGATATAAATATCATTTTTTCAAAGAAGACATACAGATGGCCAACATATACACGAAAAGGTGCTCCACATCACTCATCCTCAGGAAAATGCAAATCAAAACCACAATGAGATATCACCTCACACCTGCTGGAATGATGATTATCAAAAAGACAAGAACTAGGTGTTGGTGAGAATGTGAGAAAAGGGAGTTCTTATGCACTGTTGGTGAGAGTGTAGATCAGTGTAGCCATTATGGAAAACAGCATGGAGTTTCCTCAAAAAAATTAAAAACAGAAATACCCTATGATCTAGTAATCACACCACTGGGTATTTTCACAAAGAATACAAAAACACTAACTTAAAGGAATATATGCATCCATATGTTTATTGCAGCATTATTTACAATAGACAAATTATGGAAGCAGCCCAAGTGTCCTTCTAGGTATTTATCCAAAGAAAGCTAACTTGAAAGCTATCTTGTAAATATATATCTGTTGTCCAATATTCATTACGCTATTAGTTGCAATAGCCAAGACATGAAAGCAACCTAAATATCCACGAGTGGATGAGTGCCTAAAGAAAATATAACACACACACACACACACACACACACACACACGAATATTATTCAGCCATTTTAAAAAGGAAAAGGGAATCTTGTCATTTGCAACAACATGGATGAAACTTGAGGATATTATGCTAAGTAAAATAAAGCCGGACAGAGAAAGACAAATACCACATGATCTCACTTATATGTGAAAACCTAAAAAACAGAAATCAATCAAACAAAAAACCTTGAACTCATAGATATGGAGAACAGATTGGTGGTTGCCCGAGGCAGAGTGTGTGGGGGAGGGAAAAAAGGGAGAAGAAGGTCAAAAAGAACAAATTTTCATTTATAAAATAAATAACTATTGGTAATGTAATTGACATAGTGACTATAGTTAATAATACTGTATTGTATATTTGAAAGTTGTTAAGGAAACAAATCTTAAAAGTATTCATTGAAAAATAAAACAAGATGGGGCGCCTGGGTGGCGCAGTCGGTTAAGCGTCCGACTTCAGCCAGGTCACGATCTCGCGGTCTGTGAGTTCGAGCCCCGCGTCAGGCTCTGGGCTGATGGCTCGGAGCCTGGAGCCTGTTTCCGATTCTGTGTCTCCCTCTCTCTCTGCCCCATCA
>NC_064810.1:33338141-33497751 GCF_023721935.1 Panthera uncia
GATTCTCTCTCTGTCCCAAAAATAAATAAAAAACGTTGAAAAAAAAAATTAAAAAAAAAATAATAAAAAAAAATAAATAAAAAAAAAAAAGAAAAATAAAACAAGATAATATTGTTAAGATAAATATACCCATTCCAACTGACACAACAATTAAAGGATAAGTGTCTCATTTTATAGAGATGTTGATTACATTTATAAATATACAGCAAAATATATAAATTCATATTTTCTTATTCTTTGTTTCTTAAGAATGTATCTTTATGACTTATTCATATATCAATGTATGCATAAATCTCCTTCATACTTATCTACCTGAAAGGGAAATCATTCAGATTTCTTGACAAAAATAAAGTTTAGTTGAAAAGATGTGAATGGATGACCATTTTACACTGTTGATGTCACAATTCTTATATTTTATTAGGCTTTAAACTTCTTTGACATACACATTCTAAGTCATGGGCACAAGGAACAGAATAGATGTGACAGGATAAATTTAACAGTGTTTTTCAAATGAATTACAGTTACCTGTATTGAACAATAGTACACTCATAGCTTACATGAACGACTGTGGTATTTACTTCATAAACACATAATTCCGTTTACATATCATATCTTTGTTTGACATATTAGCTCTTTATTGCACTATACAGATTGCCCCAAAACATAGAGGTTGAAAACAGTAAACATTTATTATCTCACATTTTCTTGAGTCAAGAACTTAGGTATAGCTGAGTTGGGTGCCCCTGTATCAAGTTCTTTGAAAGGGCTGGAATCAAGGAGCCTCAGGACTTCGGTTTCATCTACAGGCTCCTCTGGGGGAGGATTCACTCCCAGCTCACTCAGGTGGCTGAGTGAGCATTCAGCTCCTCATGAAATGTTGGACCAAGGGCCTCCTCTGCTTTTCCCTGATTGTTGACCAGAGACTTCAAATGCTCACTAAATGGCCCTCTCCATAGGGAAGGAACCCAACAACATGGGAGCTTGCTTCCCTTTGAGCAAATGAAGCAGCCAGAGAGCAGTCAGGTGAGGATGATGAGAGCTACAGTCCTGTTTTAACCTGCTCTCAAAAGTGAGAGCATAATTTACGTCATATTATCTTTGTTAGAAGCTAGTCACTAGGTCCAGCTTATACTCAACTAGAGGTAATATCAAAGGGTGTGTGCCAGGAAGTGGTATTAAACAACTGACATTAAAAAAAAAACTTTCTTTTTTTCTCTATCTCTCTTTCTCTGTATCTTCTCTGTCTGTCTCTTTATCATTAGGGAAGCATCAGAACTGTTGAGGAAACAAATACAAAACTATACTAATAAGAATGGAATCTTGTATGATGTGAAAGAGGTTTTGAATTAATGGCATTGAGGGGGAAAATGATACTTCATATATGACAGTTCAATGTCTTTGTTATTCCAACAATAATATATAGAGATAATTATATGTTATACTATACATAGCATTAATTGCATGTTAGGTATAAATAGATAGATAATAAATAAACAGATTCTTTTTTTTGTTGTTGTTTTAAACAAAGCAATTATTACCATCTTAGACCTTCTGTCCTCTTGTAGTAATGCAATGACCTATTACCACAGAAACTTTTCCTTTAGCTTTCTTTATAACCCTTCTCCCCTTTCTTATCTTTTCTTTTTAATGTTTTTATTTTTATTTTTTGAGAAAGACTGAGACAGAGCATGAGAGGGGGAAGGGCAGAAAGAGAGGGAGACACAGAATCTGAAGCAGGTTCCAGGCTCTGAGCTGTCAGCACAGAGCCAGACATGGAGCTTGAACCCACGAACCCTGAGATCATGACTTGAGCCGAAGTCGGACGCTCAACCGACTGAGCCACCCAGGCGCCCTGCCCCTACTCCTCTTTCTTGATCAGAAAGGTTTGTTCGTTGAAGTAATTTTCAAAGATTTTAAATCTGATAACCCTTACTCCTCTCCCTCCATCCCAGGTGACTTCTGGGTTTCAATGCTTATTAATAAGTCTCAATATCCTCTGTCTCATTTTGGTCAAAAGCACAGAATTGGAATCCTGCATAATTTTCTATCACCATGGTTTTGACTAGTTACCTTGCCTGCTCCTACCGTGTCCCCTAGATGTAGAGTTCTGGCCCAAACTTGGCCACCGTCCCAGTAGGATACCTTGGGCCCTATTTCTATCAAATTTCCCTGGGATTTGTAGTCTTATCTCTATACCCTAGCTGGTGCCTTATATCTAATCTCAAACCACAATTAATGATTTGCTTATGTGCTCACTCTCAGTCTGCCATGGCTACAACTGTACACTCTCATTCCTCATAATACTTCCCAAATTGTGAGGAACATCTGATTACACTGATTTTGCTATCCCATTGGCTACTACATCAACTGAGTAACTTTTACGTCAGGAGTTTTTCTTTGCAAATCATCCTGTGAGTGAATCACTCTCATCCAAATCGACCATACTCGATCCTTCCTTCTTCTTGTCTTCCATCACAAGGTCATTTCTCAGAGGTTCTAACATTCCTTATCAAAACTGACCTGCTTTAAGGTTGCATGCAATTCAACATCACCATATCATCTTTCAAGTGTGGTTTCTTTAATGGTTTTTCTCTCTATGTGCCTCTGGATTTATTCTAATTTCTTCTGATATGTTTTGCGTCATCTGAAGCTGACCATAATCACCCAGGTTATTTTTTCAGTGAACACGCTCTTTTCTTTAGTCCATGAAAGATATGACCAAGATGTGAGAGGGCAGGGGGAGGAAAAGAATGAGATATTTTGTCCTTGTTCCTCTCATGCTATAATTTCAAATTTCTATCAGGATTGTGTTCTTTCACAATTACAACACCTCACAGGTGCCTGTCCTGAATGGCTTAAGTTCTCTCTAAATTCTGTAAAATCATTCATCTCTTTGTTTCTTCACCCTAGGGATGGTATTATGTTCTTGCTTGCTATTGTTACTCTCCCAGAAGTTCTTCTGGGTTCTTATCCCTACTGATAGCAATGTAAATTTTAATTTCATTAAAATCTCTTCACTTGAGGGTGCCTGGGTGGCTCAGTCAGTTAAGCGTCCGACTTCAGCTCAGGTCATGATCTCCTAGTCAGTAAGTTTGAGCCCCGTGTCAGGGTCTGTGCAGACAGCTCAGAGCCTGGAGCCTGCTTTGGATTCTGCGTCTCTCTCCCACTAATGCTTTGTCTCTGTCTTTCAAAAATAAATAAATGTTAAAAAAGAAAAAGGAAAAAAAAAATCTATTCAGTTAAATCCTGAATGGAGCCTCTTGTCTATCTAGAATGTTTAATACAACACCTATAGCTGAACAATACTGTAGAGGTTACCTGAAGCAATAGAGCAAAATAGATGAGTCAACATTTTTTGAAATTATTTATTTTCCTGTGTACTAAAAATTTCTGTGTCCCCCTCTTGCCAAATTTGGGATGTTTTCAGCCTGTTTTATCAAATGTTTACTCTGTACTTCATACTGTCTTCTCTCCTGCTGGGATTCCAATGACACCAAGGTTAAACCCACTGCTATTTTTCTACAGCCTCCCGATCATCTGCTATTTTGTTTTCCTTTTCTTGTCATACTGGATAATTTCTATTTATCTGTCTTAAAATTTCTTGGTTTTCTTCTGTTTATATTCATCATGATCTGGACTCTTCCATGGATTTTTAAAATTATTTTATTTTATCCCATTTGCTTCTAAAGTTTACATTTGATTTTCTTTTATGCATTTTATTTGTCTGTAAGAGGGGCTATCTTTCTATTGGTTTCAAGAGTATGCGTTGATTTCTTGGAACATAGTCATAGTGACTACTTTAGAGTCTTTGGCTAATGATTCCAACATCTGTTTGACCTCAAAGTGAGTGTTTGTTGATTATTTTGTCCCTTGAAAATTGTTGTGATGGTTTTATCTTTTTCATATGTTAACTGCTATTGTATTGCACCCTGGACATTTTAAATATTATGTTATGTCTCTGATTATTGTGTGAATCCTATGAGGAATCTTTGTTTGTTTTATTTTAGCATGTCATCAAACAAATTAGGTTCAGGCCATAGTTTCTACCACCTTCTATGGGCTATGGTTCCAATGTCAGTTCAGTTTACAAATCCTTTCAATGCTGTTCATTATCTATCCAGCGTATCTGCCACCTAGTGGTTAGTCTGGGGCCTGAAAGGTGATCTGCATCATAGGTGTGTTTTCACATCCTTTGTTCAGATCCACATATATGAAACTCAGGTGTGAGCCAAAGAGCTTATACACTTTTTGGAACTGCTTTTTTGGCCTTCCTTCCCTCGACAACCTTCCCAATATTTTCCCAGATGCCATCCTTTTGGGTACATTGAACAGTAATTGAGGGCTTTGTCTTCCCTACTCTGCCACATGCTTCCCATGACATTTCTGTTATGCAACCAAGCAGCAAGAAGACAAGAAGAAGGGGGAAAAAACTGTAGAATGTTCCCCATGCTCTGTCTTCTTGTCAGAGAGACACTCCCTGCTCAGCCACCATTGCCATCCCTACTGCTGGAGCCAAGGAATTCTTTAGCAGCTGGGGAAGAAAGAACAGAAAACCAAGGATTTCTCCCATTCTCTCTCATCTTAGGGCCACCATTTCCACTTGCATGGGGAATAAAGAGTTCACATAGGACACTTCCTGCATGCATTCAGTGCCAAGTTCCAATTTTTAGTTTCTATTGTAATCTAAGATAGGAGATATTGAAGGAAATTTACCACTGATTCAGTGGTACTTTGGGTTTATACTTTCCTTCCACAATCCATTTGATACGATTTATTTTTCATAGTACTTAGGTAGCTCCTCCATACATTCTGTCTGGAGATTTTGACTGTATTCAGTGAGAGATTTAGGTCAGAGTCTGCTTACTACATCTCGACTAGAACAGAGACTATATAATAGATTTTAATTATATCATTCATACACATTTAAAAGGAAGCAGCAGTCAGTATGATCCTGTCTAGATTCATTGAGATTATGACATTGAAACCCAACTTCTTGCTATCATTGCTAGTGTCACTAAACTTGCTACATGAGGAGTATCTGGCAATGTCTGATGTTAAGACAGCCAATTGATGACGGCTCCCGGAAACCTTGATATCTGAAAATAGTTTATGAGGACTATAATATGGACTATTAGAGATTTTATTTATTTATTTTTAATGTGTATTTATTTATTTTTGGAACGAGAGAGAGAGAGAGAGAGAGAGAGAGAGAGACCAAGCGCATGAACCAGGGAGGGGCAAAGTGAGGGAGAGAGAGAATCCCAAGCAGTCCCCATGCTGTTAGCATAGAACCTGACATGGGTCTCAATCTTACCAACCAGGAGATCACAACCTGAGCTGAAATCAAGAGTTCATCCCTTAAACAACTGAGCCACTCAGGCAACCCAAGACTATTTTGGCTATTTTAAAAAAAGCATTAATTTGTAAGGAACAATCAGCAATTTCAGACTGGTTCTGAATATTCACCTCACAACTATAATCCAGCTCCCCTTTCTGCCTTCTGTCTAATTCCCTCATTAGTATGCCACTCTCTTGGCCACTCTGACTAACTGGACAGGCATAACAGACTATGTTTATTTAATTTGTTTCTCAGAGTTCTCTCTCCCAAAGAGAAGCATCTTTAATCTGACAGTCTACGGTTTTCCAAACAGCAAAGCAGTTTGGCCACTCAGCAAAAGCCCAAGAATCAGTGAAAACATAACAAAGTTCATCACAGGGTCCCATAGGCTCAGCTATGAGAGGAGACTTGAGTCATGCCAACTGAATAGAGTGATGATATCCACTTTTGCTTTCTCATAACTGGCACCAAAACTAAAAATCCACAGCATCTCAGTTTACAGATATTTAAAAGTCACAGGAGACTTTGAGGCTGTGGGACTTCAAAGGAACTACCATGTTTTTATAGGCAGTTATTCTCAATCATAGTAATCCACTCTAAATTTAAGGAAGAGAGAAATACAAGCACATAGTACATAAGTTTCTAATATAATTCAAATTTGGAAGTAAAAATAATACACTGATGTAGACTACAGTGACCCTACCCAATAGGTCACATTAACCTCCTTCTCTTCTGCACATGTCACCCAAACCCCATCAATTGGGGTGTATTCACATCACACCCAATGTTATTTGAGAAAGTATATCCAACTTATCAATGAAAATTTTGAGTCCCTCTTCTCCCTGAAGTTTTCCCAGCATACTCGTATCCATGCATATGGCTCTGGGCTCCTAGGGGACAGAGTCATTGGCTATACTCCTCATCATCTTTTTAATTAAGCAATAGGTGTCAGAGTAGAGGTGAGTAAGGGATCATAAAATACAAAAATACAAAATGAAACTGCACTAATATCAAAGAATATTTATTTTCAGTTACAAGTGGTGCAATAGTTTCTCAGAAACCAAACTTCTAAAGTTTATAGTCTACCTTTAAAAGCTAGTAATTGGACAGCAAGGCTCTCCTGGCTGACAATGTTTATTTTACCTTTGGAGAGTCCTTAATTCAATAGCCACAGAAACACAGATTTCCACTCATGGCAATGGGATTTGCACTCCTTGTCTAACTCAGTCGTGACTCATAAAGCAATTATATTATTTGAGTCCAACTTAATTGGGGACAACAGATGCCCTATTTCCAAATAATTTCTAATTTCTCAGTTAAAACATAACGGCTAGAAGAGTTTTCCAGGGAAGTGAGGCTACCAGTTATTATTTATCTAGATTTCTACACATTGATTTTTTTCATTTTTCAATGGATCACCTTCATCAGCATTGTAAACACAATCTGAGAATGTAAGAACCTGAACACTAGTCAATTTCTCATCTATGGTTTCCCATGCGTGTTTGCCGTAGATGTATCTCCCCCAGATGGCCAAAGTTCCCTCATAGCAGCTGGGATCCACTGAAAAATTTCTGAAACCTTTTATTATCATCTTCAAATGTATCTAAGATTGATAAGATAGAATATAGTACAGGCTTAATGGCAAAATGGTCCATCTATTTGTGTTCATCCTTAACAAACTCTATATTCCCTGCCCCATTCATATCCCATGTTAGCTAAAATTCTAAAAAGTCACTTGTTTTAATTCATATAGATCTTGCCTTTCTCTTCTTTCATGCTAGGGTAAGTGTGTATCTATAACTCTTGTCTGAAAGCTAATGGAAACTCCCAATAATCAGAACAGATTTAAATACTAATTGTTACAAGGGGAAAGATTCAAGGCTAACCACTAAATTTGTGCAGAAGTTTCCCTACCCAAAAGAGGATTAGGCACAATCAGGATACTGTTCAGGTAGCCATCTTTGAGCCTACTTTCAGGCACTTGACCCTGAACCCTTTTCCCCAGTCCCTCTTCAATAAAAGGCAATAAGTGGAGATCCCCTTATTTCCCAGTTGCCCATACTCATTGCTCAATATATTCACTATTGATTCCTATTGACTTTCCTCTTATTCATCATACAGGCCCTCATAATTCCTCTTTCAGGAGGCCATCATTGTTAGCATCTCATCCCTGTCTCCAAAATTATTATGACCGGACAATGGTCTTAGATTTTACCCATTATGCAAATAAACAAGTAAGCCTACTATCGTTTCATAGATGCTGGCACAAATATATGATTCCTGGGTCAGAACAAAACGGTTGATGACTAGGAATAGCAGATTTTGATCTGCTTTGATTAGCTTATTAGTTGCAAGTCTGTTGTGGTGCTTTAGTAGTTACTTTGAGTTTATTGTGCACCTCTTTAATTTCACACAATTAAGGTTTTATATTATAATAACTAATATAATTTAATTATAGTGTAAATACCCTCACCCCTCTCAGCCTTTGTGTAGTTGCCTAGATAATAGTTTAATATGTTTGCCCATATATATATATATATATATATATACACATATATATATATATATATACACACACATATATATATATCCATTTTATATTTATTATATCTGTATTACTATTATAATTACATGTTATAACTTATGTAGATATTGTTATTATGTATTATAAATCCCATACTATGTTGTTATTATTTCTGTTTAAGTATTGAATTAAATAGATTTAAGCAATAAGAAAAAAAATAAAAACAGCTAAAATTTCTGTTCCTCTTCATTCCTCTGTGTAGATACATGTTGCTTCCAATTGAAAGTCTTCCTTTAACATTTCTTACAGTGAATGCCAGGTGATAAATTCTTTCAGTTCTTGTATGCCTCCAAATATTTTTATTTTGTCTTCATTTTTGGAAGGTCAATTTGCTGGTCATTGACCTTTAAGTTGACAATTGTTTCTTCTTTAAACAGTTTAAAGATATTGCTGAACTCTCTTTTTGCTTGCATTGCTCCCAATGATATATGCAATCATTCTTTTATTTTTTTTTTATTTTATTTTTTTTTTTAATTTTTTTTTCAACGTTTTTAATTTATTTTTGGGACAGAGAGAGACAGAGCATGAACGGGGGAGGGGCAGAGAGAGAGGGAGACACAGAATCGGAAACAGGCTCCAGGCTCTGAGCCATCAGCCCAGAGCCTGACGCGGGGCTCAAACTCACGGACCGCGAGATCGTGACCTGGCTGAAGTCGGACGCTTAACCGACTGCGCCACCCAGGCGCCCCTACAATCATTCTTTTAATTGTTACTTTGGACATGCATTCTCTTTCATGGATGCTGTTAAAATTTTCTGTCACTGATTTTCCTAATATAATTGTGAAGTGCCTTAGTGTAGTTTTCTTCATGTTCTTAATAATAAGGGTTCCACCCAAAAGAATTTCCCCTTCTATGCTTTTGTCTGAAATCTGCCTCAATGGCATAAGCTAAAGCAATCATAGTCCCTACCTCATTTGTTTCCCATCTTGTAGGATACACTGTCCGTTGTTTCCTGATGTACAATGTTACAATCTACCCATTCATCAAAAGTTTTATAAATTGTTTCCATATTTCTTTTTTTTTTTTTTTTCTTTTTTCAGGTAGGAAGGTAAATTTGGCACCTATTTCCATCTCGGCTAGAAGTGGACCTTTATCTGATTTTGATTATTATAACATACATATGAGTTTCTTATTATTATTTTCACTTTAAAAATATGGAAACTGTAGCACAGAGATTAATTTGTAGCATTAATCAGAAATTTAGTTAAAAATAACAAAACCCAAAACCCGTTTAAGGAAAAAGAACATAAAACTTAGGAAACACATTTCAAGAATTATATTTTACCTAGGTTGATCACTCTATTCATCATTTTATTTAATTTTTTATATATAGCAAACAGTTATAAAATTATTCCTAGAGTTCATTAAAATACTATTATTTCATTAGAATCAATGATCTTTATCGATATTCAACGTCTGAATTGAAGAAATGTGAGAGAAGTTGTTTGTGTGTGTGTAACCCCCAAATTAAAGAAAATATGAAGATATAAACAATTTATAATATCCATGATAGTATTATGTTTTATACCCTAAACCATATGAATTTTTGCCATAATGGAGATCTTCACTTTAAACTTTTTTCTTTGCTTAAGCCAGAGAAATGAGTCATAATGTCTCAAGGTCTCTTACACATCTGTCATAAAGAGAAAAGTATTGATATTCATTGATTTGTAATGAAGACAGTGTCAATATTTAACTTCTACCTCTTGGATGGAAATGTCTTTGCAAAGCAAATGTGTTGCACAAAATACTTAGAAAAAGAAACTTGAGTTCTTCAAGTTCCTGCCTAATTCATGACATGGAAACTGGAGGAAAACATCACTTATCTGGGATATGGCTGGTGCAGTTCTTAGAATGTAATAATGTCAGGGTCTCCATCAGGTTAGAATTCAGTGCACATTGGGGTTAGAGAACTGTTATCAAGAGCATTCAAAATCTAGAATAGACATTTCAAAGCAAGAAAAAAAATGAACAGTAAGGCAGAGTCTGTAATACACTTAGATTTTACTTATTTAACAAATATGTACTGACTTCTTACTCTGTTTCATGAACTCTGTTACTAAGTCCTTGGATTAGAAGATTCACTGAAAATAGTTGAGAATTAAGATCCAAATCCATTTGATAGCCTTATTGCCAAGAAGTTTCTAAGACTATAGGAAATGTCACCCACTTATGACAAACATATATTCTATGTGGCAGCCAAGAAATTCTCATTCACACAGAAATATCCCTGAGTGGCAAATCCAGAGAGTATCCATTTTACTTGATAATAGTTTAGTTTCTTTAATTGTATTTTGGTTATGTGTGTGTGTGTGTGTGTGTGTGTGTGTGTGTGTATACCAAATGTATATATATAACCAAATGTGTGTGTGTGTGTGTGTGTGTATATACACACACACACACACATATACATTGTATTTTTTATTGTTGAAGATAAAAAAACAGTTGACAGGATGCAGCGTTTCAGACTAAGGGGGTAGAAGTTTCATTTAAAGTGGGGGTTTTGAGGCACTTGGGTGGTTCAGTTAGTAAAGTGTCTGATTCTTGATTTTGGCCTAGGTCATGATCTCAAGGTTCATGAGTTCAAGACCTAACATCGGGTTTTGCACTGACAGTGCGGAGCTTGCTTCAGATTTTCTCTCTCTCTTTCTGCTCTTCCCCTGCTCTCTCTCTCTCAAAATAAATAAGCATCAAAAAATTTAAAAAATAAATAAGGTGGGGGTTTTGTTAAGGAACCTTCCTTATGACAAGAGCTGCTTAGAACAGCTGATGATTTTTAGAAAAAAATGAGGAAGTTTCTGTTGAAGATTTTGTGAATGGGTTTTCTATGCTTACTTATTTGCCAAAAGATATTTTCCATACAGCAAACTGGGAGTCCTTTTGTTTCACACTCCACTAAGATTTCTCTAGTCTCCAGTCTTCTACCTTAGTTATCACCTCTTCTTTCTCAAGAAGGTTTTGAAATATCTACAGAAAAATTGTCAAAAGTCTAATGTAGCCTTTTATTTTAAAGGATTTTGTTTTTTAGAGGAATTATAGCTTTACAGAAAAACTGCACAGACTGTAGAGAGAGTTCTCACATACCCTATTCTGTCTCACCGTTCCTAGTTTCCTTTATAATATCTCCCATAGTTTTCTACAATTGATTAACTAATATGTATTCATTTATTATTAATTAAAGTACGTAGTTGACATTAAGGTTCACTGTTGTACCATTCTGTGGGTTTTGACAAATGCATAATGCCAAGTATCCATCATTGGGGTCTCATACAGAATAGTTTTGTCACCCTAAAAATGCCTTGAGTTCCACCTGTTCCTCTCACCCTGCTTTTGTCTGAACTTCTGGCAACCACTAATCTTTTTATTGCCCCTATATATTTTTTGCTTTTCCAGAATGTCATATAGTTAGAAGCACAGTTTATCGCCCTTTAGATTGACTTCTTTAATTTATCAATATGCATGTAAGATTCTCTCAGGTCATTTTGTGGCTTGACAGATTTTTTTTTAAAGAATATTCCATTGATTGCATGGATGCACCACAGTTTGTTTAACCCTTCACTTGTTGAAGAACTTTCCTGCTTCCAATTTTTGGCAATTTTTTTAAAGCTGCTATAAACATACATGTGCAGGCTTTTGTGTGAACAGGAGCCTTCAACTGATTTGGGTAAATAGGAGTGTCATTGCTGGATCTTAGGGTATGCCTATGTTTACCTTTGCAAGAACCTTTTCAACTGCCTTCCACAGTAACTAACATTTTGTATTCTCAGCAGCAATGGGTAATTTTTATTGCTTCACATTCTCCTCAGCATTTGGTGTGTTAGTGGCTCAGATTTTAGCTATCTGAATAGGTGTGTAATAGTATTTGATTGTGGTATTCGTTTACAATTCCCTAATAAATATGATGTTTAACATCTTTTCCAATGCTTATTTGCCATTTATGTATCTTTTTTTTTTTAATATATGAAATTTACTGTCAAATTGGTTTCCATACAACACCCAGTGCTCATCCCAAAAGGTGCCCTCCTCAATACCCATCACCCACCCTGCCCTCCCTCCCACCCTGCCCTCCCTCCCACCCCCCATTTATGTATCTTATTCAGTGAATAGTCTTGATTGTGTACATTTTTAAAAAGCTCTATAATATAGTCTATGAAAAGTATCCTTGGTCTCTCCCTCCACAAATAACGATGATCTGTTGGAATATCAGACCATCTTTTTTAAGGATGGGATGTATTTCAGTTTGAAAAAAGTGAAGCAGTTATTTGGAGACCACAGGGTAAACTATAGCTGATGACAAATGCGATTTTTACACCACATCTGTCTTCTCTTTCTACTGAACACTAAACTAGAATAAATTGCTTAGCCTCGTCCCAGTTAGATGAAGCCTCTGACTGAGTTCTAACCAATAAAAGATGAGTGGATGTAGTGTCAGACCCTTCCATGTCAAGCCTATAAGACTCCACTATAAGAACCACTACTGGTTTTCTCTGCTAGATGGACATTGGTTAACTTTGAGTCAAACATTGAAGATGGCAAAGCCTCAATAAGCCTGGGGTTCTGAACAACTGAGTGAACCAATATCGCACTATGACACATCACTACCATACCCACCACATGCACAGTGATGGGACCTTGTGTAAGCAAGAAGTAAACGTCTATTGCATTAATAACTGGTATCTGAAGGTTCACTTGTTATAACATCTGGAGATACCCTGCATCTACAAGGGTCTACCCCTTCAAGGATATTCAGAAAAAGTTGCTTGAATAGACAAACTTGTTTTCATACATGAGAGTCTTTTTCATTTATTTTCATGCCACATTTTCTTTGAAAATTTTAAGAGATTCAACATCAATAAACTATGAACAGAAAAACAAAGCAAAGAAAGTGAATTATTGATGGGTTTAATCAAACACTTGTATGTCAACTGAGGTCACTATGTCTATTAAGATCTTGATAAAATGGGCTAAATTTCCCTTGTAAATGGTCATATAGCATCCTAAGATCTCTGCAAAATCTAAGGGTCTTATGCCACTTGGTGACCTCTAAGCTTGTTGATAACCTTCAAGTTCGTAATTCTGTTAATTTACTTCGATGTATTAATCATATTTTTCTAGTATTTTTTCCTCAAGGTATATAATCAAAGGAACAATGTAAACTATTTCTTTAATACGTGCACAGGTAGTCCTATATGCATATATGAGCTCACACCCACCCACATGCAAATATACATACTGTCACTCAAAGTCTCTATATGTAAGCGTACTTCACTGAAGGTTTAGAATAATAACTAAAGCACAGAAAATGTAGAAAATTAATTATAAGACTCCCTATTTATTGAAGTTAATTCAGCCATCTTACCACCATGAATCTTTACTTCCATGTTCATATCACACCGAAGATAACCTCATACCCTTGTCACCTTTTTGAGTCCTTTTTTATTCTTCTCTCTGTGTGTCTTCCTTTTGATTCCAAACAAATTTAGACTTTTCTCTGCTGTACCCTCTTTTCCCAGACTCTAGATTTTTATACATTCATGGACTATCATATTATTTTTCTAAACAAGACAATGTTTTTCCTGTGGATGTGCCAGAACAAATTAATTAATATTACTACACATTTAAGAACAGTTATAAAAAAATAATCTAGCTGCACACATTGAAATAGCACATTACTCTAAAATACTTGGTTTACAGCCATGAAAGAAAGTTATTGCCCCACTTACTCACCAGCAACTGCTATTGTCAGAGTTCAGAGTTTCAGGCTTTCAAGTACGTGTGCAGTGGCTTTTCATTATTCTTTTAGCTGGAATTCTCTAATAATAAATAATGTGCAGCATTTTTAATATGAAAAAAAAATACTTGGTTTATTCTTTCTTTTGAATGCTAATGAAAACATAATTGCATAATAAATGTAATATTTATTTAAAAGTTTTATTCTTGACTTCTTAAAATCAGGCACATAAAACTATAGTAAATTCCCTTTCGAATGCATAAAGACACTACCTATATGTGACAATAGTTAAATTAATTTATGAAAAAGTCATTCTTTCATTTTATTATAAAAGATCAGCTAAGGAGTAATGAAATTTAGTAAACTGTTTGTATCCTGTAAGTTTTCTTATCAGGAAATGTCAAGCTACAGTTAAGACACTGAAGACAAAGTGAGAAAAGTATAAAGATTCATGAGAATATCAGGTAATTGTTAATGACAGCAGACAGGCCTTACCAGGGTTCACTATTTTGCCTTTTGTCTCCATTCTGAGGATTTGAGTGAAGGCTTTTGTGGTTATGTACTGCATAACACTCATTCATAGATACTAACTGGAAAGAGCTATTTTTCAAATTCTGTACATGTAAGCTCTAGTGGTTTGAGATTGTTTTCTATGTTGTTCTAAAATCTTGGCATCCATAAAAGATGTTCAAAACTCCATGATACAGTTGACTGACAGGTACTTCTCTGCCAAATTTCAGTAGATGTTCCTTTGGGATGGCACACATTTTAAAAGATAAGGTTTTTATGGTATCTAACTGGGAGCAAAGGAAGAACCATTGGTGGCTAAAGAGGTCCAATCGGAGAAAGCTCACACACATCCCCTCAACCAAATGTCTCCACCATCCTGCCCAGAAAAAGCAACTCCCACTATTTGAATCATTCACCAGGAATAAGACAGTAACTTCGCAGGAAATTTCTAAACAGTAATCCATGAATCTTTATGGGCTATTATCTCACATAATATACTCTTACACAGATATATTTTAATGCTATGTGGTGGGGGGCCAAGTTGGAGGCATGAAACAAATGTTGGATGTCCAAGTGGGAAGAGCAGATAATGCTGTGCGTGCACACTTTGATTACCTAAGAGGTAGTATGGAATAATAAACAAATTGAGGGTGAAAGGTGGGGACTTAATTCTAAAATCATAACCACTTAGCATAGTATTTTTTCTATCACAGCTGCCTAGTTGTTTTGTTTTTTTCCCCCCTATGGTAGCTTCATTCTGGGATACAGGCTAAATTATCCAAAAAATTCAGGCGCCTGGGTGGCTCAGTCGGTTGAGCATCCGACTTCCGCTCAGGCCATAATCCTGTGGTCTGTGAGTTCAAGCCCCACATCAGGCTCTGTGCTGACAGCTCAGAGCCTGGAGGCTGCTTCGGATTCTGTGTCTCCCTCTCTCTCTGCCCCTCCCCCGCTCATGCTCTGTCTCTCTCTCTCTCTCTCTCTCTCTCTGTCAAAAATAAATAAACATTAAAAAAATTTTATAAATCCAAAATAATACAGAAAATTATGTATTTGAATAATTAAATTTACCAAATTGGATGTGGGGAAAGTAAATCCACAAAAATCAACTATATATGTATATTCTATCAATAGATAGACAAAATTTGAAAATAGTATGCTATTTTTAACACATCAGAAAATGTCAAATACAAAAGAGTAAATCTCACTTCTCAAAAAATATATAAATCCTATATAGACAGAAAAACATTATTGAAAGTAACTTGGAAATACCTAATTGCACTGAAAAAAGTTATTTCTCCCATTTACATAAAACTGATTTTCTTTACTTCTTTTTAAAGTTTATTTATTTGTTTTGTAAGAGAGAGAGAGAAAAAAAAACACAAGTGGGGGAGGGACAGAAGGAGAGGGAGAGAGAGAGAGAGACAGAGAGAGAGAGAATCCTAAGCAGGCGCCACACTGTCAGTGCAGATCCCAATGCAAGGCTCCAACTCACTAACCATGAGATCATGACCTGAGCTGAAGTCAGAGGCTTAACTGAGTGAGCCACCCAGGCACCCCAATTTACTTCACTTTTTAATGCACACTAATTCCTGGTATGATGACATGTCCTGCAACTCTTTGTCAGAGGATTGCCCTCAAGCTGTCAGAGGTCACATGGGTACAAAGAAAGCCACAAATGTAGAAATCACCCTTTCAGGGAAGCCCTTTCCAAAGGCTGATGGGGTTAGGGATATGGAATACTCGAATTACCTTGGTCTTGATTAAATATTTCTGATGCATTACCTATATGCTCCAGAGTTTTCTTGTGATACTGAGCCAAGGTAAATTTCATGGGAATTTACTTGATATAAACTATTTGTATGTTATTCACAATAGCCAAGGTATGGAAACAACCTATGTGTCTGTCAACAGACAAATGGATCAAGAAAACATGATACATATATCCACGCCCATAAAGTAACATTTACCTTTGTAAAAAAAGTAGGGCATCCTGTCACTTGCGACAACACGGATGAACCTAGAAGGAATTATACTGAGTGAATGAAGCTAGGCAAAGATAAATTAGTGCACAGCATCATTTACATGTGAAATCTAAAAACAGAATAAAAGAAAAACAAGCAAATGATAAAACAAAATAAAGCCGAAATCACCAGAAATAGGTAACACAAAAGCTATTGCCAGGGGCTGAAGAGGAGGATGGGAGTTAAGGAGGCTGATAAAGGCTACAAATGTTCAATTATAAGACGAAGATGTCTGAGGATCTAATGTAAAACATGGTGACTATAGTTGATAAGACTGTATTGTGTAATTGAAATTTGCTAAGAGAGTACTTAAATTTTCTCACCAAAAAGGAAAAAAAAAGGTAATTTTTGAGGTAATAGAGGTTAATTAACCAATGGGAGAATCCTTTCACAATGTATATGTATTTGAAATCATCACATTGTAGACTTTAAATGTCAGTTATATCTCAATAAGACTGAAAAAGAAAGTAATTAGATTGTGTGACTCTAAAACCAAAAAAAAAAAGAGAAGAAAAATGATCTTTGGCCTCCTTCCTATAAGAGGGGCTAAACATTACCTTCTAATTATAGCAATTATATTCCTTCTTTCCAATTCCATATATATATATATATATATATATATGGAATTCCATATATATATATATAAATGTGTATATATAGTGTATATATATATATATATATATATACACTATATATACATATATATACACATTTCTTTTTCTTACTTTCTTACCAGGACTTCTAGTACCATATGCAATAGAAATGATGATAGTGGGCATCTCTATCTGAATCCCAAGCCCAGAGAGAAAGCTCTCAGTAATTCAAAATAAACTGTTTTCCTTATTAATTTTCTTTAATTTTATATGCATATTCAATAAAACTTATTGCCTTAAATTATGCTTAGCAAACAGCATCTGAAGAGCTGCACCAACTTTGTTGGATTTGCTTTCATGTTATAATTACTTACACCCATTTTTTCATCATATCTATGTCCTTACCTTTTTTAATGTTTATTTTTGAGACAGAAACAGAATGCGAGTGGGTTGGGGCAAAGAGAGAGGGAGGCACAGAATCTGAAGCAGGCTCCAGGCTCCGAGCTGTCAGCACAGAGCCCAATGCGGGGCTCGAACTCACAAGCTGTGAGATCACGACCTGAGCCGAAGTCGGATGTTCAACTGACTGAGCCACCCAGCCACCCCTATGTCCTTATTTTTAAAATGTGTCTCTTCTAAACAGCATATGCATGATTTATGTGTGTGTGCAATCTGAAAGTAGTCTTGTAATTTGACCAATTAGTACATTTCTATTAATTATATTAAAACTTGCATCCTGCATCTTAACTCTTTGTTTTCCATTAAATCTATCTGTATTATGTATCCCCCCTTCTACCCTTTCTCTATCTTGTCTTCTTGAAGATTAATCAAATAATTTGACTTCTGACTTTTGGCATGCCTACCAACTGTAAGTAAATGCCATACATTGCATTCAAAACATTTGTACTCGATGTCACATTTTCCTGAGTCCAGAATGTAGTCTGATTACTTCACTCCAATCAGGGATTGAGCTAAAGGTTTGATAATTTGAAGTTTGTGTGAGGTTGTGTTTACTTCATTTTGCCCAAAAGAGGCATTACTCTAGGTTTTTGAACTGACTCTTGGGACTACCCCCCAAAGAAATCTGAACTCTAAATTTGTCTTCAAAGCATGACACACAGTTCCCACTCTACTCTTCACTATTTTGTTTATTTTTTCCCCCATTCTATACAACTTTTCCATTCAGTAACTGTTTTGAGGGGAAGACCAGCCTACATAAAACTCGATTCTTACACACACCCCAGACAGCATTATATCCCAGGGGTATATTGGCCACTCAAGTTTCTGATTTTGTCTTACCATTTCTATGACACCACCATCATCTCAGAAACATTTTTTTCAAGTCCCTCCTCTATGTTTGTATCTAACCAAGGTGTAGGGTGCCAATTCACCCTGGTTCACTGGAGACTTTCCTGGTGTTAGCACTAAGAAATCTCACATTCTGGGAAACTTCTTAGTTTTAGGCACCTTCTAGGAAGTTAATATTTGGTGAATAATAATGAATACATTTTATCTGGCTTTTAAATCCTGGCATTGAAATGAAGGTAAATGCATAATGAAATAATCACAAAGTAACTGACATCAAACCCTGAGTTATTTAAAATGTGTTTCAAACATCAAGATATTATGCTTAAGAAAAATAGTGAAAAGCCAAATGGAATAGCCTAGTGCAGGGAAGTAGGGGGTTGGAGTAGAAGCTGATTATATTCCATTGAAGAAAATGAATATATTCAATGGTTGAAACAACTTAAATAGTTCATTGAGATTGGATGGTTTGGAAGTTATCTAAATATCATGTATTCATCTGCTAGGTCTGCCATAATGAAGTACCTGAGACAGGGTGGCTTAAAAGAAATTTACCATCTCACAGTTCTGGAGGCTAAAAGTCTGAAATCAAGGTATCAGCAGGCTTGGTTTCTTTAGACAGTTTTGAGGGAAGAATCTTTTCCTGGATTCTATGTGGTTTATAGATGATCATATTCACCTTATGTCTTTTTATATCATCTTCTCTCCATTTGTGTCTATCTCTGTTTTAATTTCCCCCTTTGTACCACATTAGTCATATTAGATTAGGGTCTATCCTAGTGATTTCATCTTAACGAATTGCATCTGCATTGATCCTGTTTCTAACTAAGTGTACATTCTGAGGTGTGGGGGTTAGAACTTAAGCATATAAACGGGGCAGGGGCACATAATTCAACCCATAACAGGTGGCAATTCAATACGTGACCTGTGAGGAAGAAGTGGGGTATTGGTGTGCTAGGAAAAGATAGTTTGAGAGCTGATTTACTGAAGAACCCCCTTTTCAGATAAAAATACGAACAGCTGTGCACTTATTTTTGAACTATCTTTAACTTAAGCTGTAAGTTTGTGAAGTGTTATTTAACCAGCAAGTCTATTGAAACTGAAAACAAGTAGGTGCAGAAGATTTTTCCAAATACAAGTACATTTGTCTGAAATTTTTACATTGTACCAGACCGTGAAAGGATATCAGCCATAGGGGATTGGTACAAAAAGTTACCTTATTCTAGATAATGAGAAAGTATGTTTATGTAACTGCCTGCATCTAAATCCTATAGTTGCTATTTTAAGTTAATAAGCTTTGAAGCCATTAAAATATTCACTCAGCTTTCAAATGTTTAAAGTACATCTCGTAATGATCATATTAAGTTTCTAGAGAGTTTTAAAATAGTTCAAATGGATATCACTTATTATATTATACGAAATGGAAAAGGTTATGATAAATTGTTATTTAAAAAATATTCAGTTCAACTCTGACTTATTAATTTTCCAGCTTAAAAGCGGTTAACATTACTTAATGTGTAATAAAGATTTTTAGGTCATTATTTATTTTAAAGCTAATCTCTTTGAAATTACTTTAAAAATGCCCACCCTTCAGTTTGTTAATACAGGAAACACCTTTGTCTATAAAAGAATTTAGCTTGCTAAAAGCATTTGTAAAACACAAAATAGAGTAAGTAAAACTACTTACATTTTAAATATGAAGAAATGGTTCCCAGTTTTATGAAGCAGGAATAAAACATTTGTATAACCTCTATTTATTTATTTTTTTTCTAAAGCATCCCTGATTAGATTTTACTAATCAGTACTATCCACTTGTTTTCAGAAAACCTAATATAATGCCATTTGACCTTCCACACAAAATTCAAGCACTTAAGCTGAAATCCATAACACTTTATCTTTGTGCTAACTGCCAAATTTGCTATCATACCATATGTCCAACATACAATTTGCATTTGAATTGGGAAAAGCAAATGATGTTTTAATGATTTCATGTGCTGAAGAATGAGGTAGATGGCAGAAAGGGAAGACAATACACATTCAATAGATATCTCATTTGTGATATTCTTTCAGTCATGACACGCTGCAAAAGGGAGGCACATTCTCTAGAGTTACTTATGAATAATCCCTAAAAATAAATATTAGGTTTAGAGAGAATTAGAAGTATACCATAATACTCTTATGAGAGATCAACTGCAAAGCCATGTTAAATTGAGCATTGACTATCCATTTTCACTAAGATGCATATTATGATTGGATGATAAATGAAATTCCACTTGATGATTTGATGCCTCACATTGAAAACATGACAACACATACTCAGGGTGCTTTTGAAGAATGAAACACATTTTATTAATATTTCAAACAGTATATATTTTTTTAAAAATCCAACCCATTTCACAAAGATACTAAAGAGCAACCTAGAATATGAGTTGTGTCATCATTAAAATGACAAATATTACTTGAGGTATATATCTATATATGATGATATAGATATAGATATAGATATAGATATAGATATAGACATAGATATAGATGTATATATAGACATAGATAGATGATATAGATATAAAATAATCTTAGATGATTGTCCATATGTTAAAATTCCATTTGAAATTAAAAGGCATTGAAAATAGAAACATATGCCATAGTTCATTAATGTATTTCAACTATTTGAATGGAAATATACTGCAAGTTGGTATAAGACTGACCCAGTAGAGCAATGAGAGAAATTTAAAGGAAGAGAAAATTAAGACATACTGTGTGAGATACCCTTTTACGTGTTTTCTTAATTAAGATGATAAAAAGTATGACTTTAGAGACTATGAGGTAAAAAAAAAAATGTGGGAACTATTAATAAAAATAATAGTTCTGCTCCGAATGGACACACTTTTTTGTTCTTAGAGGTAACAGTTGATCTCCATTTTTAAGTAAAACAACCAATAGAAAAGTTTCCAATAGGGTTGATATGAATACAGACTGTTACAGTTTACTATGACATTTGTTTTCACCAGATAATATAGAAAAATAAAATAGTTATGTTTATCTATAAATGTGTCAATAACTGCATATCCTGAAATATCCAAAGCTTTAACTGAATTTTAAAATAGTGTCATACTATCTTCAACTGTATATTTACAAAGAAGGCTTAAAGTCATATAACTTTGAACTTAAAATGTGCTATGGCAATAATCAAATCTGGCCTTCATTTTCTGGAATGCAGCAAGATTAAATAACATGTCTTTGGTTTCACAGACACCAAACCGAGCTCAAAACCCAGCTCATCTGACTGATGAGTCAAGAGGTAGCAGTAAGTTGCTTTTCTCTAATCATGTAAACCTTACTGGAAAAAGAGTTGCCATGTGTATATCACAGAGGACAGGATATAATGCTTTGAGTAATTTTTAACAGTAAATATATGGCTTAAACTCATCACAAGGAAACAGAAGTATTTGTAATGGGGAATGTTATCTCCATGTACCTATCTTCGTATTCTTCTCTTTTTTCTTTCTTTTTTTCCTTCCTTCCTCCTTCCTTTAAATAATAGATTCCACTTATCACCCCCTCACCTCAGTTTAAGCTGAAGACATTATTATGCAGCTGGCAACTACATTTCCAGACTCTATAGCAGCAAAATGCAATTTTGTACTCAGTTGGTTCCAACAGAGTATAGCTGGTAGTGTTGTGGCCAATTTCCTCACCATCTTGTTATTGATCAAGCTTGGCTTGATTTTTTTCTCCCTTATTTTTGGCTGGAAATGTCAGTGGTCTGGAGTCACATCAGGGATGGCAATCAATTATTGGAATTATTGGAATTTTTTGTAGCATATAAATATTTTAGTTTTCAAATTCATGATAAACATACCCATTCCCATTTTTACTCAATTTAATTAGTTTTGAATCATTAATTGAATCTATTAGAATAATTTAAGGGATATAGGAATTTAAAATTTGGTTAAAGAGAATTTGTATCCAAATACTTTGTTCCTGGTCTTCCCTGTGCATTACTAACAGAAACATATAGTGAATATGAGTGTTAGCAAAATGCTCATGTGACTTAAATCAATCTTACATTGACTTTGTTGTGTTGTGTGAATTCTCATGAATAGATTGACTTACCAAAGACCTTTTTAAACACATGTGTGTGTTTACTGGCATTATTTTTTTTTTTATATGGAGATACGTTATGAGTAATCTAACAACTTTTACCTAACAGAGAGTAAGATCTGTATATTTGATGAGTGAGCATAAAATAAAAAAAATCAGGATCCAGTCCTAGATCAGAAAGAGACCAATAAAACCATGGAGACTTACACAATGTTAAGAAGCATACATAAAAATTCCTTTATAGCATATATTACATGTCAAGCACCATTATAAACAAAATAGATGCATTAATTAATTTTCATAATATGCCTATCACTTAATATGATTATTGCCATAATTATTATTGATGTATAAAAGATATATAAATAAATAAAGCTATTAATGTCTGAAGTATGAACCTACTAAATATTAGCACCGGTATTCAAATCCAGACAGCGTAACTTCATATTATCTATTTTTAGCCACCATCCTATAAGCCTTCCAATAATGGAAGGGGGCATCTGTGACATGGGTAATCATGTGTTTGTTCCTGGAAAATCAAAGGAGAACATTTTTTGGAAAGCAAGGTTACCAGAGAAAAATGTGTCCAGATATACACTGTCTTAGTTAATGCTTTACACATAAAACATTGGTGATGTAATTATGCTAATTTTGAATAGCGCCCCTTCTATTTGATGAGTCACAGGAATAATTTCAGAAACAAAACATTAGATGTAAATAGATCAAAGTTTCATGGGTCAAATCCTTTGTTGACCCTAGGATTTCTGAATAGTCTTACTTTTTTGTTTTATTCTCAGATACCCAGCCCCAACCTATGTTATCATGTGAGTTCTTCCTGTCTGCTTCAAGGAGATTCTCCAACAATGAGTGTTTAGTCATGCCAATAATTACTGAGTACTAAGAATCTGTACCTTAAGAGATGCAAAATATAATGCATCCTGTAGATCCAGAGGATGAGCAATGAATACTTGTGTTTTGGAAAAGAAATATAATGAAGAAAAAAATATTCTTTAACACTTACTAGAAGTCATTTTACATGTTATCTTTTACATCCAATCAAAAGCCTTGAAAATAAGCCCCTAGTGTCAAGGAAAATTATAGTAGAAGAGTATAGGGAATTCAAGGATGAAATTAGTATAGTATTAGTATAGAATATTCAAGGGTGAGATAGTATAGCATAGCATAGTATAGTATAGTATTCTTATTATTATGCTAATAGGGAACTCTAGTGTCAAGGGTGATAAGATAAATGCTTGAGTGTAAAAGGAGTAAGGCAGCAGCCACTCCCAAGTTTTCAAATTGAACAACTGGTATATCCAGTATGAGCCGATCACTTTGAGAGTCCTGTCTCCATGATTTCCAAACTTAGAGAATCTTACTCAGACCACAGGCAGCAAAAACAGTTCCAACCCAAGAACTGATGCCAAAACTGTACCTCAGCAGCAGAAGATGCATCTCTGAACATTAAAATCAACACATTTTGCTAAAATATTTTCAAGTAATGGAAGGTATTTTCAGGGACGGAGCCCAGAACTGCACAGATACAGTTAGATGCTGAATGAGCATCACAGAAAATCTTGCCCTGCGCCTGCTCATTCTCCATACATAGCTTGAATCACTAAGTTTAGACACTCTCATCCATGAGCATGACCTTCCTGCTGAGATTTAAAACAGAAAGAAAAGCACTCAGTAAAGGTTCCAGCTTAATCAGTCATATGTCGGAAAGCTAGCCAACATGTATACCCATCATCCATCTGGGCAAAAGGCTTTACAGCTTTTAGACTTTAAATGACTCACTCTGCAAAGCTCTTTCCAGATTAATGGTGGCTCTAATTTCTCTATTAGACGGACCAGAATATTAGGGAGGCAAATCTTTGCTATTATGCTCCCAGAAAATGAACTCCCCCAAAGCATAGCTGAGTATAATAGCTGATAAAACCTTGAAAAGCGCAAGGTTAAAATTGTGTTTATCTGCACCATGCCATCTGTATCCCCTAACAGCTTGAACAGGAAGGATTTGTTCCTAAAGCATTATTATTTTTGCTAAAAATTGTCCTTGTTTTTCACTACCCCAAGGAAATAAATGGCATTGTAAAAATGAGACTGCATTTATTATAACCTAACCTATGGACCACTTTTTCAAAAGTAATTTGGTCATTTGACATCATATACCTCCCAGTGAGAATAAATAGAAATAATGTTTTTTGTTCTCTTCAAGTTCAACTTGCCCTTTCTGTCAGCTTTCCTTCCACATCCTTTTTCATCCAGTTATCCATATCATAATTGGTTTATAATAAATAAACCTCTTCTCAAAATATTCCTGAACTTATTTGTCAAATTTGGTATTTTGCTATTTTATTAGATTATGGCTAGATGCCAGTATGGTGTTCCTTGAGAGGCATTAACCATTAAGAGGGCCAGGGAGGACTTCTGGGTACAGGCAGTATTCTTTTTGGTGTTGGTATTGACTATGTAGTTGTGTTTCAGTGTGTGAAAATTCACAAGGCTCCAAACTTAGGATTTGTTTTCTCTTCATCTATAAATGTTACCTTTCAATAAAATTTACACAGAAAAGATGGTCTATTTAATGAAATTTAGTAATACCCAGAGCATTGGTTCAATAAAATAGAATAGAATTTCACAAGAAACAACTTTTCTGAGGAAGGCGCAACACTTAAACCACTTCTAAGATGCACTTTTAAATAAATTACAAGGAACCACAGCATCTTAGTGATCTCTAACTAACTAAATAAACATGAGTAAGAAAAATTATTTGAAACTAAGTTTTTACTTCTCAAAATAAGCTGTCACAACATCTCCTGGAGACAAGGAGTACACACTAGCAGCTATACTTCTACTAAATTTTTTTAAGTTTATTTATTTGAGAGAGCGTAAGCATTTCTTTTGAGCTCTTGTGCAGCGTGGAGCCTGCTGTGGGGCTCGAATTCATGAACTGTGAGAATATGACCTGGGCCAAAATCAAGAGCCTGCCACTTAACTGACTGAGCCACCCCAGCGGCCCCTACTTCTAATAAATTATGATGGGGCAAATACAAAACCCTTACACGTTTTATATTTCCATGTATACATATTTGCACTTACATGTTTAAATATTTACAATAATATGTGAATGCTCACATATTCTTTAAAAAAGGTAAAAGTAGTACACTCAAATGTACATCTAGGTTGGCTATGGAGCACCCCTGCTATGATCAGAGTTTATTTGTGGTACATTGCATACAAAATTTAGATTTAAACATGCGAAACCTGAGAAACCGAACGACATAATCCTAAAATGCTTTGCCTTGACTGAGAGAGATCTCTTTCAACCTTAGAATGCTATTTGAAAATCAAGAGTTTTTTTTCTTTATTAAATACACCAGTGGTATTATTAAAGATGAATTAAATCTCCCAAATTGTCTAGTCCACTGTTCTCTTATTATGACAGATATCTAGAAGAGGTAAGGAAGAAGCCATGGAATATATAAGAAGAAGAAGAATTTTGAGAAAATTATGAAAAGTTAGAATAAAACTGGTTTAGGTTGTCGAGCATTCTAAATTTCTCTTGTCAGTGCACTAAGAGAAAGACAATTCCAAAAACCAAGAATCTGTCCACCCATAGATATTTTATAGGTGAATAGATCTCCCCAAGAGGGCAAGATATTTGATAGTCTCTGTACACATACTTGCATGATTGTTAACAAAGTGATCATTTGAAGATCCCATGGGTACACGGGAAGGTTGTATTAGGTATTAGGTTTACATTAGGTAAATAGACAATTTCTATCAGTGAAGCAATGGGTCCAAATGAAAGGTTGAAACAAATAAGATAATAAGATAAAAAGTTCTGAATTAACTTCCTGTCATTGAAGGAGTAAATGAAATTTATAAACAGCTTATGAAAATATACTGCAAAATACTTAGTATAAAATAAGTGATTAATTATAAAAGTTAGAGTCAAGGAAAACAAACTCAGAACAAAACCTCTAGTATTTGCACCCTTCCCATGCACAATGCAAAATTGACTCTCTTGTCCCCACACTATCATCAGAAGAGCCTTTCTTTACCTTTCCCCATCTGATTATTCAAACCATAAATAAATGAAAGATAAACCTTTTTTTTTTGTTTTAATGAACAGATTTTTATGTTCGTGATTACTGCAGGATAACCCAGCCTACATTTAGTCATCTACATAACCACAGACAAACAATAGCGTCTCTCTAATGCTCATGGATCAAGAATCAGAGGTTCATTAGGTCCATTATAAGAAGTCCTAAATGTAATTAAAAATGGAAGAAAAATAATGATATCATTAACAAAAAATTCAAAGTGTAAAGGGGAAGGTGAGGTGCTTTTATATGAGTGTGCATTTATATTGTTGAATGGAAGGCCCACAACTTGTTCACACCTCCTTATGTCTACATATATGAACAATAACCTTTCACACTGACTCTGGTCTTAACTCTGCAATGCGTTTTGGTCAAAGGTACTGTTGCAAATGTGAAACAGACATATGAAAATGTTTGTGTATTTGAGCTTATTTTATTTTAATTGCTCTTGGAAACCTGTTGCTATGAAAACGAACTAGAATATCCTGGTGGTTGATGAGGGACATGTGTTCCCAGGCTTTGTTATTGGCCCAATTGACAGGCACCTGACTTCAAGGCACAAGAGTGAGGTCATCCAAGACCAGTGTGTGAATGAGCTCATCTAAGCCCAGTCCATCCCATAAAATCTATGCTCTGTAAAATCATGAGCTAAATAAGTGGTTGTTGTTTTAAACCAACTGAGTTTTGGGGAATAATCGGTTACATAGGAAAACTAACTAGTACTCAGACTGATAGCAAAGTGCTATAACATTCATTCTGCATTCTGCATTTGCTAAATAACAGTTACTATATCAATCTACAACTATCAAAAATGAGGGAAAAGGTTCAGACTGTTAATAATTCCATGCAGTATTTAAATACACCTCCTTTGGCAGAGTTTATACTCTCCCCTTATTCTCTTCTTTTATCCTGGGCAAGCTTTAGGGGAAAATTTGGACTGCTGTTAGTACAACTGCTGTATATATTGACCCACTGTTGACATGCCAGCCAGGTGCAAATGCAGCATAGGTACCGTGGTATTGAATGTTCTGAGGACATTCTAGACATGGCTTAGTTCCTTTCTTTTCTTTTCTTTATTTATTTTATTTTTCAATGTTTATTATTTTATTTATTTATTTATTTTTATTTTATTTATTTATTTTTTTAATATATGAAATTTATTGTCAAATTGGTTTCCATACAACACCCAGTGCTCATCCCAAAAGGTGCCCTCCTCAATACCCATCGCCCACCCTCCTCTCCCTCCCACCCCCCATCTACCCTCAGTTTGTTCTCAGTTTTTAAGAGTCTCTTATGCTTTGCCTCCCTCCCTCCCTAACCTATTTTTATTTTTCCTTCCCCTCCCCCATGAACTTCTGTTAAGTTTCTCAGGATCCACATAAGAGTGAAAACATATGGTATCTCTTTCTCTGTATGACTTATTTCACTTAGCATGACACTCAACAGTTCCATCCACGTACTTTGCTACCAATATGTATAATGACATGTACGTGTGTAACAAAATCATTGAAAGCTTTATTTATAACTGGAATCATTGAATAAAAAAGCATAAGCATTTGCATTTGCTTCTGCTTTTTTACTCAATGATTCCAGTTATAAATAAAGCTTTCAATGATTTTGTTATACAAATGCTTCTGCTTTTTTATTCAATGATTCCAGTTATAAATAAAGTGTTCAATGATTTTGTTATACAAATGCTTCTGCTTTTTTATTCAATGATTCCAGTTATAAATGAAGCTTTCAATGATTTTGTTACACACGTACATGTCATTATACATATTGGTAGCAAAGTACCATTGAGGTGGTTTGCTATAGAGGTAAAGAAACTTCTCAACATACCTGTGGAGGAGAAAATAAGGAGGGCTTATAAAAATTCAATATCAAATTAGAGGTATTATAATGTTATTTAATTATATGTTATATGATTATAATTTTATGCAATTATATGATTATATTTAAATACATAGTTAATAATATAAAGTAACAAAACAAAACATATCATTATAACTCTAATAACTATAATATAATCACATAATTTATAATATGGAATATAGACTAATATAATATTACTAAAAGTAATGAGACAATCCATCCTAATTATTAAGAAGAGAAATTCCTTTAAAAAATTTTTTTAAAGTTCATTTATTTTGGAGAGAGACAGAGACAGCACGAGTGGGTGAGGGGCAGAGAGGGAGGGAGAGAGAGAGAATCCCAAAAAGCCTCTGCACTGCCAGCACAGAGCCCAATGCAGGGCTCAAACTCATGAAACCATGTGATGACCTAACCCGAAACCAAGAGTGGGAAACCTAACTGACTGAGCCACCCAGGTACCCCAAAAGGAGAAATTCTAAAAATTGTTTACTTGTGAGTAGTAGGAATGGAAAGGGGTTACAATATAAGATATCATTCATTTTATTTTTTTTTGCCATTTGAACATTTAGTTTCTTGAACATGAAATGTGTTTATAATAAATACACAGGCATAAAGAGTAAAATTATCTTCCCTGATTTAATATAAAGAATACACTGACTATTTGTTTGGAGTACAAGTAAATAATTTAACTATATAATTTAAAACATTATATATGGGAACAGAGATTTAACATGGGATGGAACACAAAATCTGCATTTGGTTTTTATAGATTTTTGAGATGGAATTGATGTAAAGCAAACTACACATATTTAATGTGGATCATTTGATGTATTTAGACACGTGTCTAAGAAACTCTCACGACTATCAAGAAAACGAACATTTCCATCAACCTGAGAAGTTTCTTCGTGCACCTTTGTAATCAATCTCACTCACTCCAGACCACCCACAGGTGGGTAACTGATCTGGTTTCTGTGACTATGGAGTAGTATTTCTAGAATTTTATATAAATGGAATCATAGAATATGTACTGTTTTTTAATGTAGCTTTTTTTTATGAGTTTATTTATTTACTTTGAGAGATAGAAAGCACCAGCAGGAAAAGGCAGAAAGAAAAGAAGAGAATGAGAATCCCAAGCAGGCTCCAGTTTATGATTGCAGAGCGTGATGTGGGGCTTAAACTCATGAACCGTGAGATCATGACCTGAACTCAAACCAAGAGTAGAACGCTTAACCAACTGAGCCACCCAGGAGCCCCTAATATAGCTTTTGACTCATCATCATGACTTCAACGGTTTAGCCGTGTTGTTGTATATACATTTTTACCTTTAATTAAGTAGTGTTTTATTGTATGGGTTAGTTAATGCAAAATTCATTGGTGACCTTGATACTTTGGGGGATAGAGCACAAATGTAGTAGATGAGAACCATGTAAATGAAGATGAAATACTGAAAAAAATGTTTGTGTTTTTAAAAGAAGGATTGTTCTGAAAAGAACATATGTATCGCATTACAGAAAGATGAACCAAGTATGTAATGTTTGAGTTTATGTTTATTGTTTGGTTTATCAGTTATTTGTTCTGTTTGTTTGGTCAGATGGGAGATGCCACAGCATGTTAGTAACCTGGAGTGCAAGTTCAAGAGAAAGCAAGCCATTTGATGACATCAAAATAGAAGCTCACATTAGGAATAAAATTCACAAGGAAGCAAAAGATTGGCATTTAATAGAAGCCGTGATATTTTTTTATTGATATAGAATGGAAGCTAAGAGAATATGAGAACAAATGTACATATTTGGAAGTTTTGGTGGTAGGAAGATAAGGAAAACACTATATGTTTGTTTCTCTATTTTAAAATAGAAAAGAATAGAAATACAAATTTAGAGAGGGGTGTTAGGGAAGGTAATATAGGAGGTTTAAGAAGACAAAGTGAAAGACTTGGATTTTACCTTCAGGCTAAACTTATAGAGCTCTAAAATAAGCATTTTCTTTCTTGAGGTAATCATGGTAAATTGTTAAAAATATTTGAGCAGTAATAAAATAGAGATTAGGATTTAAATCCAAACTCTATTACTAAATGCATGAATTTGGGCAAAGTATATAACGTCTCAAGCCCCAACTTTTCCATCTATAAATCACAACGTATAGTTTTCATCTTGCATTCATTGTGAAGATTTGTCAAGATCAGATATAAACATTGACATTCTATCATGACATCTCAAAATTAACATACTAAAATTCCCTGTTCCTTTGTAAAAATCAGAACCACATGAATAGTTTTGAACAGAGTCACTGATGCTTATGAAATTATTCTTAGCGGTATGAGTGCAAAAGTAAGGAAGTGCATTGTGGAAATCTGGAATCTACAGATCTAACAGTGGAAATATGATCGTGCTGGTGTGGGCTCCTCAGATCCTTGCAGTGGAAATGAGCAAACGGCCGTGTTCCTCTTATTCTCTTTCTCAACATGGATTCTTCCCAGTTATTTGTTTTTCCCTTTTCTTTTTCTTTTGCTGGGTGTTCTGTATGAATTTGTTCCTTTTAGATCAATGGAATGGCTGGGTGTGAGTATAATTGTTAGAAACATACTATTTTCATCTGCTTCCTCAATAGCTAGTTCTCGGCAGCTCCCACTGGATACTGAACTAGCAGAAGGAGACTGCAGCTGCCGTCACCACAGACATCTGAGCAGGTTCACACTACCTGAGGGCACAGAGGGCCTCAGAGAGCAATGAGCACCAATGAGACTGTAAAGACCTGTGAAACAAGAAATTGGCCCAAATCCTTCTTTTTCTTGCTGTTCAGCACAATTCCCTGTTTGCCACTCTGCTGAAGGCCCCATCAGTTTGAGTAATGAGTCTAAAAACCAACACAAGATTAATTACTCTAAGCCAAGTGAGTTTTAGTCTGGAAGCAGCTTTAGATGGATTAACCCCCAATTTCATAATAGGTGGCATAGAGGAATGGGGAATGAAAGGAAAGTAATGCACACAGAAGAAAACTTACACAGATATCATTTCCAGGTGACGTAAAACATAAATAAAACTATCTGCAATTACTAATATAAAATATGGAATATTATCATTTAATAGATAAACCTAGGCTTGGAAAAGTCATGGGATCACAGAGTTTCTTAAGTAGCAGTACCATACTCGAACACATTTTTTCCATTTTACTTTATCCCAGAGAATTGAGTGTCTTTTCTCACTCATCAAATTTTTAAAAAGTAATAGGAAACGCTCTGGGGTGACTTAGAAACATCTTTTCTTTCATATGCAAGTTTTACATAAGAAAACTCAATAAATGTTTTTAATTCTTTTTTTTTTAAGTTTATTTATTTTGAGAGACAGAGAGAGCACCAGTGCAAGAGGGGCAGAGAGAGAGGAAGAGAGCGAGAATCCCAAGCAGGCTCTGTACTGTCACACTGTCAGTGCAGAGCCAGACGCGGGGCTTGAACTCACAAACCTTGAGATCATGACCTGAAACAAAACCACGAGTCAGATGTTTAACTGACTGAGCCACCCAGGCACCTCTCAACAAATCTTTTATAAAATTTGTAGATCAAATTTTGATAAATTCATAAAAAAATACATAAATTGCCAGAAATGACTTTGAGGAGATAGTTTATAATTTTTCATAATTTTTAAAAATTTTTTAATGTTTATTTATTTTTGAGAGAGACAGACAATGTGAGCAGGGGAGGGGCAGTGAGAGAGAGGGAGACACAGAATCTGAAACAGGCTCCAGGCTCTGAGCTGTCAGCACAGAGCCCGATGTGGGACTCCAACTCACAAATCGTGAGATCATGACCTGAGCCAAGAACGCTTAACCAACTGAGCCACCAAGGCGCCCCTATAATCTTTCATAATTTTTATGGACAAATTATCTTTAATAAGTAAATTAGCATTAATAAATAATTCCATGATGAGCTACTTTGAAGATAGGCAATTGTAGGTTTTAATTTGTATTAATTATCACTTAGTCTTCTGTAAACATAACTGTTTAATTCCAAGAATCCCTCTTTCCTTTCCCCACCCAAAATGAAAGAAAAGTCTTCAAAGCAACCATCTTTTGTCTCACTGTTTTTTTCATGCCACAACACAGACCCTGATGCGATTTCAGCCCATGCTGCTAAATTTTCAGTCAATGCTCTACCAAACTATATAGGCCAGAGCCACTAAATGATAATACAAGGAAAGCTATGAGATTATACTGTTGCATTTGCTCTTCAGATTGTTTTTTTCTCAATACTAAATAAAGAATTTAATAAGAAATTAAAGTAACTATGACATAATTTGTCTTTTTCCAGAAATAAATTGACACTTTATTCTTTATGCCAAGAACTTGGAAACAACTGCCAAAATAATATTACAGGTAGCCAAATGGCCAGTAATGATTTATTTTAACATGTTCGAGAATAATAGTTCTTATATTTCTATTAAGTTCATTTCTTATATACATATATGATAAATTATTCATGATCAATCAAAAATTATTTACAATCTTTACTTATATTTAATTGAACTAAAATTGACATATAACATTAATTAGTTTCATTTGCACTACACAGTGATTTGATACTTACATACATCCTGAAATGATCATCACAGTAAGACTAGTTAACATCCATACTCTTACATAGCTTCAATTTTTTTTCTTGTGAAGAGAACTTTAAAGATCTACTCTCTTAGCGGGGTGCCTGGGTGACTCAGTCCATTAAGCTTCCAACTTCCACTCAGGTCATGATTTCCAAGTTCATGAGTTCCAGCCCCACATGGGGCTCTGTGCTAACAGTTCAGAGACTAGAGCCTGCCTCAGATCCTGCGTCTCCTTCTGTCTCTGCCCCTTGCCTGCTTGCACTCTGTCTCTGTCGCTCTCTCTCTCAAAAATAAATAAACATTAAAAAAATAATAAAGATCTACTCTCTTAGCAGCTAACAAATATGCAGTTCAGTATTATTAACTATAGTCATCATGGTGCATATTACATCACTATGACTTATTTCTTTATAAGCAGAAGTTTGTACCTTTTGACCCCTTCACTTTATTTGCTTTTATATATTAACTCTTATATGGTGCTTACTATGTGCAGGCAATATTGCAAATATTTTTATTAATAGTAAATTATTTATTCCCACATCTTAATTGAGGTCCTCCAAGAAGTAGGCACCAGGATAAGATGATATGTGAAAGACATTTATTAGGAGAAATGCCTGTGTAGGATAAAGGTGATGAAGTAGGAGTATAAAAGAAGCAGCTTCAGATTCTAAGGCAGGCATGACATCTGGTGAAAGAAGGGGAAGGAAGGACGGTTGCAGGAATTCTCCAACTGCGGCACAGTAGTAAGAAAGATTCTGCAAGGTCAACCGTAGTCCCTGAACCAAAGCTGCCAATGAGGGAAGCTCTGAATCCTACAGAAATAGGTGACACCGGAACCCCTGCCGGGGTTAGTCACTGACTTGGGAACATCCTGGGAAAAGGATGGCTTCAGTCCAAATGCTCAGATGGATGCATAAGGTGGCATATTGGGACAACAGTCAATTTTGCAGCTCCTTGCAGCCAGTTTCTTTTTTTAATGTTTATTTTTGAGAGCGAGATCTCACGTGCATGTGCACACACATGCACACACATGCACACATGAGCACAAGAGCGGGGGAAAGGGCAGAGAGAGAGAATCCAATGAAGCTGTCAGCACAGAGAGAGAATTCCAACCAGGAACTGTCAGCACAGAGCCTGATGTGGGGTTCCAGCTCCCCAACCATGAGATTATGACCTGAGATGAAATCAAGGGTGGGGATGCTTAACCGACTGAAGCCACCCAGGTGCCCCTCCTTGCCGCCAGCTTTGATGAAGGAGATCTGGGTGGACACTACAAATCCATACCTGTCATTCTTCACAACAACCCTCTGAGTTGTGTATCACTCCAGTTCCATTTTAATTATGATAAAACAGAGATGGAGGCTAATTAATATGCCTAAGGTCACATCTCAATGTCCAAGCCATGCAGATTTTCTCATTTGTTGCACAAATGTTTCATACATTCGCTAGCAAAATTCTACATACTTCATATGTATTTTGTATATATCTTTTTTGGTTAAATACTTTATGATAAAATCAGAAGATCATTCTATCACTGTTGATGTTAATATGTAGAATATTAACAGAATATTCAGTTTCCAAGTGATATGTTTTAAACTCCCTCTCAGTAGAAACAGCACTAAGCAACAAGGGATTGAGAAGGTTAACAAATGGATGGAAATATTAGAAGCTGCTCATAATAGTAAATGAAAATTCTGGGAAAAAAAACTCAGATATTAAAAGTTGACTTTTCATTGATTTTCATCTGCCCTCATACCAAGGCAATATTGACAGGAAGAATGAAGGAAAATTCAGATAGTACGAGGCCTTCTTTTCTCTGCTTCCCATTGTTGCTAAAATAAACATATTGGGTCATCTCTCCAGGCCAATATCCTCTGACCTAAAAGTTAATTTTTATTTCTTCAAATTACAGCCCCTCAAAATCTGTGAGTACTCTTTGCAGTGAGAACACAGGGACCGAGAAGCTACACAGTGCAGCAGACTCCCAAGCAAGGCTCTAATCTCCTGATAAATATGTGTCTTAACTCTCCAGTTCTGCGGTTTCTCATCTATGCACAAGAGGAGGCGGATTCTTTCAGAAATGTGGAAAAAGAAGATCATCAGTCACCTGAGAAGTCTTTTTAAAAATCAGGTTTTCGGGCCCAAATGCAGAGAATCAGTTTAATTAGATTAGAGTGAGGACATGGAATTTTCTAAAAGTGCATTAAGATAGATTTGGTTTGGGAATCACCAAACTAGCTTACCTTAGTTATAAAGCTCCTTTTAAAAAATCTCTCCACTTACTTAATGTTAACATTTAAATCTCATTTACCAACATGCTTACATTCAATTAAATTGACTATGATTCTTTTTCATCTAGGCCACGTGATCAGAAAGAGTATCAAAATACATTGCAGTTGCTGTTTAGCCAAACATCACCTAAAATATAACATTCTAAAGCATAATGACAATTAGAAACATAATGCATCTGTTTAGTAGGGTAATGAAATCTTTTATATCAAAACATAATATATATATATATGTATATATATCAAATAAATATATATATATTTATATATATTATATATATTATATATATATATATTATATATATTATTGATATAAATATATATATTTATATCAAAACATTATATATAATATATATATATATTATCTACAATGATATGTTAATCAGTTATTGGTAGAAACACTTGCTATTTATTTGAGACAAAATTTCACATGACTTGAGTGCAAAATTCTTTTTCAGGTGGACATTCCTTTTGTATTTGGAAGTCTGGCCTACCCCAGTACAGTCTAAAATTTCAGTTGAATGATGTTTTTAATTTAAGTTTCTCTATTTTCATATATCAGCCGTAGATTACCACTTCATGTTACAATTACTCACAGTGCTTATCTGTAAATGAAATTCAGAAACATGATGTGAACATAATTTGCTGCCAGCACAAGCTGAGACGCAACTACCCCTGCTCCTGTCACACCTCGTGTTGACACGTTCATTCATAATAATAAACAAAATACACCTTCCAGGAAACAATTTGATTAAACCTTATCAGAGCAACTAACATGTCCTATTTGCGTGTAACATTTCAAATACTCCAGAATTGTACAAGCCGATCTACAGAACAGAGAAGTACATCATGGCAACACGTCTCAACCTTCAGCGAGGAGACACTGGGTTCTGTTCTTGTCTCTGTTTCTGTCTCCCTGTGGCATTACAGGTGCGCAGCAAAGAAAACCCTTGCTGTGTTTTCTTGATGTGTTGTTTGGAAATTCATATAATCACTGTTTAAGGCCTCCCAAGTACCTGCATTAGATAGCTTAATTTTAGTATATTGAATAAGTGAAATCTGTTTCCCACTGATTCCACTGCGGGTTCCCTCCCAAATGTATACACCTAGATATTATTTTAATCCGGAGCTTATCACTCTCTTATACAAAGGCCATTAGAAACATTGTTATGTGCTGATGAAGTACATGCTCTAGTCAATTCTGAAGTCAGGAAGAACTATGGGGTGAATTGAGGATGAAAGGCCTGCACGAACAAGAGTTATATCATCCTTTCAGGGAAAATATTCTTAAATCACATTGGAAGTTCGCATTATGTAATTAAAGGAATGCTTTAAGGAATTTAAAGAATTCGCAATCTCTGTAACAAATCAAGCGGCACAACTATGCGTAAAGAAAAACAATGTTTTCTTTATCATCTTCATCCCATTCTTTATTATCTTTATCCCATTGCAGCTGCACTCTCTGGAGGAATCAAGTGCTCACTCCGCCACACTTTTCCTTACAATGCTGTTTAGGTGGGGCACCTGGGTGGCTCATTCAGTTGAGTTCAACTTTGGCTCAGGTCAGGATCTTCTGGTTCCTGAGTTCAAATCCCACATTCGAAACCCACATCAGGATCGCTGCTGGCAGCCTGTCAGTGCAGATCCCTCTTCCGATCTTCTGTCCTCCTCTCCCTGCCCCTCCCCTGCTTGTGCTTTCCCCAAAATAAATAATTAAAAAAAAAAATTAAAAGAATGCTGGTTATGTGTACACGTAAGGATTTTGAGCTTTACATGTAAAGATTTTGAGCTTTACATGTTTATTTTAACACAAATTACACATAGTAACTTGCTTTTTCCCCCACTTGTTTTGTTTTCCTCTTCACTTAACCTCTCCCTCCCCCGCCCCCTGCCCCCAGCTCACTGTCTCTCTCCCCTCCCATCTCTCCCTCTCTCTCTCTCCCTTGCTTTCATTCTTCTTCCTTTAATCTTCCCACGACTGTGCATGGGAGGCATACTAGAGCTCCATCAGGAAAACTGAAAGCAATCTGGATTTTCAAGCATGGAGAAACTAGGAGAGCAGAGTTCAAAATAAAACGTGTTCTTGGCCTTCAGGAGATCTGCAGCTTAGGGGTTTGTTGCCTGAAGGACCTGCGGGCAGTTCGCACAGAATCCACTGCACACCTCATGTTCTCTGTCCTTGCAGCTGCACCTCTTTCCCTCTTTCCAAAAGGTGTGTAATACTCGGCAGTGGCATCTAACCCAGATTTCTGCTGACAAGAGAATCTGGTAGATATAGATCACAACTTCATCCTTTGAGAAGCATAGGAAAGCATGGCAGTGAGAAGAACAATGTTGACGGAACTATAGACAATCCAGTAGAAAATTTAAAAGTTTTGAGACTTTGCATAAGCATAAAATTTTTATATCACAAATGATTAAAAAAATGGCTAAGGATAGGTTTATGTTGGAAATCCCCCCTCCCTTCTCTCTTTCTCTCATTTGTTCTCTCTCTTTCCTATGATTGTTTCATCTCCAAATTTTGAAAATTTCATAAACATAAACTTCTGCATAGATTATTTTTGGTTTTTGGATTATTTATTTTAATTCACTGGACTAGGCACTAAGTAGGCATCACAATCTGAAAACTAATGCTTTTCAATTTTAATAAAATTCCTCATACATTTTTCTCTGATAATCTTCCAACAGCATTTCTGTGTGATTTTCAGAAGTTTCTATTAATTTCATATATGCTTTACTGGATTGATACCTATTATTTACTTTTGTTTTCCATTTATTTAATTTTTGGTTCTATTTTCTGGAAGATTTTTCTTAACATTTATCTTCTAGCCTTTTCATGAGTATTCTTTTTCATGTGCAAGATTTTGTACATTAAAAAAGTTGTTTCTATATCATTTTTTTTCCCAAAGACAGAATATCTTCTATTACACGTCTTATTAGGCAATGAAACTTACAAATTTGCATACAAATCAGGTACTGAAGGTGGCAGGACTTTGGAAAGGACTGAAAATCTTTGACAACAGTAGCCACAGCAGTCCTGCTACCTCTGGACAAGTATCTCTTGCTGATGTTACTGCTATTTCTGGTCACATTTTCCAGTGCTACTTCTTGATCTGTCAGTCAGATGACCATAATGTTCAAATTCCACAGGATATAGGATGAATGAAGAAAGGTAAAATGTGATTTTCTGGAAGCTTCTACTACCAGTTATTTCTTAAATCTCTTTGACTAGAACATGGTCACAATGCTATAATTATTTGCAGTGGAATCTGGGAAAACGTGTGTGTGTGTGTGTGTGTGTGTGTGTGTGTGTGTGAAGATACTTAATTCCCCAATAATTTAGGTTTCTGTTTCTATGTAAGTAACTTTAATCCTTTTATAGGTCATCCTTTCGGCAAACTAGCTATTAAGGGATATACTGACCTCCATATATTGAAAGATTGAATCTTTTCACAATCTCTTCACAAGGGCCGGACCCTAAGTTTCACCCAGTTACCAAACCAGCTCAAAGCCCCGGGTGTTACTTCCTGTCTATGTTTGCATCAAGACAGTAGATGATGCCTCATAGTCCCCTGACTTGAAGCTAGTAGACAAGACCTCCTCTGTCCTCAGTAATAATGAATGTGCCATGGTGCAGATGAAATAATATATCTGTAATAAAAAATTCCCATTTAGAAGGCATACAAAGAAATTACTAGCACATAGATTTAACCAAATACAGCTGTTCAGGCTTAACATACACCCCTGTCCTAAGGCAGGCTTTGGTTCTGCTCTCCGGGAGGTTATTTCCTTGCCAATATTCACTGGGCTCCAACTAAGGTGGACTATGGGAAGGATATCCAGAATTCCTAAGGGATCTACAGTTTTAACAGCTGACTTTGTGATGGTGTACATTCAGGGGTCTTGAAATTATCTTAAGGTACTTACAGCCACAGGCTACTGTAGGGTAAAAATGGAGTTTCTTTCACAAAGAAAATAGCAATAATAATAAAATATTAATACTCTTATTCCCATATATAATAGATTTCAAATATTCCCTTACACAGTAACATGAGTGGTTACAATTTAGAGTATATGCCACCTTAGTGAGATATCTAGCACCATCGTAAGAGATTTAAGATATTTTGGAACACACAATTTTTTAAGGATCTAAGAAAAAATAATAAAGAGAATACAAAATAAGATGTCACAAAATCTGGCTTGTCTATACATCTATATTTATTAGATATTTGGCTGTGAACAAGAAATATACATCCCTTAACTGAGTTTTGCCTTTTTAAAAATGCTATTAACCTCTACAAGGAACAAATGAGATAATATGAAGGAAAGTGTTTTGTGGATTATAAAATAGCCCATTATATTAGGTATTATTGTTATGACAGCAATCACTGAAAAGCACCTACTATAATAGAAAATTTTCTTTATATCAAGTATGTCATAAAAGAAAAAAATATATAATATGCTGAGCATGCTATCAAGTATTGTATATTGCTCAAGGGACATTTCTATGAGAACCTGGCATTGCTATTCTTTCAGTGTCAAATGCATCATTGTGGCTGCATTATACAGCATCATTATTTGGGGCATCCTTCACAAATTTCACATATAATGAATACGTATAATTTTCTTTTTTTGAAGCAAAAATAAAGAGTGTGGTTCTTATGATTGATAAGGATTATAATTTATTGTAGAAATAAATGCTTATCAAGGGCTGGGTGCCCTTGTTTCAATAAGCCTTAAAAGCCCAGCTCAAGTATATTTCTTAATGGCTGATAAACTGTACAAAAGCCTACTGTACATGGGGAAAAATCTGGGGTTAGTCATAATGTGCAAATATACATGTACCGATCTTATTGTGCAGATGGATTTTTTTTCCTAGTTCTCCTGGAATGCATCCAGAATATTATGTCTTATACACAAATCTAGGGCTCCAGCCCAGGGCAATCTTTTCATTGTCAAGAACCAGTGTCAAAACACTGACATCGTATCACTAAAATGTAGACAACAAAGCTACATTTTAGCCACTCAAAGAATGCCAGATTGACTACATAGATACTACTTTTGTAAGATATTATTTAGAGTGAATGACTCATTTTCATATTCCAGACAAAATTTTAGAATTTAATTTTCAAGGGTTTGCATATGTAAACATTACATATATACAGGGACTTGTGAAGTGTATATGTATGTATCATTACATATATGAGCATATATATGCTTATATTTGTACAAATAACATGCATACATGTGTATATTAAACATTAAATATATTTATACATAATTATTATTACAGTTTTAGGTGGAAAATCTATCTCATTCTTACCTCTATCTAACTGCACATACACAAAAATAAGGACTATTACTGGTTTTTTTTTTTTTTTGCCTTTATTTTCTTGCTGCTGCCTGTATTTACACAAGTGACAAAGGATATATGACCTAATACTCTATTATATAAGAAGTAACATACCATCACATTGTTCTGCAACTTGCTTTCTCATTTAGTAACAGATTATTAATATTTACATTCTTCATAATTTTATATGGGTACATAAATTCTATTTATAGTGATCCATAATATATTTAACTAGCTCCTTCTTGATAGACATATTAAATATCATTTAATGTTTAAAAATTACTCCAATGGGAACCTTCAACATGGTATTTATTTCCTAAGAGTGCAAGTAGACATATTGGTCAACCTAGAAAACCAAGAAACCTAGGGTTTTTTTCTAGAACAACCTAGAATAAATGTATAAATTCCTAGAAACACACAACTTAGCAAAACTGAATGAGGAAGAAACACATCTGAATGACAAATGTCAAGTAAAAAAATTGAATCAGTTTGCAAAAACCTCCCAACAAATAAAAGCCCAGGACTGGATGTCTTCATTGATAAATTCTACCAAACATTTAAAGAAGAATTAGAGGTTCCTGGGTGGCTCAGCTAGTTGAGTATCTGACTTCAGCTCAGGTCATGATCTCACTGTTCATGAAGTCAAGCCCCACATCAAGCTCTGTGCTGACAGGTCAGAGCCTGGAGCCTGTTCAAGTTCTGTGTCTCCCTCTCTGTTCCTCCCCAAAGACATTCTCTCTCTCTTTCTCTCTAACCCCAAAATAAATAAACATTAAAAAAATTAAAGAAGAATTGATATCAGTCCTTCACAAATTCTTCCAAAACTTGAAGTGAAGGAAACACTCTCAATCTCATTTTATGAGGCCAGAAATACTGTGATATTAAATCCAGCTAAGGACACTATAAGAAAACAAAACTACAGGTCAATGGATATAGATAAAAAAATTCTCAATAAGATACTAGCAACCTAATTCAACAATACATTAAAGGGATCATATACTATGATCAAGGAGAATTCATTTTTGGTTTGCAAAGATGGTTTGATATACCCAAATCAATAAATGTGGTATGTCACATTAATAGAGTAAAAGATAAAAGTCATATAATCATCTCATCTCAATAGATGAGAAAACGTATTTGATAAAATTAAACATCAATTTATGATAAAAGTCTCAACAAATTAGGTATAGAAGAAATGTATCTCAACATAATAAAGGCCATATGTGACAAGCCTATAGCTAACATCACACACTCAATCACTAAAGGTTTAAACCTTTTTCTCTAAGACAAGAATTTACATTCACACCACTCTTATTCAGCATAGCATTGGAACTCCTAGCCAGAGCATCAGGCGAGAAAAACAAATAAAATTGGAATGGAAAAAGTAAAATTTTCTCTATTTGTTCATGAAATGATTTTATATATAGGAATTGCTAAAGACTCCACTAAAAAACTATTTGATCCTTCCATTCCTGAAATCATTATTACACTACATGTTAACTAACTTGGATTTAAATTTTAAAAAATAAAATAAATAAAAATGTTTTAAAAAGCAAGCAAACTATTGATCTAATCAATGGGTACAGTAAAATTTCAAGATACAGAATCAACATATGAAAAACAATAATGTTTCTATACACTAATAGTGAACTATCAGAAAAAGGTAAAGAAAACAATCCTTTTTATAATAGCATAAAAACAATAAAAATACTTAGGAATAAATTTAAGAAAGGAGGCGAGAGATCCCTATAGTGAAAACTACAAAACAATGAAGACAGAAATTGAAGACAAAAATAAATGGAAAGACTTCCTGTGTTCATAAATTGGAAGAATTAATATTGTTAAAATGCCCATACTACACAAAGCCATCTGTAGATTCAATGCAATCCTTATCAAGATTCCAGTGGGATATTTTACAGAAAAAAAATTCCAAAATTTATATAGAACCACAAAAGACCCTAAATAGTCAAAGCAATCTTGACAAAGAACAAAGCTAGAGGCATCATACATCCTGATTTCAAATTATATTGCAAAATTAGTAATGAAAACAGTATGATGCTGGCATAGAAACAGAACATGGACCAACAGAACGGAGTTGAAAGCCAGAAATAAACCCATGCATATATGGTCAAATAACATTTATTTTTTTTTAATGTGAAATTTATTGCCAAATTGGTTTCCATACAACACCCAGTGCTCATCCCAACAGGTGCCCTCCTCAATGTCTATCACCAACTTTCCCCTCTCTCCCATCCCCCATCAACCCTCAGTTTATTCTCAGTTTTTAACAGTCTCTTATGATTTGGCTCCCTCCCTCTCTAACTCAACTAACATTTAATAAGCAAGCCAAGAGTACCCAGTGGAGAAAAGACAATTTCTTCTATAAATAATGCTGTGAAGATTGGATAGTCACATGCAAAAAAAAGTAAACTAGACACCATTCTTGTATTACAAAAATTAATTCAAAATAGATCAAAGATTGAAATGTAGGACTTGAAACCACAAAACATCTAGAAAAAAAAAAACATAAGGAAGAATCTTCTTAACATGGGTTGTGGCAATGGTTGTTTGGATATAACGTCTAAAGCTCGAGGAACAAAATAGGAAATTGCTACTGCACAGGAAAAGAAATAATTAACAAAATGAAAAGCAACCTACAGAAAAAGGGAAAATATTTATTAGCACACATGTGATAAGGGGTTAATATCCAAAATATGTAAGGAACTCACACAGCTTAATAGTAAATAATAATAATAATAATAATAATAATCCAAATTTTAAAAAAATGGATAAAGGACCTGAATAGACATTTTCCCAAAAAGATATACAGATGGCCAACAGGTATGTTGTTGGTGTTCTCAATATCAGTAATAATTAGGAAAATACAAATCCAAACCACAAATCTATCACCTCACACCTATTAGAATGGCTGTTATCAAAAAGCCAAGAGATAACAAATACTGAAGAGGATGTGGACAATAGGAAATTTTGTGCACCATTGGTGGGAATGTAAATTAGTATAACCATTACAGAAAATAGTATGGATGTCCCTTTAAAAATTAAAAATAGAAATATCATATAATCCAGAAATTCTACTTCTTGGTATATACCTAAAGGAAACAAAATCAATATCCCAAAAAGCTATTTGCACTCCCATATTCATTGCAGCATTATATACAATAGCCAGGACATGGAAACAACCTAAGTGTCCACTGGTGGATGAATGGATAAAGAAAATGTGCTATGTTCTTCATTCATAAAGGGAAAGAAGTCCTGCCATTTGTGACAAAATGGATGGAAACTGAGGGCATTAAGCTAAGTGAAATAAGTCAGAGAAAGACAAAATGTCTATATGATTTCACTTTTATGTGGAATATAAAAACAACAACAACAACAACAAAACCCTCATAAAAACAGAAATCTGATTTGCCACAGGTAGAGAGTGAGGAAGTGAGAGAAATGTGTGAAGGTGGTCAAATGGTATAAACTTTCAGTTAGAAGTCCTGAGGATGTAATGTACAATACGCTGGCTATAGTTAACAATGCTGTATGTGTATTTGGAAGTTGCTTAAGAGAGTAAATCTTAAGTTTTTATCACAAGAAAAAAAATTGTAACTATGTGAGGTGATGGGAAGTTAACTAAACCTACCGTCGTCTTCAATTCAATATATATAAACTCATCATGTTGTGTACCTAAAAGTAATAGTGTTATATGCCAATTATATCTTGATAAAATTAGAGAGCAGAAATAAAGTGAAATTAAAATGAAAAAAATGAATATACATATTTTCCATCATGAGATTTTCAAAACATATAGTTAATATTATTATAATTAAAAATGTTTTTTCCAAATCCCTATGTAAAGAGGTACCACAGAAATAACCTCCATGATACAACTTCATCTTAAATCTTCCATACCAGCAGAAAATTCTCTTAAAGATTTCTGAAAATTCATTTAATTTTTTTACATATTTTCTTAAGTTTTTATTTTAATTCCAATTATTTAACATACAGTGTTAGATTAGTTTCAGATGTATGATACAGTGATTCAACACTTCCATGCAATACCCCACGCTAATCACAAGTGCCCTCCTTCATCACCATCACCTATTTAACTCAGACCCCTACCCACCCTTTCTCTGGTAACCATCAGTTTGCTGTCTATAGTTAAGAGTATGTTTCCTGGTTTGTCTCTCTTACTCTTTTTCTCTTTTCTCATTTGTTTTGTTTCTTAAATTCCACATATGAGTGAAATTATATGGTATTTGTCTTTCTCTGACTGACTTATTTCGCTTAGCATTATACTCTCTAGTTCCAGCCTTGTCATTGCAAATGGCAAGATTTTATTCTTTTTTTATGGCTAAATAACATTCTATAATATATATATATATATATATATATATATATATATATATATGCGCCACATCTTTATCCAGTCATCAATCGATGGATACTTGGGCTGCTTTCATATCTTGTCTATTGTAAATAATGTTGCTATAAACATATGGGCACATGTATACCTTTGAATTAGTGTTTTTGTATTCTTTGGGTAAATACCCGGTAGTGCAATTGCTGGACATAGGGTAGTTCTATTTTTAAATTCGGAGAAACTTCCAAACTCTTTTCCACAGTGGTTGAACCAATTTGCATTCCCACCAACAGTGCAAAAGGGTTCCCTTTTCTCCCCATCCTCACCAATACCTGTTTCTTGTGCTGTTGATTGTAATCATTCATACAGGTGTGAGATGATATCTCATTGTAGTTTTGATTTGTATCTCCTTGATGATAAGTAACGATGAGCATCTTTTCATGTGACCATCTATACGTCTTCTTTGGAAAAATATCTGTTCATGTCTTCTGTCCATTTTTTAATTGGATTGTTTTTAGGGTGTTGAGGTACTTATACCTCTTTATATATTTTAGATACTAACCCTTTATTGAATATGTTATTGACAACTATTTTCTCCCATTAGGTAGTTTGCCTTTTAGTTTTGTTGATGGTTTCCTTCACTGTTGAAAGGTTTTTATTTTGATATAGTCCCAATAGTTTATTTTTTGCTTTGTTTCCCTTGTCTTAAGGGATCTTTCTAGAAAATAAGTTACTACAGCTGATGTCAGAGAAGTTACTGCGTGTGGTCTCTTCTAGGATTTTTATAGTTTCAGGTCTCACATTCAGGTCTTTGATTCATTTTGAATTTATTTTTGTGTATGGTGTAAGAAAGTGGTCTAGTTTCCTTCTTTTACATGTTGCTGTCCTGTTTTCCCAACGCCATTTGTTGAAGAGACTATCTTTCTCCCCATTAACTATTCTTTCTTGCTTTGTCAAAGATGAATTGACCATATAATTATGGGTTTATTGCTGGGTTTCCTATGCTGTTCTAATGATATATGTGTCTATTTTTGTGCCAGTACCATACTGTTTTGATTACTACAGCTTTGTAATATAACCTGAAGTCCAAAATTGTGATGCCTTCAGCCTTGCTTTTCTTTTTCAATATTGTTTTGGCTTTTTTTGTGTGTGTGTGGTTCCATACAAATTTTAGGATTGTTTATTCTAGTTCTGTGAAAAGTGCTATGTTTTTTTTAAATATTGAAAGGAAATCTAATTCTAAAATCATTCACATATAAGTCACACATTATTAAAACATCAAGAAATATACGTAATTTTGTCTTCATTGACTCAGACCTCTATAATAGAATACCATAACCTGGGTGGCTTATACACAACAGAAATTTATTTCTCACAGTTCTGGATGCTGGAAGTCCATGATCAGAGTGCCAACATGGTCAGGTTCTGGTGAGAGCCCTCTTCTAGGTTTCATACTGTCATGACAAAGAGCAAGAGAGTTCTCTGGTTTCTCTTTTATAAAAGCACTAATCCAATTCATGAGGGTTCCACCCATATGACCTAATCACCTCCCAAAGGATCTACTTCCAAATACCATCACATTGGGTATTATGCTTCAACATGAATTTTAGAGGAACACAAACATTAAGTCTATAGCAAACCCACAAGTAAAATAACACTTAATTAGCTATCTTCAATACTTGAAATATATCTTTCAAATGTTTTTATTAATTAAAAAAAATTGTTGTTAAACTATAGAAATAGTTTCACACTTACTTGAGCATACATGGGTAAGCAGAAAAAAAAGAGATGTGAAAAAGTAAATTCAATGTCACTGGATAGTTCACAGAATCATAAGGAAATCTGAATATAACCAGATCTCCAAAAGTACAGAATTTTGAATTTTATAAACAGAAATGCTCATTTTCAAGTTCTTTAAATTTAAATACCACTCTGAGATTTTTATTCTAGAAAGAGAAAGTCATACCGCTTTAGATTTTATTTTGCTTATTAACATGTCAGTTCTCACCCTCATGCCCCCAGTGCTATGAAAAAGTAAACAACTAGGAAAGAGCGTAACCACCGTGAAAGAGTGGTTATATCACCAAAAGAAAAGCAAGTGCTGCTGATGACTGTTAATGTATTTTTAGAAAACCTTTTAAAATAGTAATTTGTAATTAATAATTTTACTTATATATAAATATACGAACATGTTGCAACTTATATTTCAGACATCTATGATTTTCATTTTGGTTCATTTCTCAAAACAATGTTGTACAATTACTTCACCAAAAGTAAGGAATAATAAAAGCATTTTTCATCCTTTTTCTGGGAGGAAGTGCTTGCTTTCACATTTTTCAGGTATATGAAAGACAACCACAAGATAAATTTTCCCACCTTCTGTTGGCATTCAGGAAAATTTTTGTGCCATCTCTTTAAGTTTTTCACAACATGGTATCTGTTATTAAAACTTAAAAGATAATGTCTTTATATTTCCTAATATGTTATATCCACTTAAAACTTGCTTTTACTAAACATGTAAAACATCAGCAGCCATGGGGTGCCTGGGTGGCTCAGTCGGCTAAGCGTCCGACTTCAGCTCAGGTCACGATCTCACAGTTCGTGGGTTCGAGCCCCGCTGTTGGGCTCTGTGCTGACAGCTCAGAGCCTGGAGCCTGTTTCAGACTCTGTGTCTCCCTCTCTCTCTGACCCTCCCCAGTTCATGCTCTATCTCTCTCTGTCTCAAAAATAAATAAACGTTAAAAAAAAAAATTAAAAAAAAAAAAAAAAAACAGCAGCAGCCAAACTGACACAATGACATTTGTTTTTAGAAAACAAGGTGGTAGGAAATTATAAATATATTGGCATAATATGCATATCCCAAATGTGATTCTAGAAATATATTAAAGAGTGATGATTATAAGAAGAATATTGAATAAAAACCATCAGAGTGACTTCTTATCAAATAATTCACCACTCTGGTACATGGCTCTGTTTAAAAGCCATTGCTAAAAGGTTAATGGTTATAGACACAATTCAAACTATTTTATCATCATTTAATTCACCATTCTGAATACAGTACAAGACGCTGAGAGTAAAATGGAGCAGAGACTACATTAAAAGCCTACATTTTTAATAAGCTTTATATAAAATAACTAATTAAATACATTAACTGCAAGGTTAATGTTAAGGCCCCACTGTCAAATGCTGGAAATATAGCTTATATGTTCTAATTAAAAACCCTTTCAGTCACAGTTATTTCTTTAATAGAAAGTTTAATTTTATAGAGTAGTATAAGGAACTAAAATTAGAATTCTGATCTCGTACACATACACACAGGAGTCTATCATATACACCTTATTAGTAACTCGGGTTTCTCATAACTCTACACCATTAATACTAAGGCAACTTTATTGTGAAAATTCAACAACATGATCACAAAACTCATTTTCCCAAGAAAAAAAAAATGGCTAGGATAAATATCAAACTATACATTATGAAGCAACAATGTTTATGAAACAATAAAATCAGAAATTACTTTACTATTATGACTTTTATATGCAAAGACTTAATCCTTAAATATGTTATGACATCTCTGTATGTTAAGGTTTATTTACTAGCATTCTTGGCAGAAAGTGACTGGGGACCGTGCATTGTACTGGTGAGAAACCCAACTCAGACTAGCTGAAGCCAAAGACAAAGTGTGGTATCATGAACTAGTGGCCAGAATGTAGCTCAGTCTCACAAATACACAATCAGGTTCTGGAATGCCACTGATATTCGCCCTTTCATCTCTGATTCTCTCTGCTTTAGCTCTAGACCAGTTCCCTCTAACTAGAAAGTAAACATGACTTTTAGCAGTTCCTGAGTTTCAGATTTTATAGTTTGAATAATCTGTGAAAAGAATAATATGCTCTAGCTCCAAGTGTAGAAATCTCATAGAATGAATTCATTGCCCAGTATAAAGCCAATGGATATCCATCCTTTGGTCAATCAACTAACTATGCCTTGGGTGGGGCAGGGAGCATCTAACTCTGGCTAGGGAACAGATCATATTAAATTTGCAATGTCCACAATAATCATCTGATTGAGAAGGAAGCAATCCCTAATCTTAGTACAGCAATTACAAATAAATTAGGAAACTTGAATTAATCTGTTTCAGTTGCCCAGTTAAGGAACTTTTCTCTGGAAGATTCCCAACAATAGTCCCCTTGACATGTCTGACAAATTCCTATAATGAAGAATTTATTAATTTGTTAATTATTTTGTACAAAATGGAAGCAGGCCAACTTGAGTCCCAATTATGAGTTTACCTCATTTTCCACGTGTGAAATTTTACAAAAGTTTAACCTACATCATCTCAGTTTCATCATTATAGTTTGGGTTTATCATACCTTCCTGGCAGCAATGTTATAAGGGTTAAGTAGAATAATTGTAGCAGAACACCAAGCTGCTATATGGACAAAATTTCTAAAATTGTTAACTCGTATTTTGCCAAAAAGTCCTCTCATGTTCTGCTACAAACTACCTTCATCTTTTGTTCAGTCTCCTATTTCTGTCTTTGCGATCTGTGCAAACTACATCAAACTTCTTTTCTACATAAAAAGCCCTCACATATTGTTAATATGTTAATTTTTAATATGTTCTCTTTAATCGTACTTGGTAGTTTTTAAATCGAATGCACAATTTTATGTGCATGTAAAATTTTATCCTGCTGTAGTTGAATTCTTATTCCAGTCTGTCAGGAATCTAACTGTGGATCATGGTGTGCAGAATACTAGCTGTCAGTCTCAGCTTTGTGTATTTGATAACCCTAACTTCCATATCATTATCACACTGATTAGTAATAAATATTTAAAAGTGTGGAACCAGGACAGACTCTGATCTTTTCACTGTAGAACTATATCAAGCTTACCATCAATCAATACTCTTTGGATAAATATATTTAATCAGAAATCCACCTCTTTGTTTTATATTCTAGCCCACAGCTTTTCATCTTGTCCAAAAGTTGTAAGAAAAGACTTAGCAGGGTTTTTATGCACCAAGATTTATAGGAAAACAAATGTAATGTTGGTAAATCTAACTCTGTCATGGCAGGCAAGTCCCTTAGCATCTCAGGAATTCAGTCTAAATAAAATCAATAATGTATTATTTGCCTAATAATCAGAATTGCGGTGAATATCACAGAGCTCAAGAGCTAAAAAAGATAAGAGGTAGTATTATCAGGCAAATTCCATTTGTCTCAGATGAAATAACTACCAAAAAAAGTAAATAAGGCTGGTTTGCCCCAACTAGTACTCACTGAATTCATGTTGTATCCTAGCAATCATTCCTCGCTGGTCCATCTCTTCCCGCAACCTAATTCCTTCGAATTCTTTAGCAAATTTTGGAAGTTAATATTATTTCCTTTAGAAACGAAGTTATAAATAATACTTAAGTTCACAAGTTAGCCTTCAGAGGCCTAATTATCTGAAATGTTGATATTTCTACCTTTGCTTATCTTTCTCTTTACCTTTGCTGGATATTAAGATCCCCTGAGGAGCTTAAGATAATTCTAATGATCAAGCACTTGAATGCAAACCAATTGAGTCACAGTCTCTGTGGAGATAATTTTTAAAGTTCTCAAAATTGGTTCTAATGTACAGTCTGACTTGAAAACTACTAACACCATCATTTCCTAGACTCTAATGCCAGAAAGACAGGAAGAACATTCTTCCACAGCCTAAGATAAATTGATTTAATAGGAAAAGTCTATCATTGACTTTCAACCACCCTTTTTCCAAACTCTTTTTTCCCCCTTCCCTTGGTGGTATTATCTCAGGTATGCAGTCTTCATGCCTCTTCACAGCATGGCTTTTTTTTTTTTCCCTACAGGTAGTGCTTTTTTTCAGAGATATTTATTTTATTCTTCCTCCTCTACATTCAAAATTCTTATACTCTCTTAACCCCCAACGTATGTGCTTTGAAAGAAGCTTCTCTGTGAATTGGGTGTTAATTAAAGTAAGGAGTTTGGGTCAGAATATAAATCTATTGTGTCATTAAGAACACCCTTTAGTCCACCTGTCATTCTTTTAACAACTTTCTCCATGAAAAAAGATGGACATTTATTTAGATCCTTGTACAAGTTTCTTATCTCATTGCAGAAAAATACTTTCCAGACTGCTACAGGTCCACAGCCCCCTGTGTTATAGCATAACTAACGGTTAGCTACTTAAACATGGTCTGTAACCAGCAGCAGCAGCATCACTTAGAATTGCAGAGTCTCCAGCATATCTGAATCAGAATCTGAATTTTAACAAGATCCCCAAGAGATTCATATGTGCAATGAATTTTGAGGATCAGTGATCTACAGTATACCATAAAAAGTAAACAAGCTGATAAGAAAATTTGTACATACATTGCTGGCTGACATGCTAACAGAGGAATTATATTTCTTAAATGTACTAGACTAATGCATAATGTTAGGAATATGAACAGAGTACCATTTTGATACATGAAACATACCAACTGCTCTACTTATTGACTATGTGACATTTGGCTAGTAATTCAATCATTAGGAGCTTTATTTTCTGTCTTATAAAAGGAAGTTGACATTACTTCTAGTAGATTTTACTTCAAACTAGATATTAGTTCTAGTTTGCCATTTGCCCAGCAGGCTGATCTATGATCATGGACCTAAATTTCCAATGCCTTAATTCTCTCATTTATAAAAAGAGACTTTAAAGCAAACAAATTTCATATCATTGAATATTTATACTTTTTGAATCTTATACTGAAGCAATAATTTACCTCTTTAATTATATCAGTAGTTCTTTCAATATGTTAAATTGTATTAAATTTGATATCAAAGAGTTAAAATTATATAAAATGCCTAGAAACCTATAAAATGATTCTCTTAATCCATAATTTTGGTATACTCCTTTTCTGTAGGAACATTATATCTACGTGATAGGAATGATATAGCCAAGTATTGAATGTATTGTTTTCATTGCTCTGTCATATCAATATTACACACTTATCAAAGCAGTGGGAAATCCCTCCCTTTTCCTTCATATTTTGACCTTAAAAACCTCTGTTCAGTGTCTTTGTTGACTTTTTTTTTTCAATATACAACATATTCCTAGCTTTTGCTTTTCTGAGACTTTCCTACCAATGTTAGTGCCTCTTCTTATGTCTATGGAACACAAGATGGCTTTTCATAAGTTCTACCTTCATTTTCTCTGAGAAGAGACTTTTCCAACCTGCTGTATTACCTTGCTGTCATGGGGGAGGAAAAGTAATTGTCCCTCTATTCTTCTGAGTTCTTGGCTGAAACCTTTGTAATAAAAGCTTAATAAGAGAAAAATAGTTTATTAACATGTATATTTCATGTATATATGGGACATACCCTGGGAAAAATGAATAAGTCTCTGAGGTGGCCTAAGATACTAGCTTAAATGCCATCTTCAGCTGAAGACAAAAGAAGTTGTAGCAAGGTCAGTTATGGTAAGGTTACCAGGAAAAGTAAGATTTTTCTGGTAAGGTAATGGTAAGTTTTCTTATGCAGATTTAAGCAGGGGCTTCTCCATTGTTAAGATTTTCTTATGATTTACAGTTGTCTTCTCTTCCTGGTACAGAGAGAGATAGGCTTACAAATGGAGATCTCCTTTATAAATGTACATCTCCCTACAAAAGGGTAATTTCTACTTTGTTTTCGGAACTTCTTCTATTGTCTGTTTTTCCTCAAAATAATACTTATGCCAAAAGGGCATATTTTGGGGGGGGCATATTCTGGTACCCTTTACCGTATTTTTCCTATATTACCCACAGGCACTGTCTGCAGATTCTTTTCTAATCCCCAAGAATTAGCAACTATCATGAACTGAAAGCAATAATAGGGCTACATTTTTTTTAGACTCTAGAAAACGGGGTGTTGGAGGAGACTTTGAATGACTTTAAACTGAAGTATGCTGTAGATATTTATTTTTACCAGGTATAGAGAGCAAGATGCAGTCACTCCTGTCAAACAGAGGCCTTTGTCAAGCAATGATGCAAGTAGTTAAGGATACTGCAGTTACTAGATATCGCCAAGACCAGCACCAGCTGACGATACCTCAGAACTAATAACTAGCAGAAGCAGAGTAGGTCTGCAAGGGCCCACAACTGATTAATTGCCTTTAATAAGGGTAGATTTTTGCAGCAAACTGTAGACTCCTCAGACACTGACCCCTCTATGTCTGAGCAACTCAGAAAGGCAGCTGTCACAGAAGTCTCAGCCTGATCCATCTCCGAAAAGAACTGAGATCCTTCATTACTTGAATATAATAAACAAGTGCCAAAAGCTGATCCAGACCAAACTGAGGCCTTATCTCAACTGCGCACCACAGACTGACTTCGTGTTTGGATCCTTAACTTCCTACCCCCTGTGTTATATTGTTTGTTCTGTGACTTGTCTTGTGTTCTGCTTCGTGTTCCACACAAGAACCCATGTTAACCGTGTAGTGAAATGTCATTGTGCTTGGAATCCTGAACATACTTTATAATTATGTTAACCTTGTTTTATGACTGAATAAAACGGACATAGTGGAAAGACACAACTCGTGTGTGCACCTTCATAGTGTGCTCATGACAACTCACAAGGTCTCTAAAATCTTCTCATCAGGATGCATAAGCCATGGATGCATGCTCATCATCCTATTGACCTAAGCAAGTCACATGACCAAGACCAAACAAAATGGAAGAAAGGACAAAATAATATCTAATATGCTAGCATCTATGAGAGCCACAAAGGGTTGTGACTCTAAGAGTAAAAAGGAAATATAGCAGGATTAGTAATGCATATGGAAATAGTGAAAACTGAGTCTAAGGGATCTATTTTTACTACAATTCTAGACCATTTGTCATTAATGATATTTCATTACACTATGCATAAGTTTAGAAATTTGATGACTAATAGAAAATGTGAAACTCTTCTACTCTACTACATTTTTTAATGCACTTGATTTATTTTGTGTTTTCATTAGATCATAACAATTTATATTGCCCTGGTACTGCATTTCTCTGTTAAAAATAATGATGATGCATTTCTCTGTTAAAAATAATGATGATGTGTTAAAAATATATTAAGCATATATTTGTAATATTTGTATGTATCTAGCAGAATAATTCCAAGCATCATATTATATTTAGCTAATGATTGTAAGCTTGGCTTATGGCTTTTCTGTAAATATAAACTTCACTTATTATTTTTCCTTTTATTATTTGGTATGAATACAGCACATTTGGGAAATATTTCCAGTGCAATTTTGGACACTTTAAAATCTTTATCCTCTCTTGAGGGCAGCTCAATATCATCCAATTTTTTTTTTTTTATATCTCATCATGTGGCACAAACCCCATACATATTAGAAGTTTAATAAATATTTGTTGAATGACTAAATAAATTAACGAATATCATCTAAATTCTTATGATAATGGAGAAAGAAAATGGGGCTGAAAGTAATTAAGAGATGTGCCCTTGTTGCCTAAATCACAATGATGACAGGGAAATTGTAGTTCAGAATTTTTTCTACTACTACAGTGACCTAGATCTAGAATGAATGCTACCATAATGAATAATGAGTAAAGAGGTAAACATAGGAATAGGAAAGTCTACAGAATATATCATTAGTGAAAAATCTAGTATCACTTACAGCTTATTTTATATGTAATAGTCTTGAAAAGATCATCTCCTATATTGACTTAAATTTCTCAAGAAGTGTCATCACCTACCCTCTGCTAGTGGGAGAAACAGGAAAACCAGTGGCAAAATTTAGTCCAAGTCTGAAGGCCCAAGAACCTGGAGGCCAATGGTTCAAGTCCTATTTCAAGATTGAAGGCCTAAGAACTGGAGGGCTGCTAGTATAAGTCTCAGATTTCAAAGTTCCAAGAACCAGGAGCTTTGACATCCAGGGGCAGGAAAAGATAGAGAGAGAATTCACCTTTCTTTTGACTTTTTATTCTATTCCAGCCCTCAGTGGATTGGGTGCTGCTGCCCCCCCCCACTAGTAATGGGAGATATTCTTTACTCAGTCTACTGATGCAAATGCTAACCTCTTCCAAAAACACCCTTGCAGACACATGCAGAAGTAATGTTTTACCAGCCCTCTGGGCATCCCTTAGCCCAGTTAGGTAGACACATAAAATTAACCATCATACTTCCCAAACTACTAAAATCAGCCTCATGACACAGCCTCAGAGATGCTACCACAAGGTCATCTCCCTGAAAATCTGAGATGCAGCCTCATAGAGCTATACCTCCAAATTTCTAGTTTCCTTATTCACCGATTTAAGGCAAACTTCAAGTAGGAAATGTGAGTTTATTGGTTGAGATGAAGAGACAACGATAAATAATGTTAAATGAGAGAAAGTGCAAAACAAAAGACAAAAAACAAGCAAACAACCAAAAAAACAAGCCTTAGAGTTCTGTTCTCAGAGTGTTTACAGTTGCCTAAAGGTACTGATGTTCCTTATAAGGCACACATAAATTACTTATATTTTCCAAAAATTTTTTGATTGAGTAGATCACAACTTGTAACATAAACAATATTAGCCAAATGCAGGTGAAAATTCTGTTTTTTAAGTAATATGAGGCTTTAAAAATCTATAAACAAGAAATAATGTGTGTGTGTGTGTGTGTGTGTGTGTGTGTGTGTGTACACATATACTTATATATATCTCCATCCAATTCCAACACCAATTCTGATGTGTGTGTTTGCTCCCACATCACGAAGCAATCCTCCAACATCAGTTGGATGTCCTACAAGCTAACTCAATTTTGACACTATCTACCTGGAGACAGGTACAAATCCCAGAGGTTAAGGACTCAGTCTTACAAGACTGATCCCTCAATCCTACTTCAGTTGCCAATCGCCAGTCCAGGTTGTCACTTGTGATTCTAACCAAACCACCTATAGATCAGAGGTGCCAATGAACTCCTTGAGTGTGATTAATTTGCTACAGCAACTCACAGAACTCAAACATTTTACTTAATGGATTACTGTTTATTATAAAAGGATAAATTGGGAACAAGACAGATAGAATTCTAAGATATAGAGGGTAAGGAGTGTTGAAAGGGGTGTGTAGCTTCCATGCCCTCTCCAAGCAGGCCACTCTCCCAGATCCTTCACCTGCTCACAAGCCCAGAAGCTCTCCAAACCACATCTTTTTGGGTTTTTATGGAGGCTTCATTACATAGTCATGACTGATTTAATTCACTGGCCATTGCTGATTGAACTAAACCTTTCCACCCCTCTCCCCTCCCCAGAGTTGGGGATAAGAATGAAAGTTCCAATCCTCTAATCACATGGTTGGCTACAGTGTCAATCAACCCCCTTATTAAAATGACAAAAGATACTTTTACACCTCACACCATCCAGGAAATTCCTGGGGTTTTAAGTGTTATTTACCAGAAACAGTGGATGAAGACCAAATATATATTTCTTATTATCAATCACAATATGACAATATGATATATATAATATTGATAGGACATTAAAATATAATATATAATATTGGCTCCATTTACATATTTGGCTATCTATTTCCATTATGACTGTGTTCTGCTAGGTCAGGAATCATGCTTTATTTATCTTTTCCTGAAACACTGACATGTAGCTGGCCTTCAAAGATGTTTGATTAATGAGCAAATAACTAAAAAATAAGTTGCTTTAGGGCCATTGGCTGAGTATATTGACAAAGTATGTATAGTGAAAACTCCACACAAGTACTATATAAAGTTTTCCATGCTTCATAGTTCGGTTTTTCTTTAAGTGATTTTCCATTTACACAGCGTTGCTGCTACCATTCCCAAACTAGGAATTTGGGCCTAGTAATTTGTTCAGGGGAAAAAAGGACTAAGAAATAAATAGGAAAGGGATTGGTTCATGTGAGCACCTCTATGGGAAATGTGCTTTATTTTAACTATTAAATTGTAAATGTACTAGCTATTTATTACATTCTTGTATTCTTTTCCAGAACTATTTCTTATTTCGTGTGATTTTTTTCACCCAATTCTTTGAATGCTAAAACACGAGATACTGTGGATTTGATCTAGGTTTACTCCATGAACCACAGTGATTATTCTAAGAATACAGTAAAAAGTACATAAAAGAGCCAACAAAAACACTTTTTTATGATCCCTCTAAATGCTGGGAAAGTAGAGTCTTTATGTTTTCTGAGGTCAAGAAATGTAAAAACTGCATATTTCTGGATGTATTTATGGTCATATTTTTGGCATGTGAAGAGAACTTTCAAGAAAATGAAGCACAACAGACCAAAGACCCACAGTAAGAAACAGAAAAGAGAGAGAGAAAAAGTGTAGTGAAAAGGAAGGTTTCTAATATTATTTGATCACTTGGATATAGTGATGCCTGAATTTACCTACTCACTTCCAAGACTAGACCATTAAGTGACTTTATAAATTTCTTTTGGGATTAAGCTGGTTTGAGTTTATTTATGAGTCTTGATCATACCTCCTCTTGTTTCTTTTTATTAGTACTATTTTTTTAGAAGTAACAAAACTGGTATGACCTCACCTTCTAGAACACAGTTATTAACATTGAAGATTTTTTTAATCCATAACTCAAGGTTCACTCCAGACAGACTAAACATTATTTATTAACCACTAAATTTCCTTGGAATCTATAGGTAAAGGAAGCTTGATATCTTCTAGTCTACTCTTGGAACAAAGGCAACAATTTCACAGATACCTTCATGAGATGGATGGTCAGCTTATGTCTTTATCATCAAGTGGGAGCTCCCAACTACACAGTGTAGACCGCTAATGATAAAGAGAGCATAGAAACTTATGTGTATATCAACTCCAAATCTGCATTCTTATAATTTTTGATTTCAGAATAATACTAAGCATCTTCTTTCTTACATTTGAAAACTCTTCACATACTCAGACACAGCTCTTTTCTTTTTTCTTGTGTCTTCTTATTTCTGAGTTAAACTCACCTCATTTCCTCAACTACTCCTCTTAAATAAAATCTGGACTGTCTACTCTTTTCCTTTCTTTCCATGGATGCTCTCTGTTTTGATTAGGTCATTTCCCCCCTAAAATGTGTTACCTTGACTCAAAATCAATTTGCAAAATGCTTTTGTGCCTAGTTTAGCATGTAATGAAAACATTCCTAACCATGACTAGGATACAACATAATTATTGGTGCAGTCTCAGTCTGTGTTATATTTTAGAATGTTTTTGAGTACTATTGAGCTGTGGTGAACTAAAACGCACAGATCATTTGCACGCAAATTGCTGCAAACATTGAGCTTTACTTACATGATGATGTTAGAGAATTAAGTAACCCACATACTATTTGCTTCTCTGTATGTTTTCTTATTAAATAGTATAGGCCAGGGGCACCTGGGTGGCTCAGTCAGTTAAGTGTCCGACTTCAGCTCAGGTCATGATTTCACAATCTGTGAGTTTAAGCCTCGCATCAGGCTCTGTGCTGACAGCTCAGAGCCTGGAGCCTGCTTTGGATTCTGTGTTTCCCTCTCTCTCTGCCCCTCCCTTGCTCATGCTCTATCTCTCTCTCTGTCTCAAAAATAAATAAAAACATTAAAAAATTAATAAAAAAATAAATAGTATAGGCCAAATAATCATAAAGTATTTAGCACTTTTAGTCTGAAGGCCTTTAGCAGAGTATTTTACAAAAACAATTTAATCTAATTGGACTGAAATACTTATCATTAACATACAGTATTCATACAAATGGCTAGTGAATTGCCTTTCATTCTTAACTAAACTGTGCAGTTCTGTTTATTTCATTAAGTGAATCAAATAAGTTAATACCTTTGTAGATCCCAAATATCATATTATATCATATTCTGAGAGCTAAAGTTTCATTAACATATTTTATATGTTTTCTGATTGTAAAATTTAAATATCTTATTTTACAAAATTTGGAAGGGACAACCAAAGAAGTAAATTGTTCATAATTAACAGAGTAGAATTTCCTATGTTTTAGCAATCAGTCACTAAGAGTTTAAGGACTTTAAAAAAAAAAAAAAAATATATATATATATATGTGTGTATATATATATATATATGTGTGTGTGTGTGTATATATATATATAATTTCAAGTAAACCCAAGGGGGCTGTAAAACAAGACTTGTGGCTGCTCTTAGGGCCTGTTAGTATAATTCCAAAAATGTCTGGATAACAGATCTTTTTGTCTATCTCGTTCTTGGGTGAAGTTCAGGAAAGTCCTTGGATCTTTTGTTAGTCAGTGGGAGCTGAGAGTGATAAATGCAGGCTGACTTCATGCCTGTGTGCACTGTACTTCGTGGTACTCTGTAGTCCTAATGTATATCTCATAATGCCAAGATTTATGAGGTGTACCTGGACCAGCTGAGGTAGTTCCTGGCACAAAACCAGATCCATCCTTCTGCTGAATTCCATCAACCTAATGCATACCAGGTTGAACCTGGATGATAGCAGTGGAGCGTCCAGATGGCCTGAAATCATCTTAATGTCTTAGACCATGATCCACAAGCTTGTATCTCATGGTCATGCTATGTCGGGGGCCAAAAATTGACACCTCCTTTGGAGAATGTTTCTGATCATGCTGCTGTGTCTCCTGACTGTGCTGACTTCCTTGTGACTCTTTATGTATGTAAACCTTATTTTATTTATACCTGTGGACTCTACATCTCTTCCATATATTAATATAAGCCCATGATGAACATTTTCTATGCAGTAGTCATGCATTTGTACCCTAAAAAGTGCAGCATGCAAGAGAAAGAAAAGAAGTCTTTGTTTCTCATACAAATATCAATCACTAACTCCATCATACAGAGATGGCAAATTATGGAATAAATAGAATATGATTTCTCTTTTTTTCTTTGTTTTAGATTTTACTTTTTATTTTAAGTAGTCTTTGTCTAGAATGGGGATTTCTGTTGTTTTTGGCCAGATGACAGGAAAATGTTTAAAATTTCTTAATAAAAGGACACAAAGCACTACACATTTGAAGTGCCAAGACCCTTCTAATACCAGAATATTCTGTGCTATTTGAAAGGCAATTAAGTATCGGAGAAATATATATTTCCCAGAATAAAGTTAAAAAACCTTGCACAAAAATGGCAGCCTTTGGGTGAGGTGTGGCTTCCCAAACATGCCATCTGGTAAGGCTTTGACTGATAGGGAATATGTTCTTGACTATCAAAGCTTATATATTTTTTATCATAAATAATGAATCAGATGAGTATACTACATTGCAACTACATTGTCACAACCTCTAAACCTCTCGGTCTCTCTGTTCTCTTTCTGGCTTCTAATGTTGTGTTTACATTTGAGACTAGCCTGATTCTTCTTCCTTTAGATTTTTTTTAAATGTTTATTCTAGTTGAATTGTATTTTATTTGTGCTTGAAATTCATATTTTATATCTGAACCTCAACTTTACCTTACACTTGGCAATCCCATTTTATATTCAGAATCTAGAATTTCATAAGTACAGAAATATTGTCTTTTACTATATATTTGAGTTTGTTTAACTTCTCTCTTCTTTTTTTTTTAATTTTTTTTTAAACGTTTATTTATTTTTGAGACAGAGAGAGACAGAGCATGAACGGGGGAGGGGCAGAGAGAGAGAGAGACACAGAATTGGAAGCAGGCTCCAGGCTCTGAGCCATCAGCCCAGAGTCCGACGCGGGGCTCGAACTCACGGACCCCGTGAGTTGGATGCTTAACCGACTGAGCCACCCAGGCGCCCCTCAACTTCTCTCTTCTTTAGACATGAATACTAATTGTAAACTTGGGATTTCTGTTTTCCTTTAGAGATCTTTATCATCTCTTTTATTGTTATTTTTAATTCTTATCTTTTCCCCATCTTTGGTTTTTAATAACATTTCTCTGTTTTATTTCTTTTAATGTAAATATCAATTATGCTACTCATTTGTAGTTTTCTTACCCTTTTTTATCTCATCTATCTTCAATTTTATTTTTTCCCAATAGCTAGAACTTTCTCCAATTTTTTTGGCCCCATTCTCTTTGGTCTATGAGTCTAATTGACAACATAAAGTAGATGCTTTATAAATATTTTGCTGTTGTTACTCTTCAACTTGAATATTATTTTCTCCTTTTCTGATACATAACATGTTCAGAGATCTCACTCTTACTTATTTTCAGTGTCCTAGTACTTCAGCCACAAAGATCTCTCCTACTCAGGACAGATCTCCCACTCAGGAGAGTACTCAGGGTTTTGTCCATAAACAGGGTGAAATGTTTTCCTTTTCTAATTGTATATTTTGATATTAGAAAGTACTACCTAATGTAATAGCCTGGACAATTGGTAGACATGTACAACTCATCACTAAATTCCAAGTAGGAAGAGTTATTTAATATTGTGTAGTTGTTGGATTAAATAATATTGGTTTTTGTTTTTGTTTTTGTTTTTGTTTTTTGGACTTTCTGGCTATCTTGAACAGTCTGATTTCCTTCTGTTAAAGTGAGAGAGGGAGAGGGAGAGAGAGGGAGAGAAAATATGGATGATAATCAAGATCTCTCAGCAACCAGCTTTCCAACAAATTTTCCCCACATACATTCTTTACACTACTCAATTTGTATGCTTTATGTAAAATTGCAAGGCCTATTCATTTATACCCTGGATCTGTAGTATTTCTAAGAGAGGATGGGAAAAGTAATGTTATGGTTGTGTATAAATGGGGAAAAACAAAATGTAGGTCATAGATAGTAGCTCCCAATACTAAAGTGGCACTTTTCTAGTTGGTTATAGACCAGGAGTTTTTTACTTTTAAAGAAGTATCGAATTTGGTATCCATAGTTCTTTCAGATTTATTTTTTATGTGAATGTTTTTAGACAGGCTATTTACTTGCTTTATATATGAGCCCAACTTTCCCTATGGATGAAAATAGAGTCTGATTTCGATGTTTATGATGCCTACCTGCCTCTAGCAGGCATTTGAATTTACAGTCATAGGATAGATCTCGTGCCTACAAAAGAGGGCCAGCAAGTTTAATTATGATCCATCCATGATCAGCACACTCTGTACATTTGGATAAATTTTAGTTTGTAATTAGTGGAAGTGTCTCACAAATTTTAGCAATAGTGTGGCTCAAATATTATCCTATGGTTTGTCTTATGCTGAGGTACTATAGGTAATTCAGTTGGAAATTAATCTAATCATAAAATCAGAAACATATTTACACTTTTTTATACAATAAAATGATTTGATTCCTAGACAGAGCCTTCAAGAATATTCAGCCTAATCTCTTCCTTTTATAGATGCATTTCAAGAATTTGAGGGGTGCGTGGATGGCTCAGTCGGTTAAGCATCTGACTTCGGCTCAGGTCATGATCTCACACTCTGCAAGTTCGAGCTCCGCGTCAGGTTCTGTGCTGAGAGCTCGGAGCCTGAAGCTTACTTCAGATTTTGTGTCTCCCTCTCTCTGACCCTCCCCCGCTTATGCTCTGTCTCTCTCTGTCTCAAAAATAAACATTAAAAAATAATTTTGAAATTACTTTGTGAAGGTTATATGGCTTATTTATGGTAGACTTCAAACTAGAAGCCAATATTCTTTCTACACTTCTTTGCACACTTTAGATATTTCATATTGAATTGTTATTTTGCCAATCTTGTCCAGGATGTCTACTTTTAAGTTCCTTTAACCTCTTTTTTTTCTTGTTCTAAGGGAATATGTGAAAACCATCATTTGAAAATTCATGTAATTCTGATAAAATAAAACAATTTTAGACAGTCTTTTTTTTTTTTAATTTTTAGATTCAATTTCTAAAGCACCAATGACAACCACTTTTATTTACTTATTTTACCTAAAGGACCATACAATCAATAACTTTGTGATCATTAAGACTTTTTGTGGGGCGCCTGGGTGGCTCAGTCGGTTAAGTGGCCCACTTCGGTTTAGGTTATGATCTCACAGTCCGTGAGTTCGAGCCCCACGTCGGGCTCTGTGCTGACAGCTCAGAGCCTGGAGCCTGCTTCAGATTCTGTGTCTCCCTCTCTCTCTGACCCCCCCTCCTTCATGCTCTGTCTCTCTCTGTCTCAAAAATAAATAAACGTTAAAAACAAATAAACAAAAAAAGACTTTTTGTGGGTCATGAAATATACTTGTCTAAATCATATTAACTTTACTCTTAATTTATTTTTAACTCAGAGAATTTTGAATACTTGTTTGTTTGTTCTTTTCCTGATGTAGAAAGTCCTCACTATTTGTGTGTGATTTTCAAAACTTAGCCATTTACTTTATTACCTTAAGTGATCTACAGAATATTTGCAGCCACCCATGGTTAAATTTGTGAAGTTGGAGCCATAGGAATGAATCAATCTATATTGGTTTTTTGCTGTCCTTAATTTTTATAGAAACTTTACTGGGCTTCCCTTTAAGCATTGAAAATTAGCATTAGTTATAGACATTGTAAACTAATTTGTATTCCCAATACATCTTTGTTAACAGCAACACAGTAATTGAGATATTATCCCCATGAAATGAAAAATACACACACACACACACACGCGCACACACACACACACACACACACACGATAATTAAAAAGCAATCCTCGAGTTTTATAAGTTAATCCTTTCCTTTTATATGTGTATAAATGACATTGTTTTGTCTCCTAATGTTACTTACAGAGAAAATTATGGGCAATGACTGTATCTTGAAAAGGGACAATTTTGATGCTTTCAAGAGTAGAGGCACCTGAATGGCTCCGTAGGTTAAGCATCTGACTCTTGAGCTTTGCTTAGGTCACAATCTCACGGTTTGTGGGTTCATGCCTCACATCAGGTTCTGCAGAACCTGCTTGGGATTTTCTTCTCTCTACCACCCCTCTCTTCCCATCCTGTACTCTCTCTCTCTCTCAAAATAAGTAAATAAACTTAAAAAAAAGAGTACTCATCAACTTTATTTAGGGGTTTGATACTTGAATAATCTTTTAAGTCTATCTATTTATTTTGAGACACAGAGAGTGCACACAAGTGAGTGGGAGAGATGCAGGGAGAGAGAAAATCCCAAGCAGACTCCACACTGTCAGCACAGCCTGACCCAGGGCTTGATCCTTCAAACCATGAGATCATGACCTGAGCAGAAATCAAGAGTCAGACACCCAACCAACTGAGCCACCCAAGCACCATGAATTATCTTTCATATTTAGAGCTAGTGTCATTTGGCTAGCCCTTTGTTTACTGCTTAAATAACTTCTTTTAAGCAGATAGTTTCAATCTCTTTGTAAGCTCATTGAAGGTTATGTCTTATGTTCAATCTTTTAACACAGTAGTGAAAAACTCCACAATACATGCTCAAATATATACTTATTTTTATTGAGATTTGTATTTACAAAAATGACTTTAGAATTAATCAGCATACACTCTAGTTCCACTAAAGAGATATCTGGTTTATCCTAACTAACCTTAAAGAAGATGTTAGTATTTTATATCATATGGAAATACCCATTGACTATTCAATCATTATGATAATGAGTACCATAACTCTTAAATCTATACACATCCTAGGTCTACGAATATTTCAACATGGATTCAATTTTGAGTGGGTAAGATTTGGACAATATCCCTGAACTGTTTATCACATCTATCTTTTTCACTTATGACTTCCTTTCAGCTACTAGATGTATCAAGGTGACAAGATCAAATTCTTAAATACACGCCATGGTTGGTAGTAAAAGATGACTATCAGAAAATAGTCATCAGAAAAAGATGACTATTTATTAATACACAGTTTACACCAGGGGTCAGGATAGAAATTACAATAGTGGGCTCAAAGTACTCTATTTTAAATTTATTTACAGTTAAATTTCTTTTTTATTCTTGTTATTTGCTAATGCTTATAAGTAATGAACTTTTAGTAAATTAGAAAAGGGAACTGTACTTCCCTGTGGCTCATTAAATCCATCCCACTTTATTTACAGGCAGCATTTAAATGCACTTTATCCTCAGTAGTATTCTCTCTAGTTCTAACTAGTTCAGACTGAACACCTAACAGCCCAGGGCTTATCTCATAGCAATTTCCGTTTCTGTCCTGGATTTGAATATCCTTGTAAAGGGGCCTAGCTATATATACACTTCTATTTTTTCAAAGCCCTATTACTATTCTTATTTTGCCTGATCCATGCATTTCAAGACAACCAGTAACTTGACAAACACATTCACGTGCTTGTATGGCCTCAAGGACATATTTAAAATTATATAAAGTAACCACTACAAAACAAAAACTTCTTTTTGTCCCAAAAGGTGGCTCCCTTTATCATACCAGACTTAATAATTAAGTGTCTATTGTGTGTGTGAGTGGCTCAGTCAGTTGAGCATCCAACTTTTGATTTCGGCTCAGGCCACAATCCCAGGGTCATACGCTCGAGCCCCGTGTTGGGCTCTGTGCTGAGTGTGGAGCCTGCTTGGGATTCTCTCTCTCTTTCCCTCTTCCCTTCTCCCCCACTTGTACTCTCCCCCCTCCCTAAAATTAAAATAATAATAATAACAATAAAAAATGTCTATTGCACTAACCAGGAACAGTATCTAAGAAATACAGAATTAGAATTTTTCATCTTCTTCTTTCTCTTATCCATTAGAATTTAGACACCAAAGAAATATTTAGCTTTCATAGCTTAATCTGCATATTAATACGTCTTCAATTAAGAGTTTATTATCTTTTATGACACTGATTCTCACGGGGAGGGGGGTTAAAACCCTTTGAGAGTTCTTGGATGGCTCAGTTAAGCTGCCAACTCATGATTTTAGCTCAAGTCATGATCTCAAGTTTCCTGAGATGGAGCCCTGCATTAGGCTCTGTTCTGACAGCACAGAGCCTATTTGGGATTCTTTCTTTTCCTCTCTCTCTGCTCTCCCCAACACACACTCACTCTATCTCAAAAATAAATTAACTTAAAAAAAAAAAAAAAAAAACCTTTGAAAACTCGGAGGGATGTGAATTATTTTTGTCCCCTCAGAGCAAGCCTTTATTTCTGTCCTTACAAATACGACTCACTCTCTCTAGAGTTTGGGAACATGTCAATGTCATATATTCCAAAGTTTTTCTCCTTCAAGGAAGGGTTACCTATGTTAAATTTCTAAGTTTGAGTGATTTTATTTTTTTTTCTTAAGGGAATATGTGACATGCCTTAGATATTTAAACACTTTAGCATGGAATACCTAGGGAAGGAATTAACTATAAGGATAAAGTGTCCTTTGAAAACAAGCAGAAGAAAACATTTCTCCTCCCAAAAATTAAAAAAAAAATCATTTTATAACTAAAAAAAAAGTGTGATTGATTTAGTATTTATGGATAATTTGGATTTTTTAAATATAAAAATAGGAAAAACTGTGAAAGTCTTAGAAACAGGTAAAAGAGATTATTGGGCTCTCTTTCAATAGAATGCTGGGCATTGTCTAGTGGAAAATCTCTGGGGATTTCTGTAGAATATGTACCTTTGAATGTCATTGACTGAACTGTTTTATAATTCTGTAGATATAGATGTTAACTTGTAGAAAACTGAAAACAGTAGAGATTTTTCTTGTTTATAGCAATAAAATTGTTCTCATTTGTGCAAATGAGGTTTAACTGGTAAAGGATATAAATCTCTGTGATTAAAATTTTTATTTTACTGATTTTAAACTCTTACTAGTTTCCTCATTAACTAAGGAGTTAAAAATATTTGACATATGTTCATTTTACATTTGTATAAAAATAACAGTTGACTTTCTTAAACATCACTGAAATACCACTGGAGTCTCCTTAGACATGACAGAGCAGAAGGGAACATCAAAGGAGAGCCTGTTTACTTGAACCAGGCAAATATGGACTTTATTTTTATGACCTCTTTTGTTTCCATAAAGTTCTGAGACCTGAAGGACAATCCTTGAGATTATGATAAAGGCCTAGCGATACCACTTATGAAATGTTCACTGACCTATAGTGGAAGGGATTTCATAGACTCCCTTGACTTAAATCAAATAGCTTTTATTGAAGACTTTCTTCAGATAATAATAATTTTTCCCTAAAATTGTTTTTCTTATCCACTATCAAAATTCATATTCCCAGTAGCAGATGAAGTTAAAATTAATATATAAGTTGTTTTGTTATTTTGCTTTCTCTCTCTTAAATTTGAGCTGCATGAACAAATTTTTATAATTTTCAAAATACTGTGGATAGGGTCTGGTAACATTTATCTGAGGAACAGGAGTAAGAGAGATAATGGCCATGGAAAAAATTGATAATTCCAGGCATATAAACATATTTATGAAACAATTATGCAATATTTTGCTACACAAATCTACTTAAAAAATATCTATTGAAATACAAAGCAACAGAGCTGTTATATGCATATTATTTTCCTTAGAAAAATTATCCCTTGTACCCTTTTTGGGATAATTCTTAGATTTAAATTTAGATATTAAGGAAGCATGTACCTTAATCCCAATAATTAAATATATTAAGTTATATGTAATGAGTATGATATTTTGAACTAAATTCTTGATTATTGACCTTTCTCACATTTTATGTGGATTATCTTTCATATTAGCATTATATCAAAATCTGGAAAAATGGATTTGTGATTTGAAAGCAAGAAAAAAAAATTGTAATTTAGGATCAATAACTTATGTATCCACTCAATATATTTGTATTGAGCTCTGCCTGTAGGGCAGGTCAAAGGTGAGGAAGAAATTAGAAAAGCATGTAGTCTAAACTTCAGGATCTTTTTTTTTTGTAATTTTTATTTATTTTTGGGAGACAAAGAGACAGAGTGCAAGCAGGGGAGGGGCAGAGAGAGAGGGAGACAGAGAATCTGAAGCAGGCTCCAGGCTCTGAGCTGTCAGCACAGAGCCCAAAGCAAGGCTCGAACCCACGAAGCACAGGATCATGACCTGGGCTGAAGTTGGACGCTTAACCAAATGAGCCACCCAGGTGTCCCTAAACTTCAGCGTCTTACAAGTTGGTGGTTGTAAAGGCCAGTGTAGACTGCCCCTAGGTGGGCCACTTTGGCATAAAAATTATTTTGAGTTAAAAGTAATCAAAACTTGGTAGATGCAGGAAAAGCTTTCTGCCTCCCCCTCAATGCCTAAATTTAGATTGGAAAGGAGAGCCTATAACAGGAAAAGCCTATTAACAAAGACTTCCCTTTACTTAAGGAATTTATCTGTATAATAGGGGAACCTTGTTTTTCCTTTCATCTTCCTGCTAAAGGTCTTTCTTCCCTTTGTATCCTCAGGCCCTACCCCTCTCCTTAGCTCATTTAAGACTTTCCGTTGCCCCACTGTCTTTGGAATTTCCATATCTGTGTAGATTCCTGTATATGTGCTATTAAGTTTAATTTTCTCCTGTTAATGTGCTTCATGTCAATTTCATTCTAAGTTCAGCTAGAAGGATCATAAGTCAGAGAAAGGTCTTCCTTCCTACATAGCCAAGGCAGATACGTATGCTCACAACTATGTTTCAAATCAAACTGTGGTTGGTACTTAGAAGAGTGGTAAACAGAGTCCCATAAGACTTACAAGGCTAAAAGTACTATAAGATGGAAGAAATTAATTCCAAGTGGGATCATGGGTAGAGATTTCAAGGAGTAAGTAGTATTTTATTTGAGCTGTGAAGATAGGTATGAATTTACAGAGCAGAGATGCAGAGAGAAGATGGATAAATAAGCACTACCCAAGCAGGGACACAATACAGAGACAGAGCCATAACAATACATGGAGAATAGTGATAAAAGTAAGAAGTTCCGGATGGCTGGAGGGTTGTATACACACATAATAAAGGAGAGATGTGGTATGTGGTGTGATAAGTGGCTAGAAATTTAGATTGTGGTGTACCCTGCATGCCAAAATCGCGAATGGTGATGAAATTAGTGCCCAGTGAGGAGCCACTAATACGTTGTTGTATTGCAAAATAATATAGCAAAACCTCACATTTGCGTACCTCAGAGGTTTATCAAAAATATATTATTCTCACGTAAACGAATGTCTAGCCTAATAACTTGAAAATAGTATGTAACAAAACTAGTACTAGAGCACAGATCTTCACTCTGTATCAATTCAAATCTAAAATTGTGAATGTTGTCTTAAGTATCAGGAAGTTCCTACCTTTTGAGAAACGTGATTTTTTTTTAAAGCATGAAACTCGGAAGTCAAAATAATTCGTGAAAGTTTCTTCAAGCAACCAGCATGTATTTTTAGTATATATTTTCTGAATTTTAAAAATACTACTTTAGGGCTTTATCTTTTAATGTGCAGAAATTCAACACCCTTGGTAAAATTATGCAATATATAAGTACATGTTATTCGCAAAACATATCTAAACCTATGTTTTAGTTTTTAGTTTCACGAAAGGAAAAGTTACCAAAAAGGCATCCCTTAGAGTTTCTTAAACATTTCATTTTTTCTACAAAGCCTATATTCCACATAGCTTTAAACATAATAAAAACCCCTCAAGGTAGAGTTTATAGCAATTTATGTCACACTGAAAAGTCAAGTGAACTGCAGATTTGAATCATGGAGATTTCTCTCCTACTATGAAATGGTCAGTATTACAAAGTCTGCTATTATATATTTATGATGCTATTTGACCTCTACATACAAACATCTATTATCCAACAATAATATTCAATTTGCAAAACTAGCCCCAGTCCTTTGAAAGGGCTCAGTTCAGGAGAGCGTTAGACACCCGGTGTTGGTTTTTATAGAGGGTCTGGTAGTGACCAGACAGGTACCCTCCATTTTTCTCTTTTAACAGTCGGGTTGCTGATCTCACAAATCATATTTCGGTTGGAAATGAAAGGTGCGCCTCTGCCAGCATTTTGTTAGAAATAATGACACACTTTACTACCTGTAAGTGCTGACCGAGTGGTTCTGCCTTTTCTTCCCAAGGTGACTGTAACACAGATTGATGAAAGATTCTGCAGGACGACAAAGGTTAAAGATGCAGACCCGGAGCTAGAAGCCAGTGCTGACACTGATGGAGTAGACTGCAATGAGAATGCCCACATTATTGTCCTATCCTCTGATAACCAATGTAATATGAAAACTGACTACAGAAGAAAGGAACAAATTAAATCCATTAATCAAGCATATCTCTGCTAAACAGTTGTTCTAAAGAGATGAACAAATGAAAAATTTACTGTTTGTTTTCATGCTTTCAAGGATTGGGGAAGAAAATTAATTATAAGGTACTGGCCACACTATTAGTTAAGTTTTTTTCTTGAGGAAACTATTTATTGCATTGTCAAAGGACAAATGAACCTCATTAGGGAGATTAGTTTCGGTTGGTAGTTTTGCATTAGGACAAACTAATAATACACACTTCAAAAGATACCCTAAGTAGAATTATGGAAATTGAAAATCCATTTTTTAACTTCTTAATTTATGAACTGGTCGAAAATGACCACTCTATTACCTATCATGCAACCAGAAGGAAATCCGATGTAGCCCCACTTTTCACCCTGAGTGAATAGTGCCTGAAGGAGAACTATTTCAGTGTGGGTTTTGTAAGTGTGGCGATGATGAACTTATGTATTCAGGGCTTATAACTCGGCCATGGCATCTTACTCTTACGTTGAAGCATGTCAAGCACAGCTCCACACCAAAAGCAATTTTTGATAAGCTCCTTTGAAAGCCTTTTCTTTTCAAAATGTTTTAAGTGCCCTGGATAAATAGCAAGCTGACGTCTGGTATTCTGAATTTCCCTTTCAGTCCACACAGGGCAAGGCAGGAAAAGGAAAATACTACTTTGCCATCAATCCTGTCTGGCCAGTGGACTGAGTCTCCTGAGCTGGCCACAACAAGTGCAGTTCAGCTTCAATGTTCATTTCATCCCTGGCCTTTCTGTCGAGGCAGCTAACAAGGGGGCCAATTACTGAGCTGTGTAAGGGGCAGTGCTAGACTGCAGACACCTGTCTTCCACAACCTGGAGTGAGACCAGACTCATTCCACAGAGTGTATAAATCAGCTGTGAAATAAAAATGACTTTTTTGGATTCAACTGACCTGGACTGGATTCAGACTGCTGACCCAGAAAGAAAAGGCTTCACATATCCCATTACCAATCCGGTGAGCCATTGAAGACATCCTTATCCTATTCTGACTTGCTTTTATTTATAGAAGTCTTGCTTTGTTTATGGGAATGTAAGCCAAATGGGCATTTACTTACTGTTTTTGTTTGCTTTGTTGGTTTAACTTCTTTAATTTAACAGTAGCTTTAGGGGCATGGCAGTTGACCGAATCAGGTCAAAACTGTAGCAAAGTTCACTGCTTCAATTCCTAAGCCCTATTATTGAGAAATGATGAAGGCAGAGTTGTAAAATGTTTTTCTTAATATAAAACTAAAGGGTTTTCTTCAGATATCTCATAATATCAAAAAAAAAAAAAAGAAAAGAGAAAAGTTCTGGCTTTTTTTTTTTAAGAAAAATTATGTAACTCTGTAACAGTGATTCACATTGCCTAGGGAGCCTTCAGAATTAGCTAAGGATATTCTTTTTTCCAAAGTAAGGGTGCCACATGAGAAGAGTCCAGGGTAGGGCTTGAAGCTTACACAATATAGGGGGCCCTTTTAAAGAAAAATAATATAATTTGCAAATATGAAACTGGATCTCTTAGTTTGGGTTTCCCAAAAGCAAACTTCCAAAGGAGAACATAGGCAGGATTAATTTATGTGGGAAGGGACCAATGCGCACAATGAGGAAGTGAGATAATGACATGGAGAAGGGTGAAAGCCAATAAAAAGAACATAAATCATAGAGTCATCGCTTTGAGCAGTGGGGCTCGACCTCGCTGTGGGATTTTAGGTCACACCTCAGAATGCCACATCAATGAGCGAGGAAGCTGGGGTCGGTACCTCTCCTCTTCCTCTTTGATTGAAAATTATTCTTGACGGTTAGTAACTCCCTGGCATTTTGGACCTTCTCTTATGCTTGTGATGTCCATGGGCTATGCACACTCACACAACCAGAGGAAGTCCATAGGGCTTAAGGTGGCAACCATGGAAGTGTACAGGAACTACCCAGTTGACTTCTGGAGTAAGTTTGGGGTCAGGAATACAAGAAGGGTACTGACAGCTCCTTCCATGTTAAGTATGAAAGCACATATTTAATTAAATAATAAGAATCATAGTAAATCAGGGGTGCCTGTGGCTCAGTCAGTTAAGCATCTGACTTCGGCTCAAGTCATGATCTCGAAGTTCGTTGAGTTTAAGCCCCACGTCGGGCCTGTGCTGACAGCTTGGAGCCTGGAGCCTGCTTCAGATTCTGTGTCTCCCTCTCTCTCTCTGCTCCTCCCCTGCTCACACTCTGTCTCTGTCTCTCTCTCTCTCTCAAAAATAAACATTAAAAAAACCCAAAAAATAATCATAGTAAATCACAAATTTAAAAAGGTAACCACTACGGTCATTCCAGCGCTACCCACCATGAGATTAAGTATGACACAGGAGAGGTCAAAATGGAGTGTGATAACAATCTTAATTGACTGCTGTGAAACCACCTTATTGTTGCAATAATATAATAATAATAATAATAATAATAATAAGTGAATAAACACATTGTTTCTAGGGTCTTTCCTAGTGTCTCAAAAGTGCTCAGCTTTAAGTGAGGACCCTGGAAATTTAGATTTAAGTAAGTTATTGGTAAATTGCCTATGGCTGCTATTACTGAGATTTTCTTATATCCCTCTCTCTTTTTTTTTAATCTTTATTTATTTTTGAGAGAGACAGAAAAAGTGCCAGCGGGAGAGGAACACAGAGAGAGGGAGACACAGAATCTGAAGCAGGCCCAGGCTCTGAGCTGTCAGCACGGACCCTGATGCGGGGCTCTAAATCATGTACTTGAGATCATGACTTGAGCCCAAGTCGGCTGCTTAACCAACAGAGCCATCCAGGCACCCCTCTTATATCCCTGTTATGTGTATGTAGTTCAGAAATTATGTCAGGCACCACTTGTCAAAGTATTTTTGAATGAGAACGAGAATACAAAACTTGACAAAATAACGAAAAATTCCTATTTCAATACAAGCAAACATTTGTGACAATTGATAAACTATTTATAGCCTTGTTTCTCAGCCATGGCACTACTGATATTTTGAGCTGGATAATTCTTTTGTGTGCGTGGTGGACAGGTGTCCCAGGCATTTTAGTATGTTTAGCAGCATCCCTGACCTTTACCTTGAATACAGTAGTATGTCTCCCTCAATTGAAACAAACAAAAATGTCTCCAGACATTGCCAAAATGTCCCCAGGGCCAAATAACCCCCAGCTGAGAACCACTGATATAAAGGACAGAAAAAGTTAAAAACACCTAGAGATTTATCAAATAAAAAAATATCTGGGGTTTGTTTCAATTTGGTTCACTTGCCCACACATCTTAGATCTACCTCTATGCTACCATAAGAATAAAACAATCCTCTTATTCAATTTTTTAATATTCAAATTAGGATATCATTTGCACACGCATGAATGAGAAAAGACTGAACCATAAGCTTGCGTGGAAGTTATAATTGAAGGTTATTAAAAAAAATAAAGACACTTTAAGGAGATACCTAGCTATCCCAGAGTGTTGAATATCCCAGAAAAGCAAGAATATCCCTGTTTTTATTTTGTTGTTGTTGTTGTTGTTTTTAAGTTCATTTATTTATTTTGAGAGAGAGAGAGAGAGAGAGAGAGAGCACAAACCAGGAAGGGCAGAGAGAGAATCCCAAACAGGATGTGCGATGTCAGTGCAGAGCCCAACACAGCACTCAATCTCACGAATCATGAGATCATGACCTGAGCTGAGATCAAGAGTCAGACACTTGACTGAATGAGTCACCGAGGCACCCCGAATATCTCCTGTTTTTAAATAATTAAATAATTCTAGGGTAGAAGCCAAATATTTTATTAGTTATTTAAAATTTTTATGTAAAAATGGTGGGCTTAGGGTACTATTCAATTCCTTTCTGGTATAATATCAAATGAAAACTTTCTTTATGTAGAAGAAATATTTATGATCTATGATACATGTATAAAAAGTGTTTATCTCAAAATATACGTCAATAAAGAATAGTGTTATTGAAAAACATAAATATATGGTAAAAATTCCGTTAAATTACCATATGCTATATGTTAAATTACCAATTACTACCATATGCTATAAAACTTTGCCAAGTTCTTAAAGGTAAATAAGTAAGGTTGACCTTTCAACAACACAGGGTTAGGATTGCCCACCCCCATTGTGGTTGAAAATAAATACACTTATAACTTATGACTCCCCCCAAACTTAACCACTAATAAGCCTATTGACTAGTAGACTTACTGATAACGTGAACAGCTGATTAACACATATTTTGTGTGTTATATGTGTTATACACTGTGTTCTTACAATTAAGTAAGTGGGGGGAAAGAAAATATTACTAAGAGAATCATAAGGAAGAGAAAATATATTGACAGCACTGTATTATATTTTTCAAAAAAAATCTGCATATAAGTAGACCTACGCAATTCAAATCTGTGTTGTTCAAGGATCAACTGTGTAAGCAGGATAAACATTTTGCCCTCAAGAATTGGCAATCAAGTAAAGGAAGGAATATAAGTTCATGAATAATTATGACACAATTACAAACAATAAATGTAACAATGTAATGCCAAATATTGCTATTCCTTCCAAATAGTATCCTAGTAATGATAGAAAATGTTAAGAGGTGCACACACACTCACACACACACACATGCACACACACACACACACACACACACACACACACAAAGTTCTGTAGGTAAATAATTTGGAAAATACTGGATGGCACACTCCTAGATGCATCCATATTATCATATAAAAGCCTCTGGAAGGTTTGTCAGAAGAAACATTGATTAGAGTTTGCTTAACCCAACATTTTACAAACTAATTTGTACAGAGCACAATTCTTTCACAAGATTAAAGTTTGTTGAGCCATCAAATAAGAAAAGATGTATTAGAGAATTTAATTTCCACTGAAAAGATGAAAACAAGTATAATAATGAAAATGCAATTTGCCATGGACACTGTAAGATGAAGAAAATGTTCCCATAAAGGAATGTCAACAGAGACCACAGAAGGTATAGGAAATACCCAAGATTAAAAAAATTCAGGTTATATCGAATGAGCCTGAGGGAAGCTATTCCTCCAAATGTAAAATCTCAGCAGTATAGGGCAAGTGTCTCTGAAATTTTAGTTCCAGGTCAGTGAATTTCAGGGAAAGGTATCTGGACTTTATTCTGTAGGCCATGTAGAGACACAGATGCTTTGTGAAAACAACATGATCGGAGTAGTAGCTTAAAATTGGATGATGGAAAATTAAATTAACATAGAAGGCAAGTTACAAAGTCCAAGAGAGTTTAAAGACATTTATTTTAGAACCATGTCTTGTGAAATATAAGCAAGTGCATAGTTCCTGCTGGACCCTTCACTTGGTGATAAAGGACACAACCCTTGGCCTGATAGTTAAGGCCCTTCACAAGGCCTTCAAAAGGCCTTCACTGATCCCTTTTTGCTTATTTAGTAGCTACCCTCCCTGGTCTTATCTCACACCTCCCATCTCATATAATCTATACTCCAGTCTAGATGAATTACTCAGTGTTCAGGTAGTTCATCTACAAATCAGAAATGAAATTAGGAAAAGAGATTTAGATATAGAAGTAATCCACTTGAGATAGAAATCAGTTATGTTACATAAAATCACTTTTGCAAAAAAGTTACCCATAAAACACATATGAATAATTTATAATACTTACAGTAATTATAGCAGGTATTGTTCAATTATTGTTTTTACAGTATATAAGTTCGGGTCCTGGCTAGCTCAGTGACTAGCTGAATTTGGCTGGTCATCTAACTGCTAGTTGTGTGCTTCTGGAAAGGACTTAACCCTTCTATGTCATAGCTTTCTTGATTCTTAAATGGAGGTTATGATAGAACTTATCTCCAGGGTTTTCATGAGGATTAAAGAGGTAATTGATACACATGCTTAGTACAAGTTTTGGCATATATCCTAAGTATTCAATAAATGTTAGCTCTTATTATCATTACAATAGTATTAAGTATTACTTGAGTATCACCACTTTCATCTGGAAAATGAGTCCATTGATACATTGAGTTCCTCACAGAAATGTTATGAATCTCAGATTATCTAGGGCGCCTGGGTGGCTCAGTCGGTTAAGCCTCCGACTTCGGCTCAGGTCACGATCTCGCGGTATGTGAGTTCGAGCCCCGCGTCGGGCTCTGTGCTGACTGCTCAGAGCCTGGAGCCTGTTTCAGATTCTGTGTCTCCCTCTCTCTCTGACCCTCCTCCGTTCATGCTCTGTCTCTCTCTGTCTCAAAAATAAATAAACGTTAAAAAAAAATTAAAAAAATGAATCTCAGATTATCTACTTATCAACTCTATGTGAAAGTGTTATTTATACTCTAAAGTGCTCCCTAAGTAGAAAATATTATGAGTATAACTTGAGTAGTTTTTACTTCTATCTACAGTGACTCAATGAATCCAACCACTTTCCAAAATCTTCTCTCCTGATTAATCAGGATTGTTTGGCATGAAAATTGGATTTTCAAATCTAGGTTTTGCTAAAAGGCACTTCTTTATTCTTATTGCTTAAAAGGTAACACTGAGTTGAAGGAAAATCTACAGAAGCCGGGCTTCCTCTAGGGATGTCATATAAAACACATGTTTAATCCAAGAATTACTCTTATTACCTTTTCCCATCTTATCTGTGCTTCTTATTTGGAGCCCCCTTATTCGTTTAGCCTTTTCCATGGAGACATGAAAGCTGATGGCTCTGAGACCACGTTCTCAGGACTTTAGGACCTGAGAAAAAAGGGAATTTCCCTACCAATTACTATACTTGGAAAACTCCAGGCGAAGGAATTTGATTGTATCTTGTGTCACATTCTTTTTCATGTGTCAGTCCATTAATTCAGGAAATATTATATAAAAACTTATTATGTTCCAGGTCACGTTCTCAGTCTAGGTATAAAGGAATGAACAATACAAAGTCTGTCTATCTGTATGTCTCCCTTTTTCTCTTTCTCTGTGTGTGTATGATTTTAAATTACATTGGGGGAATCAGAGAACCATCAAGACAAAAAATGTATTTAGTTAAGTAAAGGTTCAATGAAGGGCTTAATACAGAACAGTATGACACAAAGAGGGCATTTCAGACAGCTAGAAAAAAATGGCAGCACTACACTGGGCCAATTTAGTCAGTTTCCTTCCTTCCTTCCTTCCTTCCTTCCTTTCTTTCTTTAAACATTTTATGTATATATGTATGTATGTATGTATTTTTTAGAGGGGGGAAGGGGAAGATATATATATATATATATATATATATATATATATATATATATATATAGAGAGAGAGAGAGAGAGAGAGAGAGAGAGAGAGAGAGAGAATCACAAGCAGGCTCCACACTCAGCACAGAGCTGATGTGGGGCTTAATCCCATGCCCCTGGGATCGTTACCTGAGCCAAATCAAGAGTTTGGCATTCAACTGACTGAGCCACCCAGGTGCCCCTGGTCAGTGTTTCCTAGTCAGGGTTAACATAAAGTTAAGTGTCATCTGGGTGCTCAGTTATGTGCCCGACTTCGACTTCAGCTCAAGTCATGATCTCACAGTTTGTGGATTTGAGCCCCACATCAGGCTCTCTGCTGCCAGCACAGAGACTGCTTCAGATCCTCTGTTTCCTTTCCTCTGCCTCTCGTCGACTTGTGTGTACTCTCTCTCTCTCTCAAAAATAAATAAAAACATTTAAAAAAAAAAGAAACAAAGGTGAGGAAGAAGCAGTTCACTCAAAGGAAAAGTGTGTGCTTATTTCCTATTTTATTATCCCCAAAGACATGATGATGAGCAAATGAAAAAAGATGTCCATTACATCCTCTTGTTCAGTCTTTTCACTGCCATAGGTATGTTTATGTTTCAGACAAGGCATAATAAAAACACAGGATCACATTACAAATGGCTTCCTAGCCATCTTGGCTACTTCAGCCACAGAAGATGCTACTTAGTCATTTGACCATTTAGTAGTTTATGAAGAAACCCTAAAGGTTCCAAGCCTTTCATTCAGGAAGGAATGAAATTATTAAGCAACAATCCTGAGAAATTATTTTACATTGTGAATTAAAAATCTATTCCTAAAAATGTATGAAAAACTGTTACATAATAATGTATAAGTTGGAACATACCTATTGCACAACTAAACATTTTAAAAACTGATCCTTGAGATGGTGTTTGAGAGAAGAAACAAAGTGTAATGGCCAAGCTAAATTCAAATTTAGATATCACCAGTTATTTTGTACACATTTTTTGGGCTGCTAATACACTTTCCATTTAAATTTTCATTGTTGATATGTGTTTTGTCTTTGTATTGATGGAGTTGCAAAAGTCTGGAGGTCAGAGGAAGAATATAAAGAGAGGTTGTTTACCATTCTCTCCACAGTACTGCTTCTGATACTTGCACACAACCTTATTAAAGCACTTTTTGTACATTACTTTAATGTCTTTGTTTATGGTTCTGTATCCCCTACCAACCTGGATGTTTATTAGGGCTGGTACTATTCAGAGTTCTTTTTTCATCTGGGATTCTTCTTCTTAGAGAACGTTTCACCTTAGAGAAACGAAATGCATGAGGCAAACTGATCACTTATTTCACTTCTCAGCATAATGTTGGAAGAGTCATAAAATTGTTTCCCTTCATCGGGGGTGCAATGTGGCGATACGGGGGTGGTCGTGCAGACTCAGCTCAACCTTTCCAGCAATTTAATTGGATGCCATTGGGCGCTGTCTCCGTGGAGCATTTCCCATAAGAAAAGGATTCTTTTCTGTGACCTCCAATGTAGTGAAAACTATTTGGCTCAATTTCATCTTTTCCAGAAGAACAGATCCAAAGAGAAATTACAAAAGAAATGTAATAGCATTTTTACTCCTTTCTGCTGGAGGGGTTTGCAATGTGACTGCTTTAAAACTTACTATTTTGCAAAAGCCAATTTTCTTCAAGAGGCCGTTGGCACTCAAAATCAGCAGCACAATAAACTTGCCCGAATCAGACTATATGTTGAATGATGAAAAAAATCGCTGCAATTTTATAAAGCAGAATGACTTGCTTTGTTATATTATTTATTTATTTTACTATATAATACATGTTAGAATTGAGATGAAATGGGTGTTTCTGGTTTAAGTTCAATGCTTACTTGACAATTTGGTGAACCCAAAAGTAGATACTCTATTGTACTCTCAGAGTAGGTAGCCTCACAAGGGTTGACTACTCAGACATCTGAGCCTGACAAGCCTGGAGTCAATCCTCAGCTCTGTCACTTACTAGCTGTGTAAAATTAGGTAGCTTCTTTGTGCCTTGTTCTTTTTTCTGTAAAATAAGAATTATATATATATATATATATATATATATATATATATACACATACATATATGTATATGTATATGTATCTATATATATGTTACTAGACATATTCATAATATATGCTCATATGTGTATACATGTGTGATGATATCTCAACCCCAATTATATATTCACTAACTGGTAAACATTTACCAGACTGGTCCACAGAACCACTGGAACCACTGGACTTTAGCTACTGTTGGATATTGATGAAGAAGACATTTGTCACCCATCCTCCACATATCCCCATTAAAGGAGGGCCATAATGATCATAATGACACTTCAGATCTTAATGGCAACTCAAATCCTGTGTGCAATAATCCTCAGAATATCTAAGCATTTCTCTTTCCTCAGTGAACCGTCACCTGAGAGCAATCCCCTTCCTGGCTGCCACACTTACCAATCGCCATGTTATGAACTAGTTCCTTACCTTTACCTGAAGTAACTGCTTATGAAGGTGTGATGAAAATGTGCTTCATTTTTTGTTTCCCTAAAATCCAAAACCTTGACTACCTCTCCTTACTTCTCACTCCTTTTCCTTTCTTGATTATAAGCTTGTGTATATTTCAGGCTTCTAGTCCTTAACCCCTCCCCCACATTTTGCTCCCAAACCTGACCTCTCAGTGACACCACTGTGTTCCCCTGTTCATGGTTCCAGTCCAAATAAACACCACCATCAAGTGTATATCCCATAGGAACGCAGCAAAAATGCCCAGTTTTCCCTCTTCAAACTCTGTAACTCTTCCCCTCTACTGTTGAACTTATTAATAGTCCTCTGTGGTATCAATAAACGTTCACTTCTAGACTTTCCAAGCCACTTGCATAGCTGTGCTTAAATGTGTTTTACAAAAGACATTTTCACCTATGTTCTTATTTTCTCACTATCATTTTCTAAATGGACTTTTTTTTTAGATTACCACCACCATTTATGTTGTTGTTGCTGTTGTTGTTGTTATTGTTGTTCTGGATGCCAAGACAAAAACTAGCCGGTAATTCAGAATACTGTGAGGCATTAGAAAAATATATGACATTTAACTTTAACTGAATGCTTATTCTGCTCAAATATTTTAAGCCCTAGAATACTCCCCTAAGTACTGTTTCATACTTTTATGATTTTCTACATCTTTCTAGATGACATAATAGTCACATAACATACAGATATAGCATTCTGATATCTTCCTTTCAAATTGAATTCTTTATCATTATGTCATGCCCTTTAAATTTAGCTGTGAGTTAGGGCAGGGAACTATAATGGTAAGACTCTATCAACTTCTGGTGCACCTCTGTTCCTAAAGCATTACCTTTCTTCTTAGGCTTTTTTTTTTTTTTTAATTTATTTATTTGTTTTGAGACAGGGGGAGGTAGAGAGAGGGGGAGAGAAAGAATCCCAAGCTGACATTACAGAGCCCAACATGGGTCTCGATCTCATGAATCATGAGATCATGACCTGAGCTGAAATCAAGAGTTGAATGGACGCCTAACTGACTGAGCCACCCAGGTGCCCCTCTTCTTAGGCTTACAGATCTTTATCTCCTCATTACTGCAAGAATGCAGGATACTGAATTTTTCTCTTCAGAGGTTTTTAGATCAGATCCTTAACATTTCACCTCACACAGTTTCAAAATCTGGGAAAGGTCTTGAGGTATAAAATGGGTATGTGTTTAAGGTCTCTCATATCCCACTTCAGCGACATATGAAGGCCAAAGATCCTACTGGTTCTCTATTCCTCAGCTGTGTTTTTTGACCAGGACTATTCCCAGGTTCTCAGTCTCTAAGTAGCTCCATATTAGTGTGTACCAGCAAAAACTAACCCTAAATCCCTAATGTCAACACACCCCTACCTTTAATGCTATCTTCCTCTCTTGCTATCAAACTCCTTACCCAAGTGGGTGGGCCTTTTGTTCCTAATTCCACTTGTCCTTTTAGACTCAGAAAATTTCTGATGTAAGGAACTATATATTCAAGGCCCTTAAATCTCCAAATATGTCATTTCAGCAACTCATACCACCATTAAAATATTTGGTGATTTGGCTCTTGATCCAGGAGGGGCTCTTGGCTTGGCCCATGCTCTTGTCTACAATCCATGCCTCGCACCAGCAAATGCTTACACGGAAAAATAATAGCTGCCAATTGTCAGTTCACATATGAACATTTCTCCCTTCTCTGGAGCTTTCATTCACTTTAGTCTTTCCACGGCTTCCACTGCTCTTGGCTTTAAAAATACAATTTTTTGGAACTTATCCAGGCTTCTTTAGTAGTTGTCGGAGAAAGCAATGCCCTGCCAAGACCAACTATACCTAACTCAAAAACAAGAGTTCAGTTTTGTTTTAATGTTCAATTTGTCCCTCTTGGCCTCTAGTTTTCTTTCCTGTAAGTTGAAATTTCTATCTGATCCTACTAAATACAATCTTCAGTACCCATGAAAAAATATTTTCCTCCCAGCAAGGCTCACCTTGAGTTTTCCTATCTCAAATACGGAATCAGTTATTCTACTAAGAGTCCTGGTTCTTTTAGTGAAGAATGGCATTAGAGCAGTAGAGGCCAAAATCTTAGCACAAGGTTGTATTTCAAATTGTTTCATGGGATAGCTGGGAAAGTGCTACCAGAAACTCAATGGTTGTGAAAAAAAATGATCCTTGAAATACTATTTAATGTTATTTCTAATTTGATTACAAATATTACTATAATAAATTTATTGACATACTTCCTTCCTTCCATACTTTCAATAAAACCTAATGTACTACTTTCTGATATTATAATATATCGTTTAACTTATTACCAAGTCTCCCCTTTTTTTCTTCCTGTATATTATTTATTTATTTTTTTTAGTTCTTGAATTAAATGTCCAGAGGTTAAGGCAAGGAAGTCAGTAGATAACGACCATCAAACTCATTTTAATATCAATTACCCAGAAAATATAAGAAAAACTGTTAGCCTTTTTTCTGAAAGCAAATAAAACAGACAAACACATTCACTACCCTAAGTCATATATATATTTCAGATTAAGTCACAAACAATTAGTAGAGGGCAAGGAAAAGTACAAAGCAAACCAATATCACATTTTGGTTTTATTTTTTGTTTGCCTAAAACTCATCTTCTCTGTGTGAAAAGCTGCCATTTATATGGTCACTTGCTCTTATCTGAAAGGATAATAAGTATTCTTTTATCTCCCCAAGAGCGTCAAGTGATTGTAGACCTGACTAGGTTCTTACATTAAGCTCCCTCAAGTGCCAGGAGATTGGAATGCTATCTTCCTAGATCTTTATATTTCCAAAAAATGAAGTAGAGACCTGAGAGACATCTCTAGATCATAAAAGCCAGAGACAGCAGGCATTTATCTAGTCCTTGGAAAAATGAATTTACATTCCAAAAGTTAGTGTGAGATCAAAACACCTTCTCATCAAAGGAACAAAGGTGTTTTTCCCTTCTTTCAGGAATCTATATTTTTGGGAAAATACACACACACACACACACACACACACGTATATTCATACTATGTGTATATATGTATATAGATGTATGTTTGCATATATATATTTATACGCATATATATGTATGTATACATACACACCTGTTTTTGTCCTTTACCAATTAAGTATCTGGCCACTTGTGTAGAAGATTTTTCCAGCTGACATTCATCATGTCATTAGAGGTAAGTTCTGGGGCAAGAAGGGATGAAACACTTATTATTTGCTATACGGTAATTAGTTAGAAATGTTTCTCTGATCCAGGCCATACTCAGGAATGTATGAAAGACAATTGTACTTTTAGTTGCTAACATATTTTATTTGTAGCTCAAAAGTTACATTATATTTAGGTACCTACAATATCAGAACATGTACAAAGGTATGGGCATGGTCTGTGGCACTATATTCTGATATAACTGATCCAATGAAAGTTTTCTCCATTAATTATTACCCTAAACACTCAGCTCATAAGCTCATCTTTAGAACTCCTAATGCCATTAGATTTGTGTGTATGTGGTGTGTGTGTATCCAATATAAAGCAAATTACATATATATATGTGTATATAGTCTATATATATGTGTATATATACATATATGTATATATAGACTATATATATATATATATAGTCTTCATAGCGCTACCTATTTAGCATCCTCACTGCTTTAATAATTAAAAAAATATTTTACAACATGTCACTTGGGCTCTTTTTCCCCCAAAGGTTTGTAGACAGATACAATGCTACTATCTTCCACTTACTTCATAGTTCAGACACTACGAAAATTATAGCCATTAGTCAACCTAAATGATTTCACTGTTTGTAGTCCTGAAGATGAATAATCTTAAAATATTTGCATAACCCTGTTTTTGAAACTCCATCTCATTTCTAAACTAAGAAAGGTATCTTCTCCTAAAGAAAATTATAGTGGGAGGAGAAGAGTCAGTCAATATATTAGTTACAGTGCCTTGAGACTATCACAATGTATTAAATAGAGTAACACCAGAAATAAAGACACTTATAGTTATCGATTTCTCATGTATGGATAAGTCAAACACTTAGCTGTTTTACCCACCCTGGCATCACGTTGACATTTATATATCTATTTAATAAAACCAGAGATGTCTTCTTGTATACTTTATAAAATTTTTTACTGTCAATTGAAGAAATTGAGGACATGCTACATCAAAATATGATGCTTTGATATACTGATCATTTTGATCTGAAGGTGCTTAAAAACAACAAATACAGGGACAAACTTTGTCCAAACGCCCCTTATCTGCTTAAAGAAGGATCCTGCAAAACAAAAACAAAAACAACAAAAACAAACCTCAATTGTAATAAGTCCCTTCCCAAGGAGTTTAATCAACCAAGGGAAGTTTGACTCTTTTTACGGTGGAGAGAAGTCAACATCACTCCCAAATTGTCACAAACTATCATCTGCCCATCTATTTTTCTAAGGGCCCATTCATGTTTCCTAAAAATAACTTACACTCCCCTAAGTTGCCTACATTGCCCCTCCCCTTCCTCTAGTAATATTAAAAATAAATAAATTCATAGACTTTTTCTTGTTAATATGCCTGCTGTCGGTTTATTTCATAGACTCAGCTGTGTAAGGTAGGAAGGTAGAAAGCCTTGCCTTCCCTTGAACAATGAATAATAGTATTAATCTTTTACTTTTATACACAAAATGTTCAAAGTTTCTCTGTGATGATGAGATAAAGCTTTCCATGCCTTCCTTATCAAGATTTGATCTAATTTTCTGCCACCCTGATCCTTGTTCTCGGCAAAAATATTCTCAGATCCAGTTTGATTTGATAATCCTTGTCACCTAAATGTACCACAGGAATTGCTATATAATTATTTTCTTATCTAATTTCCCCCATCAATGATGGCCTTCTCCAATTTCTTACACATTAATCTTCCTATTTTAGAAATAAATTAGAGTCAACATTTGAGGTTTTGTAAGTCAAGTACCCATTTCCTTTTCACCTTATGGATAAACTTATATTTTCCTCAGGGAATTATATATTCCTAACTCTCCACGCACTGTGGCACTAAATGGCACTGTTGTCACCCCCCCGCCCCCCCCCCCCCACCGTCTTAAGAGAGGAAAGCAGCAGTGGACTCTCCCTTTTGCAACCAAGGTGCTAAACTCTTTTGACTATAGGTCAGTGAAGGTCACAGAATTCAAGTTAGTCCAATCAGACATATTCCTAGAATTTTAGCTGGGTAACCTAGAGAAAATGATTTATCTACTGTGCTTGGTAGTTCTGTGAATTTACGCCTGAAGCTATAAGGGATAGAATGTGAAAAAAGCTTGGCTGATACTGCTGGGTAGGAAACATTTTTCTCTATCCATCAACACTCTTCTAGGTGGTCTAAGATCCAAATTAACATGAAACAGATTAACAGAAGAAAATCAAACAAAAGTTTAATAACATGTGTATCTCCCATATAACATGGGAGAGACCCAGGAAATCTGATTAACTCCCCAAAATGGCTTAAATTATCACCTGAAGTATCATCTTCAAGTAAAGACAAAAGAATATACGGGGGGAAAGAAGATGAAGAAGATGTGGGAGGCAAGGAGTCAGTTACGACAGGTTACCAGAAAAAGCACAGGAAATAAGAGTAAGGTTTTTATGTAGATTTAATTTCAAACCTTTTCCATTGATAAATTCTTAAAGATTTAAAGTCCTTCCCAGCTTCCTGGTACAGCTGGAGGAGACAAGTTTACCAATGGAGATTTCCCTTATGCATGTAAATGTCTCCTCCAAAAGGGTAACGTTTACTAGATTTTCAGAGCTCTTTTGTGTCTCCAGTTTCTTATATATAATCAGCCTAAATTATAAATATGCCAGAGAAGTATATCTTCATGTGGCAAAACTTGCCCCCTTTACAGTACAATGACAGTTGAAGAAGTATGCAGAGAAAGACCTGTGAGAGAACAAGATTAGATGAGAAAAGATGAGGGAAAGAAAATGGATTTTCAAGACATTGTGAGAGCCCTAGAATCTAGCCTTGCTTGAAGCAATTTTCTTGCTTAAATATTTCCCCTGCATTTTTTCACTCAAGGGAGCCATCACATCCCACATCTCTTCGCCCTAAACCAGATGTCTAGAAGGAATCATCCTGAATGATACACAGACATAGCACATTTATGTCATATTAAGGATGATATATATTTTATCTTTATAAAATCAGAATTGCAGTTTTAAAATATAATTTCTTTTAGAGATTGTTTTTTTTAATTTTTTTTTAATTAATTTATTTTTTAGAGACAGAGAGAGGCAGAGTATGAGCAGGGGAGGGGTAGAGAGAGAGGGAGACAGAATTCGAAGCAGGCTGCAGGCTCTGAGCTGTCAGCACAGAGCCGGACGCGGGCCGGAACCCACAAACCTCGAGATCATGACCTGAGCTGAAGTCGGACGCTCAACTGACTGAGCCACCCAAGTGCCCCTTAGAGATTGTTTTAAAACATAAATACATAATATTCCACTGAAATGGTTTATTTGTGAAAAAAGTAGACATTGATAGATTATATTTTCTTTTTCTTTCATGTTTCAAATTTTTTATTATAAAATTCATCTAATCCAAAAGGGCATAACATGTGCTAATTGTTTACTATTAAAAGTAATATTTAGGGGAGGCTGAGTGGCTCAGGTGGTTAAGTGTCTGACTCTTGCTTTTGACTCAGGTCATGATCTCACAGCTTCAGGAGTTCAAGCCCTGTGTCAGGCTCGGCACTGGCAGTGTGGAGCCTGCTGAAGATTTTCTCTCCCTCCCTCTCCCTCTGCCTTTCCCACACTCATACTATCTCTGTCTCTTTCAAAATAAATAAATAAACCTTAAAAAAGTAATATTTAGTTCAAAATTAATTTGGGGGTAATTTTACTTTCTTCAAGCAATATCATTTGTTTAGCATTCTTCATAATTACATTAAACATCACAATCTAGGTAAAACACTGAGAAAATATCCTTAAAGGAAATTATTTTATACTACTGAATAAACGTATAGGTTATTAACAAAGAAAAAAATGTTTGGTATAAGTAGGATAATTAAAAAACAAAAATATATTTTCTATAAATTCTTCATTTTTTCCTCAAAATAATTTCATTATGGAAATTATGTAAGAATATAGAAACCCAATTGCTATTTCAATAATTCCATTTTCACTGTTTCTTAACAGTTTAATATAAGATTTTACATAGAATCTTGCTATATCTGATTTTCAGTCCTATAGCCTGTTAGGTTAACCGCATATGTAACTATTTACCTTAATATTGGTAGTGACTGTGCCACAGGTATGATTATTTGACAAATTATCTAGTTAAGCATTGTCTTAGGTTCTGACAGAGAATTATTAAAGCATTAGGAAGAGGTTCCTCTTTTAACATACTAGAGTAGGGGCAAAAAGATTATCCAATTATACTCTGATTCATACAACTTTCATCATTCTAATACATATTGGCATTGAGGCAGGTGTATAGATACTATTAGTGATAGGAAGTCACATAACTTTTAGGTGCCATTGTAAATATTTCATATTCTAACAATAAGACTTTTCCTTATGTGCATTAATTTCTTTCTCTGTACCTGAGGCAAAATTTTCATTGATTCCTAAATAACAGATATGAGAAAATACAGTATAATGAGCAAAAAGCCTAGACGGGACCAAGTTTGACTAATGAAGTATTCTGTAAAAGATGTATTTTCTTTACTGGCCCAATTCTGCATGCTAAAATATTACTTCCATTCTATGTTAGGGACCACGAGAATGAATCACCTCCTATAACAATATCAGTAAGGAAATTTTTTTAGGACTTACAGAGACAACTAAAACAGTAATATAAGATGTTTAAATCTACATTAAATCATAAAAACAAATGTAATTTACTACACAATTAGGGCATAAATATATAGAAAAGTAGGCAAAATATTTACAGGTAGCTTTATCTTAAAATCTCATTAATTATGCAAGTATATTCTTACCACAGTATTCTTAGAATACAGTAGGTTCTTTGCTGAGGTATCAGGATATAACAGAAGCAGGAAAGTAAATATATCTTTTTGGAATGTCAATTCAAGGACATCATTCTGTTCAATTAGGGAACACATTTCTGGAATATAAACTCTTATAGAAAAATGTTAAATACTAATATCAGTAATTATTTTAAGCTATTATTAATTTCACATGGGATTTTCAACTTTTATTTTATTTATGTTTTAAGTACATAATATATTTATATAACACAAATTTCAAGAGATTTTAAAAAACTTGAGTCCTACCTCTGCCATTTGTCTCAAACTATATTTTATTTTATTTTTTTAATGTTCAACTATTTTTGAGAGAAACAGACATAGTGCGAGCAGCGGAGGGGCAGAGAGAGAGAGGGAGACACAGAATCTGAAGCAGGCTCCAGGCTCTGAGCTGTCAGCACAGAGCCTGATACAGGGCTCGAACCTATGAACTGTGAGATCATGACTTGAGCCAAAGCTGGATGCTTAACTTACTAAGCCACCCATGTGCCCCACAAACTATATTTTCAATGATGTTTCTATAGTGAACAATCTTAGAAGGCAGAGATAGTGTCTCCTTTAGAGAAAAGAAGGAGCATGTTTAAGCCATGATAAAATATTTGCTTTTCCAAATCACAGGGCTCCTGAAGCACCACAGTCTTATGCTACCAATAACACATACCATGTGTTACAAGTATGTAAGCCCTTTGCATCACTTTTAGAGGATTTGGAGGCCAGAGAATATGACAGAAATGTGCTGACACACATGTTGCTTGCCCTGACTTGAGATATAAATTCCTTTATCCCTGACCTAAAAACTATCTTCTCTCAGCACTGATGAAATTGGAACAGACCAACTTATTAGCTTGTTAGTAGGCTAAAATCTCAGAGTTTTCATAGTTCTTGACAATTCTTCAATAAGGACAAAATGTTAGCAGACATGGTTTACTGCATAAGGAAAGATAAGGGCCCCGATGTCAGGTGCAGGTAAAAAAGAAGACACTCCATGATCCAGTTGTGAATGTTCTTGTCTGACCTGTGAGGGAGGAGGTTGAGGAGTAAGTCTCTCACTGCCCTAATCCTGCAATGAAAGTTCAGAAGCTGAGTTATGAGAGGTAGGCTTGAAAGGGTGTCTTGGTTGTTTTCTCTGGGCTAGGAAAGAAAAGGTGTCTTAATGATAACAATTCAGCATGTTCCAAGCCCCACCTAAATTGAAATGTGATTGTGGAGGCTGAGTCTCCACTGAAATAAATAGGATCAGCAATGAGGGCCTTGATAGACAGTCTAAGATTTGGGTTGATCAAATTTTAGGCATTCGTTTGACTGCACCATGAGTAAGCATCCTTTCAAAACCACAACAGCAAAATTACTGCAGAGTCTTGTTTATGAGGGCAGAACTGCTCTCTCCCTAAACACATCCTCATTTCTCCCTCTCTCTCTACTTTGACTTAGCTGCTTTAAAGGGAAAGATAATCACACTGAGAATGAGGTCTTCCTGCCACAACGAGAAATAAAGGCCATACACATCCATTCATGTATGCTTGGAAATTTTGAGGAGAGGAGAAATTCAAACTTTTATAGCTCTTTTGGAAACCATTTCTATTCTATCTAATCCCATAAGAGAATAAGAGGTGCCAATTTAGATAGGGAAAGAGAAGATACTATGACCTTGAACGTACAGCCATTTGGTCAATTTAATTTACTGTTGTGGCTACACTAAAAACTCCAACAATTAAACACCATGGTATTAATGTTAGCTAATGCAAACATTTATTGTGTACAAATATTTGCTAAATTAATGACCTCAGTTAAATTCACTTATTCAGTGACTATTTTCTGAGCTTCTATAATAGCTGGAGTTATGAGGGTATAGCATATGTTTTTTTTTTTTTTTCAACGTTTTTTATTTATTTTTGGGACAGAGAGAGACAGAGAATGAACGGGGGAGGGGCAGAGAGAGGGAGACACAGAATCGGAAACAGGCTCCAGGCTCCGAGCCATCGGCCCAGAGCCTGACGCGGGGCTCGAACTCACGGACCGCGAGATCGTGACCTGGCTGAAGTCGGAGGCTTAACCGACTGCGCCATCCAGGCGCCCCGATATGTTTTAATACCTGTTACCCAGTAGACACTTATGTGATTTGCTGAACTGATTTGAAGTGAGCTGAAGCAAATTTCATTAAAAGCTTACGATGTATTGGGTAGTCAGCAACTGACAGAAATTAAACACCATACTGAATGTATATTGAAGTTCTATGGAAGAGGAACTCAAAAATCTGTAAATATTTAATTACAAAGACCAATAATTATTGAGGAAATGAGACTTGGTTCTAGGAGGGCATTTGCTACTCTTTAGAACAAGAGAAATTGGAGAAAGGGAATTTAAATGATACCACCTGCATCCTCAACCACCTAATATTTCAATTTTCTACCTTCAGTCACCAACCTGACATGCATCCTGTGATCTGCAAGCCACTTGATTTAGGTGATGTAATACTACATTTAGGCATACCTCATTTTATTGTTCTTCACTTTATTGCACTTGACAGTTACTGCATTTTTTTATAAGTTGAAGGTGTGTGGCAACTCTGTGTGGAGCGAGTCTATTGGTGCCACTTTTCCATGAACCATGTCCGCTGCACTTGATGTCTGTCACATTTTGGTACTTCTCCCAATATTTTAATTTTTTTCACTGTGTTTGTTATGCTGCTCTGTGACCAGTGATTATGACTCATGAAAAACTCACATGGCAATTAGCATTTTTTTGAAAACAAGTACTTTTTAATTAAGGTATGGGCATTGTTTTTTGAGACATAATGTTATTACACACATTATAGATTGCAGTACAGTGTAAACATAACTTTCATATGCACCAGAAAACCAAATAATTTGTTTGACTTGCTTGATTGTGATATTTGCTTTCTCGCCATGGTCAGGAAATGAACCCACATTATCTCTGAGGTATGACTGTATTGTAACGATACCAGGGTTTAGAGTAAATGACCTCAGAAACTTTTCACAGTACTCACGAGCAGTTTTCATGAAACCGCCTGGAGAAAGTGAGGTCTGTGTGAGGCAACATAAACAGATATCCACTTTTTCCTAAAATATTTGATTCATAGGAACTAGAATTTTCAGAAAACTCATATGTAAAGTGGGGCATGAATTCAAATAAGTAATGGGATACAAGGGAAAATTTTAAAACTACAAATCAAATGTCTACTAGTGATACAAAAATCAGGATATTTTGTCCCTTATACATCGAGTTGCCCAAGTCACAGATATTTTGAATTAGTCAAGATAATAGAGGCCAAAACTTATTCTAGATGTTATTTGATGATTTAATTAAAGAAAATAAACTTTTCTGGAATTCCTTAAGTATCTAGGGGGGAAAAACTGAAGAATTTGCTTTATTTGTCTACTGAAGTATACTCTAAGCACCGGTGTTGGCTAGAATTAAGATATAATTAGGTCTGCAAAGGTTTAACAGTGGAATCACTCATCCCCAATAGTTAGCCTCAACCTTGGGAGAGGGTGTAGGTCAGTTCTTAATTTAAGCAGAGTGGGTTGCTCATCCCTAATGTGTTAGAACATTAGTATGCTCCTAAAGTTAAATTTTGGGTTTATTTACTGGGGAGAGCTTTAAGAGGTGATGTTGTGGAATGCAATGTGAACTTTCCAGGTTTCTGCTCACCTCAAAGTCCACTGGGACATTCTTAGAGTATAAGTGAATTTTCCAGTTATGCTACATTGACCAGACACTATAAAAATTGAAGATTAACTCGAGTCAATTGTAGCATAAGAAACTTTACATTAAGTTAATAAGTAATAAAAATAAGTTTAACTTCTAATCTTTTCTGTTTGAGGCAAGAATTCTCAGTCTGTATGAATTTTTCTTAAATATTAAAAATTAGTATACCCATGGAACTCAAGTTAATTTTTCATTATATCATCTAATATATGATTGCTTGATAACTCTATTAATTGATAGAGAACTCCATATTGAGGATTAGATAAATGTTTTTAATATATTTTCAAAATATTTAAACACATATATTTGAGACCTGATTTTTATTTCTCAGTGTCACTTAATAGATGGCACCTTCAGGATGCCTGGTGGCTTAGTCGGTTGGGCATCTGACTTTGGCTTGGGTCATGATGTCATGACTTGTGAGTTCGAGCCCTGCGACCAGCTCTGTGCTGGCAGCACAGAGCCTGGAGCCTGCTTTGGATTCTGAGTATTTTTCTGTCTCTGGCCCTCCCCTGCTCTCTCTGTCTCTCAAAAGTAAATAAATATTTAAAAAAGAAATAATAGATGGCACCTTAGCCTCCATTATAAATCAGATAATTAATGTAAACAATTAGTGCTTAGAAATCATTAAGCAAATTCTGACACATAGGTAAATATTTTATATAAGCTTATAATAATATCTCATTACCTTAATCACAACATCAACCATCCCACTCATCCAGTCAGACCATACTAATCTCCCTTAGAAATAGTAGTACAATTATCTTAATATGTTGAATTTCCTATCTTCTTCAATAGATTCCAAGTTCCTTGAAGACAATGATCATCACATTCAACTTGTAAAATTTTGGGACTCCAGTACATAGTACCTACAGGCTTTGGAGCCAAAGAGGTGTTCAATACCTCTTTGATGAAATCAGTTAAGCAGAGAAATGGAAGCTGCCCAACCGGAGGACTAAGAGACAAATTACGTTTCTAGTGAAATCCTCTTCTAAGCCAAGACCATTTGTGCTGATAGCTATTAACTACCGCTTCTCAACTTTGGGCTATTGTGTACTCTGGTATTAAGTCAGAGCTAAGTATTTCCATAAATCACAACTTTGAGAATCCCATTCTTGAGTCATACACATTTGAATCTGGTCTGATTAACATTTAGACATCGTTTTGTATGTTAATCTATCACCTGCCAATATTACACAAATTTTATGTGGTATAGAAAAAGAACATCTGACTTGAACTTCTCTAAAGTAGAAAGATAGTATTGACTGATTGATAGAGATCATAGTATTTCTGAATCATTTTGCTTTGAAGGACAGTATTTAAAAATTGTTGGGGTGCCTGTGTGGCTCAGTCTGTTAAGCATCCGACTTTGGCTCAGGTCATGATCTTGCGGTCCCCACGTTGGGCTCTGGTACTGACAGCTTAGAGCCTGGAGTCTGTTTCCGATTCTGTGTCTCCCTCTCTCTCTGACCCTCCCCCTGTCATGGTCTGTCTCTCTGTGTCTCAAAAATAAACAAAACGTTAAAAAAATTGTTAATCACACTCTCAAACACTAATTAGGAAAAAAGAACTGGTTTTCTTTGGATGACTCACTTATTTTATCATATTATAAATCTTACTTTCATTATTTGCAATTCACTTCCAACTCCATTTCACTTCATTAAGTTATAAGTATATACTAGATGCATATGAAATACATCAATCTAGATGTGATAAAATAACTGTTTTCTGATAATAATATATTTTACTGGAGGTTCTAATTATCACTACAATGACGATCGTCTTACATATATGTTTACATTAATATACTGTACACCTTAAATTTACACAATGTTATGTTGTATGTCAAATATATTTCCAAAACAAACATCAAAAAATTATTGTAACCTGATATAACTGAACAAAATCCCCACTGACTTTTTTAAAAAAAAATTTAACATTTATTCATTTTAGAGAAACAGAGAGCAAGCAGGGGAGGAGCAGAGAGAGAGGGAGACACAGAATCTGAGGCAGGCTTCAGGCTCTGAGCTTGTCAGCACAGAGCCCCATGAGGTGCTGGAACTCATGAACCCTGAGACCATGACCTGAGACAATGTTGGACACTCAACCAACTGAGCCACCCAGGTGCCCCTGCTGCTGACTTTTTTATAGTCAATATTTCATGCCCTTTTACTCTCATGAATCTCTCATAATTGGTAAAATAATGCATACCATCTTCTTCTGGAAGCACTTATTTTATTAAACCTAATTAGTGCACTCTCTCTGGTAGTTTAGATAGAAAGGAGAGTTCAAATGAGTAAGTACTTCCATTACTCATTCTTATCTCTGTCAGAGATTGCTTTAGGTGCCTCCAGGTATTCCCGAACTTTGTGTCTCTAGGTAATCCCAAAACAAATGAGGAGAAAATAAGAGAAAGAAGGCAATCATTCAATCAACCAACAAATAGTTCTTGAACTCCAAATCTGTGCCTAGAAATATTCTAGACAGTAGGAATACATCAGTGAACATACAGACAAAACTTCGCCTTCATGAAGCTTTTTCCCTATGCTGTACTGGTCAGTAGAATGTTCTATGATGATGGAAATTCTATATACCTGCACATTCAATATATTAGCTAGCCACTAGCTACATATGTTTATTGAGCATTTAATATTGTGGCTAGTTTGACTAAATGTTAAATTTCTAATTGTATTTAATTTTAAGAAATTTAAACTTAAACCTGTAGCTAGTATACTGTATAGTATGATTCTATAGTATTTGTATGTGTGTTTGCAGGAGGGTATAAAGCAAGACGAGTTGGGTGGACAGGGCATAAAAAATTAAAATGAATGAGACTTTCTTCAGACTTCTTAGTCCTTTTCAAAACATAAAGTCTGGTGAAAATGATCCTGAAATCCACAAGATATATGAGTCTCTGAAATACATAATTAAGCTGCAAAATGGTCTTTTTACTGATAGGCAAGCATGTTGATGTCACAATTAATGCCTGAACACCAGCTAATGTCCACATAGGGAAGAATAATTACAAAAAAATCATTAATTAGGGTCTATTTACTATCCCATTGTCAAAACTAATTGCCTGGAGTAAGATGTTCTCCCTTGATTGATGGCTTTATAACTACAAGGCCAAATCTATGAGGGCTACTGTTTCCCAGGAAAAGAGCTTAAGGTTCTAGTAGGAGTCAATACCAGGTAACAGCCATGTCTTGTGCTTTGGCTGTTCATGCCAGACCTTAGTGTTAATTTCAAGACAGTTAATTGAATTTGAGGCATCCAACAGATGATCCAAATACCACTTCTTCTAAAAGATGCAACCCTTTTCAAACACAGAATCTTCTCCTCTTGATGTATTGCTTTTATTCTGGAAACTTCAGCCAACATGTAACGTGGAGTAACAGGAAAACACATAAGTCCCTCTTTGATTGCTATGTGTGTCCATGACCTTATTCAATGATCTATCTTAATTTAACATTAGATTCTGGTTTGATTTTGTTTGGTGGTTTTTGTGTGTTTTTTTTTTTTTTTTTTTTTTTTGTGGAATCCAGGATGCACATATTTACTGGGGCCTTGGATGATGAGGTGGCATCTAAAGGGCAAAATAGTTTAGCAGCAAAGTGGGGTGCTTTCCCTGGTCTCTCTGAATGTATTTCCTGTACTGTTCCTCTGAACTTCCTAAGCTTATTCATTCCTCTTCCAAGCTTATTCATTCCATGGAACAACTTGAGGATTCAGTCGTATATAAACCAACTGTAAATCTTTCCCAGTCCAGGAATTTAATATAAACTCATTGAAAAATGAGTGAGTGAATGATTGAATCCAATGAGGAAATAAAAGCACATTTGAATCTCACACATTTTGTATTTCTACAAAAAAAAATTGAAGCTTATCTCATAACTTCATATAATTTTGTTCTCATCAACATATTAGAAAAACAAACAGAGCCCTAATTCAGTGGTTAAAAATGGCATTCCCCTGGCCAAAAGTAGGATGGTGAAGTAGAAAGAAGGAGGAACTTATTCTTGCCTCATCCCTCAAACACATATAATAATCAATCATTCTGATAATTATCAATCATTCTGAACACCCAAGAAATCGATCCGAGGACTGAGTGAACAAACTGCACAACTAGAGGGAGACAAGGGGCCACATTATGGAAGGTAGGAGGTATGGTGATGTGATTTGGGGGAGAAAGGAGTCAAAGGAGCTGCGGAGGGGAGGGCGCTCTGATCATAGAGAGAGGAGAGAGAGAGAGAGAAAGCAGCACACAGGAGACTGCACAAGAAAAGGACTTCTCCAAAACCATTCACTGGGAAAATGAGAAGGACTGATTATGACAAGTTTTTACAAGCAGTGTAGCTGAAAGTCTGAAGTTATACATACAGTCAGTTATAACATTCTTTATTTCACCATGATATCTTTACTTATAAATACATCAACACAACAAAAAAGTAGCAAAATAAGTCCAAATGTTAACAGGTATTAAATATGTTATATGTGTGTTTATTAAATATTTTCTCTACTATAATATGTATTTGGATATTTTCATAGTTAAGATTTTAAAGAAAAATAGGAACCAATGTCTTTCTTTTTTTTTAAATTTTTTTAACGTTTATTTATTTTTGAGACAGAGAGAGACAGAGCATGAACGGGGGAGGGCCAGAGAGAGAGGGAGACACAGAATCTGAAACAGGCTCCAGGCTCTGAGAGGTCAGCACAGAGCCCAACGCGGGACTCGAACTCATGAACTGCGAGATCATGACCTGAGCCGAAGTTGGACGCTTAACCGACTGAGCCACCCAGGCGCCCCAGCAATGTCTTTCTTTTAAAGCATATTCTAATCAAAAGAAGAGTTATAATAATTAAAGAAGCAAAATATTATTACTCTATATTCATAGTAAAATTAGAATATAGATATAAAGAAATTATTTCATCTGTAGATGAAAACTGTTCTTTTTATTTTATTTTCTCATAGAAATTCACTTTATTGTAACTACTTTCAGAATCACACTACAATTAAATGTGCTTCTAATATGCATCGTTCAGATGCTGAAGAATCCATTTCTCCCATTTTTTTAAATATAATAGAATATTTGTTGTGAGACTTATTTTTAAAATGTTAATTTTGGGACACCTGGATAGGTTAAGCATCAGACTTTGGCTCAGGTCATGATCTCATGGTTCCTGAGTTCAAGCCCCACATTGGACTCTGTGCTGACAGCTCAGATCCTGGAACCTGCTTTGGATTCTGTGTCTCCCTCTCTCTCTGCCCACCCTCCCGCCCCTCGCTCACACTCTGTCTCTCTCTCTCTCTCTCTCTCTCAAAAAAGAAATTAACATTAAAATGTGTTTTAATGTTAATTTTGCTTTAGTTAGAGACTCTTTAAGAAACAAACAGCATTACTGGTATGTGAGTGGTGAACAGTTTGGCTGGTCCTGTAACTCCCAACTAATATATTACATCTCCCATTTTCTGTGGTTGCCTCCGTAATCTCAGCATGATCCTACTTAGCATATAAAAATAGATGGTGACTATACTTATCATGGCAAACATTGTATAATGTATAGAATTGCCAAATCACTATGTTGTACACCTGAAACTAATATAGAATTATATGTCAACTATTCTTCAATAATGATAATTTAAAAAAGCTATCAGGGGGTGCCTGGGTGGCCCAGTTGGTTAAGCGTCCAACTTCAGCTCAGGCAATGATCTCATGGTTGGTGAGTTTAAGCCCCACGTCAGGTTCTGTGCTGACAGCTCAGAGCCTGGAGCCTGCCTTGGATTCTGTGTCTTCCTCTCTCTCTGCCCCTCCTTCACTCATACTCTGTCTCTCTATTTCTCAAAAATAAGTAAACATTTAAAAATTTTAAAATAAAATAAAATAAAAATAAAAAGCAATCAGAACATGAAGTTAAGGTAGACTACTTGCAAAGTTTACAATATGTTAAACAGTGAGAGAATTACTTTGGTTATCTAGATATAATTTTTTTTAAAAAAGCAATAACTGAGAAGAACACCATTTTTGTCAAAAGCTAGTATTATGGTTACAAAGAATGACTTTACACAAAGAGATTTAAGTGTGTGCCGTATTTAACATCATCACTTCAGTCCTCCAAATCAGTACTTTCAGTAAGAGATCTGAATTCATACTCACATTAGAGATCATTAAAAAATAATAATCAAGTTTAAAAAGACAAAATCCTCTAGTATTCTACAAAGACATTAATGCAGTCAGTAATTAATAACACTTTTATTCTTCATGTGCTTTTAGCAGAAGCAGTTTATGCATATGACAGGGAAAGGAATTTTATTTATGCACATTTCTCAGTATGATGAAACTAAATTATCAACCCAGCATCTAATACTTAACTTGAATTTTCCTTTCCAGATAGCATGATGGAATTTTAATAGTATCTTAGTAGCTATGTTTCAAGCTTTGCAGAAGTCCTAAATACCATTTCAATTGATGGAGAAGTATCAATGACTTGATAATATGAAATATCTATTCTTATATTATCTTGCTGACTATTCTACACTATGTTAAATTCTGCTTTTCTGAGTGGGATCCACATCCCTTCTGCAGTGCAATCTAACAATTAAATACCCCAAGTGCTTCAATTCTTAGCAAACATTAATATTTTTCCCTCCACTGGCAGAAACAATTACAAATGCAAAGCCTTTATTCAACTATTATTTATTCTCTCAGTCATACATACATTCACTGAACATTTCAATATTATACAAGATTCTAAGGATGTAAAAATAAATAGTCAAGGCATTCTCCCTAAAGGAACTATATAAAGGGAGATGCAAACTACTAATTTTAATACAAAATTGTAAGACCTATCTAGAGGTAAGTTGAGTCTCTTCTCTATTGCATTTCCCCAGGTATAGGACCATCTCCATGTGCAGAAACATTCAATCTTTTTAGGGTCCAATTTGTCTATGACATTTGTTAGTATTGTTTCCAAGTCATGGCATCAAAACTGTGTTTAGAGATGAGTAGTTCATGTTACAAAAACAATAACCAAAATGTACATCTCCATCCCTACTTCCTCTAATTCTGATTCCACTGATTTTACACAGGTTCCCTGTTTTTCATTTTCTGTCCCTTCTGGGGGCACAGCAATAGTGGTAATTTTTCATGTACCTTAATTTGTTATATAATTTTCTGGGTGTGGAGGATATGTTTTCACCCATCTTCTTGCTGTCATGTTCCTTCTCCTCCCCCACACTGTCTTGTACCCAAAGCTATCATCTTTTTTTTTAATAATGTTTGCCTTATACGTGTCCATATTCAAGGCAGCTAAAAATTTATGCATTACATTAACATCTACTGCAACCTTAAAAAAAACAAGTTACGGAAGGCAAAGAGACTGAAGTTATTTTATGATAATGTAGGGGTAGGGTGACATATGTTTGGGTCATCAACCATTTCTCAACATGTACATATAGAGTTACAGTAGCAGAAAAGCACAGACCACTGATATTTCCTGCGAAATTCAAAAAATTTGTCCCTATGAGCTAAGGATGAGTATACCAGGTTGTACAGCAAAGAAAAGACACTTCCAGAAAATAATATGACTCTTTTTTTTTTTTTTTGATAAAGTAAGACAGAATGTGTTGTGTATTGGGAATGGCATATAATTTGTTATTGTTGGATTACAAGGTTTGTTGAAGAGAGTTTCAGAAATTAACCCAGACAGATAGCAAGTACCCACTAATGGAAGACTTATACAATGAAAATTCTGGATTTTAAATTATATATGAAAATATACAGTGAATAATTTTAAGCAGAAAACTTACATGACTTAAATTTGAATTTAGAAAGATCATCCTCTCTTAACTGTAAGAGATGAATAGTCAAGAGTAGTTAAAAATCTCTGAAGACAGAATTACCTAGCATCTCAAGATGAACAAAACCTAGAAGAATATGATTTATTTCATTTATCTTCTTACAATGTACCTGTTAGAAAAACATGGATATATGATTGTGTGTGTTCCAATAGGGAAAAAAATCCACACCAAAAACAATGCAATGATTGTCAATGATTTTTTTTTCATTTGTTTGTTTGGTGGTAATTTCCCAATAAATCTAACACCCTGACTTTAGACTTTATCTATAGCACATTATCAGGCATTCTTTACCTGACAGACATCTAACCAGCAATCTGCCAGCACAGACTGGACTAATGATTAATGAAATGTTCCCTACCTATTCTAAAATCTTTCCACTCTTAATATGTCCTTGAAGTTTCATTTAATGAGTGTAATGGATAAAATATAACTTATAGGTAAAAATGCTAAGCCATAATTTATCTTTATTTTTGTTTTTCAATAACTACTTTACTTATCTATTTAGTTAGCTTTTATACTCTATCATTCCACAACATATAGGAAACCAACATAAAGAAAAGTATAGTCAACTACGAAGTCAAAGTAAAAATTGGTATGGAGGAAAGGAAGTGCTATGGGATGAGAGAAATCCTAGTAAACAAATGTGCAAGACCTAAAGGCCAACAAGGTTTCTAGAATTAACCCATACTTTGGATCGTAGCTCCTCGTTGACCAAAGAGAAAGGAAAATATTCTCAGTTATAAAATGCTCATTGTCAATATAACACATTTCAACTTCTCAAAGAAGAAAAGCTTTTCCTAATACATAGTTCTAAAAATAATCTCTCAGAGACAACTAGAATTAGGAATTGCTCAACTCATTTATTGGTCTTAGATAAATAACTGGTTTTATTTTCAACTCATAACCTTCAAAAAAGGTGCTTATGGCCAGTCAATTTCTCTCAGAGAGGATAAATTTACATGTTAAAGGGTAAATATTTAGACTCTAACAGTTTGTCAATTCTTCCATTTGCAAGATAAGGTAGAGCTCACAAGTTTTATTTGCACCATATGTCTATATTTAACAAAACAAATTCTATTTCAGTAACATATTATCTATGAAGACAGACTAACCCATACAAATCTTTAAAATGTTTACTATAACAATACTATTTCCCAGGATAATTTTAATTATTTATTGTATGAATAAACCTGAAAACTAAAAAACGTTATCAAATATTTTGTTACTATCAAAAAGTAAAGGGGAAGAAAGCATTTTTTTATTACACATGAGAAAATATTAAATGGATGTAAATGAAAGTGAAAGTCTTATACATGTTCTTCATACTAATGATCTCTTTTCTATCTTCCATTATAATAATATTGCTAATAGAAAAATAAAAGATTATTTAAGAATCACAAAACAAACACAAGCAATACAATAGCATGGGAAACAACAAATGTTAGAGATTCTAAGTAAAGAAAATACAATGAGAAAGTCTTCGTCTCATTGTAGAGATATATCATTTGATTGTGGAGAGCTTCTCATTTTTTTACATCTGTATAAATCTATAGATACTATAGACATACTACATACTGCCAAAGGTATCTGTAGATACAGCTGATACAGATATAGATTGATATAGATATATGTGTATAGATAGAGATGGAGATGTAATCTATCAAAGTTATAGATTTAAAAGAAATTTAAAGAAGATTCTGGTAAAATGACACTTTAAATTAGCATCCTTCTACTGCCAAATCCAAACTGTTGCCTTTTCTGAATCAAGCTAAGGCTGGCCTGAGAAGGCAGGTAGGGCAAAAAGGTATGAGTGAAGCATCAGGGTTCTGGTTTGAGTTCTGAAGGAGAGAAATGTTACTGAACTCCAAGGTATAAAGATATATTACAAATCTTTAGTAATCAAAATTACTGTGTGGTACTGGCACAAAACTAGACACAAAAATCAATGAAACAGAATAGAGAGCCCAGAAATAAACCCATGCTTATATGGTTAATTAATCTTCAACAAAGGAGGCAAGAATATACAATGATAAAAATGCTCTTCAACAAATGGTGTTGGGAAAACTGGATAGCTACATGCAAAAGAATAAAATTGGACCACTTTTTTACACCATACACAAAAACAAACTCAAAATGAATTCACAGCTTAAATGTGAGACCTGAAATCATAAAATATCCTCAAAGAGAGCACAGGTAGTAATTTCTCTGACACCAGCAGTAGCCACATTTTTCTGCATATGACTCCTAAGGGAAGGGAAACAAAAGTAAAAATAAATTTTTGGAACTCCGTCAAAATAAACAGCTTCTGCACAGCAAAGGCAACAGTCAACAAAACAAAAAGACAACCTACTGAAAGGGAGAAAATATGTGCAAATGATATGTCTCATAAGGGATTAGTAACCAAAATATATAAAGAATTTATACGATTTGACCAAAACAAACGAACAAACAGTCCAATTAAAACATTGGCAGAAGACATGAACAGGCATTTCTCCAAAAAAGACATACAGATGTCCAACAGACGCATGAAAAGATGCTTAGCACTTGTCAGAATGCCTAAAATCAACAACACAAGATGCTACAAATATTGGTGAGTATGTGGAGAAAAAGGAATCTTCATATGCTGTTGGTGGGAATGCAAACTGGTGAAGACACTGTAGAACAGTTTGGAGTTTCCTCAAAAAATTAAGAATAGAACTACCACATGATCCAGTAGTTCTACTACTGGGTATTTACTTTCAAAAGAGAACTACTCACTAATTCAAAAAGGTATGCACCTCTATGTTTATTTACAATAGCCAAATTATGGAAACAACTCAAGTGTCAGCCAATGGGTGAATAAACAAAGAAGATGTGGTACGTACACACACACACACACACACACACACACACACACACACACACAGAGGAATATTACTCAGACAACAAAAAGAATGAAATCTTACCATTTGTAACAGCATGGATGAATCTAGATGCTAAGTGAAATAAGTGAGTCAGAGAAAGACAAAACCATATGATTCACTCATGTGGAATTAAAAAAAAAAATGAACAAAGAAAAAAAGAGACAATAAAACAGACTCTTACATATAGAGAATAAACTAGCAATTACTAGAGGGGAGGGGGGTGGGGAATGGGTGAAAAAGGTGATGGGGATTAAAGAGTACACTTATCATGATGACCACTGAGTAATGTATAGAATTGTTGAATGACTATATTGTATAATTGAAGCTAACACTGTATGTTAATCATACAAGAATTATAAATAGATAGACAAAAGTTTTAAAAAAAGGAAATGCATATGTAATTTTGTTATAAATTGCCAAATTGCCCACTGCAAGGGTTTTATCATCTGCATTACCACCAACAGTTAAAGAAAGTGCCACAGTCTTGCCAGCAGAATGTGTTGCTAAATTCCTATTTTTTGTCAACCTGAGAGAAAAGAAATGATATCTCACTGTAATTTTATATGCTTTTCTCTTATTTTGAGTACACTGAAATAGTTTTGTATAAAGAAAAGAAATACATTAAGAATAGAACCAAAAAAGATCGAAAGTCTGTGCAAATGGAGTCAAAATGCAGGATGACAAGTCTCGTTGTCTTAGAATTATGCCTCAAAATAACAAAATAGCATTAAAGTCCAGATTAAAACCAATATCACTAGATCTCATGTTATGGTTCTTCTATTACACTGGAGTTGGATTGTATTTAATATTGATTAAAAGAAGATGCCTCAGCGCAGTAGGTAGCATGTCAGTTTCATATTGCTTAAAAGAAATTTGAAATTCAGAAAAGAAATAACCAAATAGAAATCATAAATTTTAACTCAGAGGATAGATACATGAGATAAAATATAGGTAAATAAGAGACTTTAAAGAATACAAAGAAAAAATATGGAGGAAAGAGATAGAGAGACCTGGTTCTATAGATTGAAAAAATTCATAGAGTTCTAGTTGTGATTAATTTAAGAAAGAAAAATACATAAATATACCGTGATAAAATTCCTGAACTATAAGTTAGATTAGAATGTATTACAAACAGAAAGAATCTGCTATATGAAAAGGAAAAAAAATTCCACCCACTTGTTGAGGAACTTACATGTTCCATTTCCTTGCAGAAGATTTATGTGTGTGCATGTGCTATACACATATCAACATAGATCATACAGGAAGAAGTGTTTTGAAATTGCCATAGGAGTTAAATGCTTTCCTGGAAATAAAATGTTTCTTTGTGTTTTTGGACAAGTATCCTATGTGACAGCTGAAAATTATTTTTGAACTCATATAAAAAATTCCCCACTAGAGAAATATCTGATCTGACACCAAGGGGCAGTTGACAAGCTAACCACTCTGCTGCCCAAATCAAAATCCTTGGAGGGATTGCCTCGCATTGGTGCATCTTGCTATCTATTAGCATGATATTTATGTTTAGTGGGAAAGAGGTTGTGTCTACATTGAGGCAAAATGCTGGTCTTCTCAGCTGATGAAAAGTAAGGTAGTGTAGTAGAAAGAGCAGAGCTCTAGAAACCAAAGATCTGGCATGACCAGTAAGCTGTCTGTGGCTTTGGCACAGCCATTTAGCCTCGTTGTACTTACTTCCTTTAGTGTAGGAATATTTTGTAATTTATCAGTATTTTACTGACTGATCTTTGCTTACAAGAAAAGTTACGTTCCTAAGGATATTAATGGTAGCACCAAGCCAATCAATTTAGGAAATGGTGCTGATTCAATGAACATCATGGTACTAAACGTTGTGTGAAATCATGCATTAGATAAACCAGTGTAAATGGTTGAATTCCAAATATCCAAAACCTGTTTAACTACAGACAATTTTATTTTTATTTTCTGCTCAGTGTTTTGACACTTCACAGAATACAATTCAGGAAATAATGGGCTAAATGATATTTAATGTCCCTTCCAGGTATAAAAGTATATAATTTATTAAATAAATCATTCTGAGTAGAAAAGTTGTACCACCCTTATTTTTGCATTACAAACTTGGCACAATTTTTCCATATTTAGCAACATTCTTGCATAATATATACTAAGCAATGCTGGGACTTTCTTGTAACAGAAACAACAACGAAAGAACTGTTTTTTCCTTGAAACTTTTTTCTTACTCATCTGGTCACCAATTTTATATAACATTTATGTTTCATACAAAAACACATTTCTCAGTATAACATATTAGTATGGGGACCAAAAGTATGTGTTATATTTCATTAAGTAGTGATTTCATGCACTTTTTCAAAATGCATATAAATTATCTGTCTAAATCAGCTGCTGACAATTCTAGAACTATATATAGTGCTGTTACCCACCCATCCAACTGAAAACTGTGGAAAATTTTTTTTCTATAAAAGCTTACCAAGTAGTTCTCACAGGTGTACTGAATATGTACGAATCCAAAATTAATTATTTTCCTGCCTTCTTGAAAGATGCCTGAGCCCAGAAGATACTGCTATAAAAGGAACTCACTTCATTTACGCCAACTTTAAAATAACCTGGCTGTGGCAAAGCATGACCAGACAGCTGCATGCAGCCACAGTCCTACAGTCACTTTACTTTTAATGATCTATTTTGGTTATATAATGAGTATCACTCAGCTCCCCCAGACATGTGCTACCTTGAGCAGCTTCTAAGGTTTTGAGAGTTTGAGCAAAGATATAGTAGGAGGCAGAAAAGGGAAATTGGTTCTGATAATTGCCACCTTTAGTGGAAAAAAAAAAAAAAAAAAAAAAGGAATTGTAGGCATCACTGAGCTGACACTACTCTGCAGAATGTTGGCTCACCCGAACTTAGGCCAGCACATAGCACCTCTTCAGTGTACAGGTTTTCCTTCTGTTTTCTGCTCTGTTAGGTTTTTATTTAAATGCAGAGATTTGACTGGAACATCGGAGAATTGCTTTCCATGGAGTGGATATCCAATTATTGTGACAATAGTCAGCAAAGAAAAATTAATTTCATGTGAAAAGTGACAAAGCTCAAACAAAATGTGACCTTGAATACAGATGTATTCATATTGGGTAAAGAAACTGCTCTTTCTTCTCGGTCACCCAGATAGCTTAGTTACACAGGCAGATGTGTTTTCTTATAAGTTTGTTTTACATTTTCAATATTTAAGGAGTGCCTGGGTAGCACAGTTGGTTAAGACTCCGACTCTTGGTTTCAGCTCAGGTAATGAGCTCATGGTTTTGTGAGCCCTAGCCCTGCGTTGAGTTCTGCTGGCAAGGCGGAGCTTGCTTGAGATTCTCTCTCTTTCCCAGTCTATCTGCCCCTCCCACTTGCACTGTCTCTGTCCCTTTTAAATAAATAAACTTAAAAAAATAGATTTTCAATATTTAAAAAACACTTGGGTATATTATTTTTCATAACAAACCTGAAAATGTTTTATTAAAATATGCAAAAATTTTAAGATGTTATTAGAATCTTAGAACTTACTGTATATATCCCAAACCATTTAAAAGTAGGGAACAGAAAATATATCATCATAAGATAGATATGAACATTGCTTGTTCTAGGAAGAGAAAGAAAGAAAGCTGGTGCAAATGCAAAGAGATGGAGGAGTGGGTAAAATCATATGAATGACTCTTAGTAATGTTTGGAGGTTTGCTTTTTGTTCTCATGCCATTAACCCACTGTAGGTTTTATAGACACAGTAGCATGATATGATTCATCAGGTGAAAAGTCATTTGGTCTGCCATCTAGAAAATGGATGTTAGGGCAGGATGGGGTGATGATGTCTTGCACTAGTACAGAAATACTAGAAATGCAAAAAGTAATGAAATTCAGAATACATTTTAGGGGTGCTTTAAGATCAGTTGATGGATTAGATATTGGGGAGTAAAGAGTCATTCTATCGATCAATTATGACACCTTGAACCACTTCCTGTTAGATTCAGGGACAATACGATGTTGAGGGGAAATTACTGGGCTGAAAACCTAGAGGCACTTAAAATATTCCTGGCTCTTCCACTGCTAAGTTGTGAAGGCTCCCTATGTCTCTTTATTCCTCTGTAAAATGCCCTTCACTTTGCCTTCCTATTTGCGAATGCTGTGAATGTTACATGCAGCAATCTACGTTACTGCTCATTGTTCTCACGCAACTCCTTTCTCTGTCTTAATTGCATTATGCTACACTTGTTCCTATTGAATGTCAGTTCCATTTGTTTTTCATAACTTCCTCAATTTATCAAAGTCAACAATCCAATCTTATCCTCCCAAGGTGTTGACCTTCCTTTTTTCCCCTTGTTATTCCCATGTGTACTCCTAATGAGGTAAATTTTCTACTCTATCATTTAGATTCTGGATTCTTCTTTTGTTATCTATCTATCCTCACTCTTTACTCACTTTTCCCATGGCCTGATGATAATCAAGGCTTTAAAACCTCTTGCTTCCTATTAGTACCAACTGTAAAATTTTTTAGCTTTTAACACAGAAGATAAAGTTATGCTTACTAAAGATACATTCCAATCAAAATTCTCCACAAATACTATATCTAACATTCCTAGATTCAGGATAGGATTAATTAAACTTCATTGCAGAAATGTAAGGCTTCATACTGTAAATTCTGCCCATATGAACATGTATTTCTCATTGTGATAAATCTTTCAGATGTAGAAGGTAAATGTATAAGTTTGTAATGTCAGGTTCTACAGATAACCAGCATAGATGGGAGGGCTCAAAAATCACATATGTAAAATATGTACTGAAATAAATAGAAACAATTAGTATTATATAGTTAAATAAACATATAATTAACAAACAATATTATTACATATATGTATTTAATATGTATATATAATTAAAATATCTTTCACCATATCACTCCTGATGTTGGTTTGATTTTTACTCTTTGCTTACTTTTATTTCATGCCTTTTTTCGATAAAAATAGAAGATAAATGAAAAGCATTAGAAAGTCTATTTTTTTGCAGTAGACTTAGTGTACTTATTCTCATTTCTGTTATATACAACTTAAATATATGTATGACCTATATTAGTAATATACTCTAATGTATAATGCCCTTTGCTTATATTTAATCATGACCTTTAAACAATAAGTATTTTAATCCTGCAAACTCCAATCTGCAGAGAATAAATGTCTAATTACATGGGGAAAATAATTAAAAATACAACTGACCTTTCCCCGTGATTGCATATTGTATGTTTTTAATTAGAAAAAAAATTAATATAAACCTATGAACACAGATAATTATTTTAAAATATCAGTGTGTGTCCAACTTAATATGGTTTACTTTTCTGGATCAATGACTGCTTTCTATTCATTAATGCTAATATATCAAACTTTATAAAAATATGACATTTTATAGCAGTAAGCAATTCTTTTATTTGTCATTTCAGAATTAAACATGGAAGAGTCAGCCCTGAATGCTAAAAGAAATCTACTAACCCAACTGAAAATATACTAACAGCATGAAGTAATGCAGTACAGAATGTGATTTTTCTAATGTGTCTTACATACACTATATGAAAGTTTATTTCCAGGATTTCTGAATATTTCTCAGCTAATCTATGTCCTAAATAATACATATGTAAAATAGTTTATATACATGTGTATGTGCCCTTGACTGCAGCTTGACTGCAGTAATCACTTAACTATGTATACCAGATCATCATATCGTACAACATACATGTGTACAATTTTTATTTAAATAACAAAAGATAAAAAGAAAATTTTTACCCTAACAGAAAATGTATATTATTTAAAATAGCAAATATAAATTCTTCCAATGTTAGATTCAATTTTTTATATTTCTTTTGGGCAAATAAGATCATATGATAAGTATGTACAATGTGACCAAAAACAGGAATTCCTTATCTAATAAGTATCTTTAGCATGACTAAAGACAGTGATTCTTCATATTTTTCCATCTTTGAGACAATATGTTTATTTTCTTTCCCTTGTGTTTCCACTCTCTAGAAATAGAAGCCTTAGAATTTATCAGTGGAGTAAAATAGGTAGCAATAGTGCATTATAACATGACCACAATAAACCACAATGGAGAGGAAATATGGTCTAAAAATTCTAAGAATGCAATTTAAATTATTTTTATTATATCTAATATATGTCATCCGTCACTAATATGGGGAATATGCTCCAAATAACAGCATGTTGGTTACTCTACCCACAGTTCAGAAGCACTTTGGGACAATTCCTATGATAGGAATTTCCTTACATACATAATAATAAATGTCTAAATATTGTGACAGGTTTTATAAATTATTTTGGCTATATAAAACTGTGTCTGTCACTCTCAAAATACCAACAAATGAAACATATATTTTAATCAAGTAAAGACTTCATCATTAATAGCTTTGAAATAAATACTTGAAAAATGTGTTTTTAAAAATAGGCATCCAGCAAGAAGTCAATTGGTTCTAGAAAGTGTAATGGATGTCTTTATAAAAGTCATTCATTTAAAAAAAGAAATGCCATTAAAAGTTTAATGTATTGATCATAAAAAAATAATTATGGAAGAAAATTATTTGGATAACATAATCTTATGTGTCCTTCTATATTCATCATCATTTGAGTCACTTAACTGAAAATAGAACTTCGTTGCAGTAACAAATATTAAAGAAAAAAAGTATTGAGTTTTCATGGTTTGTAATTCAAACTCTGATCTCTTTTTAAAATTATATTGGTGACAGTTGTAGATTACTCACAGTCATGTTTGACATGCTAATTAGAAAAATATCTGCATAATTTTAGTAAAATATTATGAAAAACAGGAAGGTCAAAAGTTGATAGAATGTTCTAGATCTGTACTGTCCAATAGGACAGTCACTATCATGACTATTGAAATAAAAATTAAAATAACTAAAATTAAATTAAATTAAAGATTCAGTCCCTCAGTTACACTACCAACCCTCCAAGTGATCAATAGCCACTTTGTTACAGACTACAGTAATGGGCAGTGCAGATAAGGAATTTCTCCCTCATTGCAGAATATTCTATTGGGCAGCATCAAATCAGACTTTCTACGTAACTATAGTTTTCAAGTAAAATTCAGTTCATTTCCGTATTTTCTGTGAACATCTAGACACCAGATGAGATAATATGATGTCCTCTTAAAGGTGAAAACAGTTGTAAGTTATTCAGCTTGGATATAAAACCTATTCAGAAAGTTGAGAGACAGGTAACCATGCTAACCCTAAATATCAGTGATTTCTAAACTTGGCAAAGTAAAAAAAGTTACCAATTGGTAACACTACTCCATGTGTGACACTGAGTTTGAAATGTAGGGGAACATTTATAGGGAATTATTAACAAAAGCCTTGTGACCAATGTCTTTTGCCAGTTGTGATATGGAACAGGAATCACGAAGTTTCAGTGATGAATGGTTCTATGAACAAACACAAATATAATATGACTCAATATTTCTTCAACTCTAGATCAAACTGCTGATTAAACACTTTTATCAAGTACACCAACAGTCCATAGACTACTATGCCAATGCATGTGGGAGTACACTTTTCGTGAAATTCCAAGAATTAGCCACTCAATTAGCAAATATATAAACTCTGACTTTTTAGGGTGAGAAGAAAGGATAAATCAGACCATTTAGTTTTGAGACCCCTTAACAACACTGAATCATTTATTCCATTAACCAATTAACATGTTAAAAATGTTGGAAGGAGTTGCAGACTGTCACATACATGTCCTCAATATAAGATGAATTTAGCACAAAATTTTGTTAATCAAAGGAGTGTCAGAAAAAAAATCTACTTATTTATAGCCTTGTCTTTTTAAACTAATATCATGTGGGTTTTGTTTGTTTCATTTTTTGTTTGTTTGTTTGTGGAGGAGGTCTCCTTTAATGGAGCTGTGATGGTAAAGTGCATGTTGAATGCTTTCGGTTTTTAAAAAAGTTATAGGTATTCATTCATTAACATTGTTATATATATATGACATAGGACACCCCAAAATAAATAAAAGTTAGGAGGTCTGAAGTTGAGAAGAGGAATAAGAGAGGGTGCAGAAATAGATTGGATCTGGATGGAAGCTATAATTCTATTGCCATGGTCAGACTGGAGATGAAAGCCAGCAGCTATCGAGTGGTCTGGAACGTGTGGTCATTCCAAGACTAGGCAAAGGTCGAGAAAAAGATTAAAGATGAGGAAAGCTTAAGGGAAAAATTCAGTAATGATCAGAAATGCAGGTAGTCAAGCACCAAGGAGTAGTGACAGTGGCAATAGGTGTGAGCAGACAAAGGAACAATTCCAGTAGAGAAATGAACGCAATAACGTTAGCTATTTTAATTCAATTTCCTTTCATAAAGTCTCTATTTCATTGATGTCTTCATTACCTCTAACCTCAATTTGTGTGCAATTCAACACATTCCCACTTGCTCTTCCATCCCTCCAACTATAGTCATGACACTAATCTCCTAAACAGTGTCCAGTGGAAAAGGACAGAATGACTGCACCTGACAAGTAAGATTTATCTGAACTATTCAATCTTGTTATTGATACAAATTCTCCCTGGTTCAAATTCTCCACTGTAGTAGCAGTGATCATCCTAGGGTCCTCCAGTCATACCAGCCTTAAGCTACCAGCCTGAAGTCGTTGTACATTCCATATTGTATCTACCCGAGATTTTCTCTTTGTTTCTCCTCTCTGGATTTCCAAAATTATTCCTAAAAGAAAGCAAAAAAATCTCCTTTCTCCATAAGCCAATTACAGTGCTATTTACATGGTAGCATTTCTAAACCAATATCTTTAACCTTTGGAACAAAGATCTAAGAGGAGGAACTGAATTATTGAAAGGAATTACAAATCCATAATATATAGACTATATATAGACTATATAAATAAACACCACACAAAATTATACAAAAATATTTAAAATACACATATATTTTATGTATATGTAGGTATGACTTCTTTATTTTATTTATTTTATTATTCTTTAATGCTTTTTTTTAAACATTTTTATCTACTTTTGAGAGAGAGAGAGAGAGAGAGAGAGCATGAGTGGGGGAGGAGCAGAGAGGGAGGGAGACACAGAATCCAAAGCAGGCTCCTGTCAGCACAGAGCCTGACGTGAGACTCAAACTCACAAACCGTGAGATTATGACCTGAGCCAAAATCGGACGCTTCACCAACTGAGCCACCCATGCATGCCTAGGTACAACTTCTTTAAAACATATTTTATAGTCATTTTTAGTTAAGAACATTTTTTATGCAAAATATAGTGGTTTCTTAACTCCTCTCATCTAACTATTCAAATTTCAAGGATATAAATTCTACTATTCTTTAACAATTAATGTTGGCTAAAATTTTGTTTTTAAATTCAGGCTGGTGATTCTGGGATAAAATACCAATGAATCATCTTTTCTTCTATAGATAAAACATCATTTCTGAGGTTAGATTCCTTGGGCAAGATATAAGGAACTTCTTTTAACTTCATGTATTAAACAATCTATAGCCTTAATCATTTTATGAAAAATATTTTCTTGAGGAAAGGAATATCTGACAAAAAACTTGGACATCCAAAATTATATCAAACTTTATTGGTCTATAAAGCATATTATGAAACTCCAAGGATGACTTAGGCAATAAATACTAATATTTGCTCTATTTTCAAGTTTATGTTATTGTGTACCCACATCTATCCATTATCCCATTTTATTTTAAATAAGAGGCATCATTTTAGTTTTATCTTACCAAGGCCTACACATACACTGACAAGTGAAGAAAATCAGAAAAATATAAACCATTCTAAATCCCTCTGAGTGGCAAAAGGTTACCATTATTTATCTGGTCTTTAAAATACAGTATGTAGGGGGTATTTGTATTTCGAAAAATACAAATGACATTAGCTGAGAATGTTTTGTGAGACGAAAGTAATAGTTTAACATACACTAGTCCAGTATTTTAATGGATAAAATGAAAGATGTAATAACAGATATCTACATCCTCAACATTTCTTTCTGATGTCTATGAATGGTGCCAAAATCCAATATCCAACGAAATTCATCATGATTGAGACATTTTTTAAAATTTGACTTGTTGACAAAATATAATCAACCAGATCAATTTGGATCACATTTTTGAGAAGAAAGCCTTAATTCTACCTAAGGGTAGAGTCTACACTTAGATGACTTCAGATATGGAATGCAGAAATGGAATGATCTTACAGGCAATAAAGAATGATAATTTATTCAAGTCATCTTGACTTAGATTAAAACTCTTGGGCAAGGCTGAACTTGCCTCTAGAAGGGTGCTTCAATCTGCAAGGAGAAAACACCTAAGATCTTTTCAACTGGGAGAATGATAGTAGAATTAACATGAGACATCTTTCCATTTTGAAGAAGAGGGCATAACCTGTTGTCTGACCACTCTCCAAAGCAAGTACTTCCATCCTTTATTCACTAATGAAAATGCTTTCTACTATGTACCTCACTTCTGAATAACTCCTCTAAAGAAATGAGCATCAAGTGAAAGCGACAACATGTGAAAACGAAAAGAAGGTCTGGCTCAGCTGAAAGATGTTTTTTTTCTATCTTTTAGATGGATTAAAAAAAATATATATCGAATATCGGTGCCTAGAATCTCTTAACTAGAATATTAGATTCCAATCTTTATCAAAATACAAGTTTGGTCCAACAGCGCTAGTGAATTCACTAGTTGGTTATCAAGATAGCTATCTTTATTTAATGATTTCTTTTAAGTTTTTAAAAAAATTTTCCCTAGTGAGAACACAAAATTTTCTTGAAAATTTGTGCCAGTGCACCAACATAGCCAAAGTGATTAATAAATCATTAATCTGAATGAAAAATCAAGTAACACAGATTTACAAAATAAAAGACATTTTGGTTCACATTCTTCTTATAACAGGATTTTAGTAAACACTTATGTAGTGACTTAGCAATGACAAGCAAAAAAATTTATTTGAAAAAAGAACACGTCATCAATCCCTGTATCTGAATGATAATTTAGCAGGATATAAAGATCACAGAAAAGTCCTGGCAAACTAGAAATCTTTTGTTTGATTGTTTTTTTTCCAATGAAATGGTTGGCACTAGGTTAAACATTAAATTCATTTTCTTGAATGAGAAAGAATGAAATATGGCCTTTTGTATCAACGTGAATGGAACTGGAGAGTGTGATGCTAAGTGAAATAAGCCATACAGAGAAAGACAGATACCATATGGTTTCACTCTTATGTGGATCCTGAGAAACTTAACAGAAACCCATGGGGGAAGGGAAGGAAAAAAAAAAAAAAAGAGGTTAGAGTGGGAGAGAGCCAAAGCATAAGAGACTGTTAAAAACTGAGAACAAACTGAGGGCTGATGAGGGGTGGGAGGGAGGGGAGGGTGGGGGATGGGTATTGAGGAGGGCACCTTTTGGGATGAGCACTGGGTGTTGTATGGAAACCAATTTGACAATAAATTTCGTATATTGGAAAAAAAAGGAAAAAAAATAAATAAACATTAAAAAAAATAAATTCATTTGCTTGAAAATCTGATGTTGAAAAAGATTTCTAATATGCTTAGTTTGATCTCTTTCTTGAGTCTCAAGACAGTAGTGATGAGCTGTGAACTCTAGAGTTGGGTAGATTTGGGGTTCAAATTAAGGCTTCACCACTTAGTCTGTTTGAACTTACATACTATACTTTTAATTCTTACTCAGCACAAGTTTAAAGTAAATACTTTTGGTGAGCTAGGAGTGTGTAGTGAGGAGTAGTAGGGTGTGGGGTATGAATTGGTAGAGTAGTGACAGAAGAATAGTAGTATCTTCCATCTCCAATTTGTACCTGCCAATATTGCTTGCATACTGTTTCCCAGTCTTATGAAAACAGGAAAGGGAATGCAGAATCAAGTGTGGAAATTGTGTTAATCACATATCACTTCTGCTCATCTTCCACTGATTAAAATTTAATTCAGTGACCACACCTAACTGTAAGGGAGGCTGAGAGGCTCTGGCTGTGTGGCTAGGAAGAAGAGAAAATTAATTTATTGAATAGGCAGAAGTCTCTGCCACAAGGTAATATAATGCTACCTGCCACATAGAGCTGTATTGCAGATTAAATGACATAATATAAAGTCCAGTATTCACCATGTAGGGGTTAACAAAATGTTTGCTATCATTATTAATGTCAGTGTTACCATTCTGAACTTCATTTCTCATTATAGAGCTTTAAGGTTGTGAAAGAGATTGTAAATTGGTTAAATATTTATTCTTTCCTGAAGATAGACTGAAAGTTTCCTTTCTAACACTCTGATATAACTTTCTTATTTTGATAGAATGAAAAGAGAATAAACTTTGGAGTTGTACTAACTAGAGACTAAACCTCTACTTTCTCTGAGCAACTACAATGTAATAAATGGTTATGGAATATTTACAGAGTTGACCGTCTAGCATGCTCTAAGAACATAAAGAAAATTAGTTTTGTCAAATAAATATTAAAAAATGGCAACAACATTTTTAAATGAGTCCAATTACAGTAACAAATTCAGAAAGCAAATATGGTTATGATGAAATATATCAGGGGACGTCAAATAAGAGGATTATTGTGTTGTGTAGGTGAGAAATGATGGGGACTTGAAGTGCAGCTAAAAAAGAAAAGAAAAAAAAACCACATTTGAATAGCATTTTACAGGTGAAATAACAAAGAGTACTTGGTTAATTGAAAGTTGGAGAAATAAGGAAAAATTCAAAGGCCTTTTTGGGATTTATCACCTGTTGGAGGTGCAATAGTACCTGAGCAGAGAACACATGAGAAAAAGTAGGTTCAGCAGTGAAGGTAGGTAGTAATTTAACTCTTTGGTATATAAGTCAGAGTGCCCTATATGAATTACACTGAAAATTCCTTATTGGTATTTAAAAACTGTCCGGAAACAGAAGGAACTCATAGTTAAATATTTCAAAATAATGAACATAAATGTGAATTACTGGTGAAAGGTGATCAGAAAAGGCAAAGAAAGGAAGCCTGGAACGTGACTAGGAGAACTCACTAGATATGAGATGAGAGCTGGGAGCAGACTGTGATACACAGAATGACAGTGAGAAGGACAGGGGAACAACCCACAGAATTCTCAGGGGCTTTTTTCATACTAATTTTTAGTTTGGTTAGGTATTTTGGAAATGTCAGCTTGTCCAAAGACCAAATCAACTAGATATCTGGACTGTAATTGGTTGAGAAATAAAAGTGATTCAAGGAAATGGAGACTAGCTACAGAAAAATCATTCCAAAACATTCTTGTAGGGAGAAAGAAAGAAGGACACAAGCCAGGTAATGTAACAAGGAAACAGGTCAGAGACTAATTTTGAGGTTAGAGGTTACCTCCAGATGTTTGAAAATTGAGATAAAGAATGTCAGTGGGAAAGAGAGTTACATTACAATAAGAAAAAAAAAGACAATTTTCATAAGCTTAAAAAGGATTTGAAATACCGCTTCCCCCAAGACAAGGTAAAGCCAGAGACGCTCCATGGAGGATGAAAGGGAAGATAAGAAATGATGACTCTGTCTCTCAGTGAATAATGAACACAGTTTTGTGTGGCAGGTGAAGAGAGTCATTTTCAAGGTGAAGATTTTATTTATTTATTCAAAAAATACCTATGAACCCTAAGTTCCAAACACTAAGATAGGAACTGGAAACACAAAATTGAATTAGACATGTTTCCTAACCTCAAAGTGCTTACATTTTAATAAGGAAGACAAAAAAGGAAACCACTGATTAGGGAACTGTGTAATAAGTACCATAGTAGAGGTGGGAACAGGAGCTTCTTAGAGAAGGAATGCTAACAGAATGCATGGGGAGAAGAGAAAGAAGAAATTCTTCCTAAGGAAAGAAAGCTGAAAGGTGAGTCTTAAGGGTGAGGAGGCTTTATGTAGGCAAAGAATTGGGAAGTGTGTTCTTGGTAGAAAAAGCAGCAAGACTGAAGGCAAAGTTAGAAAACAGCATGCGGAATTCAAAAAATGGAATTTGTTTATAAGGCTGGAGCTTAGAACTTGAGTGAGGAATGTATAAGTAAGATTAGAGGCACTCAGAAGCCAAATTTAAAAGCACATTTGTTGTTCAAGTTGTATTTTCAAATGAGTTTTGGGGAACTATTTAACACTGAAATGTAAAGGTAGGTTCATTAGATTTGCAGTTGAGAAAGAACACTCAGATTCAAAGAAGAGAATGTCCTCCTGGAGGAAGCAAATAGTTAAGGCATTATTGCTTAAACTGATCTAAGGCAATAGAGATGGAAAATAGATGAAAACTACAGGAGCTCTTTAGGACTTAGAGCTTGAATGATCAGGCTTGGGAAAGAAAAGAAACGTTTCAATATGAAGCATGGGTCTTCGGTTGATTCTACCAATAATGAGATAGAGACTAGAGAAGACTGAATTGGAGAGAAGGATGATGTAACATTGGACTTTTGTTAACACATCTAATTCAGCAAAGATTTATATAAGCACATGTTCTTTTCCAGGAGCAATGCTAAATGCTGATATATTGGGCCTGAGGCATCTATGGAACATTCAAGTGGAGATTTTAGGAAGTGAATCACTCATAGTTCACCCAGAGGAGAACCAGTAGGAGATATATATATATATCCTATAGGATATCATAGCTACCTATATCTTATATATATGAATATATATCTATATCTATATCTATATCTATATCTATATCTATATCTATATCTGCTGTATATATAGATATATACAGATATAGATATCACAGTACATATATGGAGAGGGAAGGAGAGAGAGAAAGAAAGAGAGGAAGATTCATTATAAGAAATTGGTTTAAATCATTGTAAGGACTGGGGTGGCAAAGAAAAGCCAAAATCCATAGAATGTCCTTTCTCTCCCTCTTCCTTCCCCCTTCTCCCTTCTCTTTCTCTCTTCCTGTGTCTCAGTCTCCTGTCTAACCAATTAAGTAGGGCCCACCCAAATTACCCAAAATATTATCCTTTACCCAAAGTCAGCTGATTTGGGACTTTAATTACATCCACAAAATCCCTTCAAAGTAACAACTAGATTAGTGTTTGAATACAAAAGCCTAGCTAAGTTGCCACATCAAAAAAGCCATTATTGTTTGTAAATCAGAAGGGAGGTGTGGCTAGGGACATATATGTCGATATTATCAGATTGCAGGTGGTAGTTTAAAGCATAAAGAGACATGATTTATCACAGAATTAAAATATAGTATAGTACTAGCAAAGCATAACAGTACAGCCTATTATTAAAACCCTCATATTATCACCTCATGCCATACACACACACACACACACACACACACACACACAGAGCACAGCACAGAAGGTACAAAATCTTTAAATAAGGGAGTCATCAGGCACCTGGGTGGCTCAGTTGGTTAAACGTCCAACTTAGGCCCAGATCATGATCAGGGACTTCATGGGTTGAAGCCCCATGTCAGGCTCTGTTCTGAGCCTGCTTCAGATTCTGTGTGTGTCTGTCATTCTCTCTGCCCCTCCCCTGCTTGCACTCTCTCTGTCTCCCAAAAATAAATAAATATTAATTTTTTTTTAAATAAAGGAGTCATTTCTGGAAACACGTGTGGAGTAGACAGGGGTATGATATCCGATGTGCCTCCTCTGTTTAATTTATCATTGCCAGCTCCTCAAGAGGCATGGGTGCATTGACCAATACTTTTAGGGCCACTGATGTAGATCTCCTTCTGAGGTCACTAGGAAAAAACACACTCAGGTTTTAATACTTTGTCTTTCCTCTTGCTGTCTTCCAAATGAGATCCCTTTTAATCTCTCTCTTCTCTCATAATACCTCATTTTTTTAAGTTAATTTCACTGTATATAAGGACAGATGCATGGTACAGAGAGAAAGGAGTACAAAGGAAAAAAAGGAATCCTACCAGGAGAGTAAGAGATGAAGCACTCTGAAGAGGGGTATTGGTGAAGTGGGGAAGGGAAGTGAGAACAATATGAACTGAGAGATGAATTAAAGGTAAAGAACTTCATGTGGAAGACTTCTAGAAAGTGAGAAAAGATGCTATTAAAAAAATGAGAATCATGGGGCACCTGGGTGGCTCAGTCAGTTAAGTGACTTCAGCTCAGGTCATGATCTCATGGCTCATGAGTGCAAGCCCCAAATCGGTCTCTGTGCTGACAGCTTGGAGCCTGGAGCCTGCTTCAGATTCTGTGTCTCCCTTTCTGTCCCTCCCCCACTCATGCTCTGTCTCTGTCTCTCTCAAAAATAAATAAACATTAATCAATATTTAAAAAAAAATGAGAATCTGAGCAAGGATGATTTCTAAGGTTTGAGTAACTTAAGCTTATCTATATGTTGAAGAAGAGAATCTTTTGAAAGCCAGATGGTGTATGGGTACAAGGATGGAATAGGATGGAGGAAAACAATGATCTGAGCAAGACAGTGGAGAACCAGGAGTTGGACACCTCCAACTAGCCCCTTGATAGTGGGGTTAGAGGGAAATAAAAAGCCTCAGATTGAGAGGTTACATGGATACCAATGTTGTAGGAACAAAACCATTTACCAGTATAGGTGTGAAAGTAGAAGTAAAGTAAAAGAATTTAAGAAGTTGTCTTGGCAATAGGCACAAAAGTCATAATTTAGTCTTAATGGTAATATTAGATTAGAGTCAAAAGATAAATAGAAAGGACATAGGGGAAAAATGGACCATAGTTTTCCATCTAATATCTGGGTATGAAGCTATATTGCTATTAATTCAACTCCTGGCACCATGTTTTTGGCCCGTTGTATCAGTTTTGAGTTTCAGTGGCAAAGAAATGTAGCATGTTGCCATTATCAGAGCAGCAGAGGGTAGTTGAAAGTGAAGATTTCCTGATCTGGGAGCCCTTATCTTATTGGGTTTTTATTGTCAGCGCAGGGAAATGTAATTGAACAATTTATTCTTCTGTACTAGGTTTGCATATGTCCTAAGTGCTCCCTGAATATCCTTTAGGTCACTTATCTCAGGGAGACTCTTGAACGTTAAGGAAACAAGTCAGTAAGTAAATTGCATGTATATTTAGATTTCACAGGGGAAATTTTTCTGATTCTAAATTTTTGAAAAAAGAAGGAAATGAGACAGGTAAATAAGAAGAAGAATGAAAGAGTAAAGGACTGAGTATGGACATACCATGCAACTCCTTATCTTGGTAAACGTGTAAAATAAAAAACACCACTATACAACATAACAACATTGCATTAATTTCCTAGGGCTGCCATAACAAACCAGGTGGATTAAAGCAACAGAACTTTATTTTCACAAACTTTTAGAGGCTAGAAGTCCAAAATCCAGGTGTCAACAGGGCTATGATCTGTCTGAAGACTCTAAGGAAAGAATCCTTTGTTGCCTCTTCCAAGTTGTGGTTGTCTTCAATCCTTGGTATTCCTTGGCTTATAGCTACATCACTCTAATTTCTTTTGTTGTTGTTTCTTTCAAGTTTTTATTTAAATTCCAGTTGGTTAACATACGTGTAATATTAGTTTCAGGACTAAAACTTGTTGATTTGTCACTTACGTACAAAATCCAGGGCTCAACACAACAAGTGCCCTCCTTAATACCCATCACCCATTTAACCCATCTCCTCACCCATCTCCCCTCCAGCAACCCTCAGTTTGTTCTCTATAGTTAAGAGTCTCTTATAGTTTGCCTCCCTCTCTGTTTTCCTCCATTCCCCTATGGTCATCTATTTTGTTTCTTAAATTCTATATATGAGTGAAATCATGTGGTATTTGTCTTTCTCTGACTAATTTGTTTCACTTAGCATAATACACTCTAGCTCAATCCATGTTATTGCAAGTGGCAAGATTTCATTCTTTTTGTACATCACTCCAATTTTTGTCTCTATCTTCACAAAAGGGTGGCCATCCTCCCTTTCCATGTTTCTGTTTCCAAATGTCCCTCTCCTTTATCTTATAAGGACACAAGTCACTGGATGTTGGACCCACCCTAATCCAATATGGTCCCATCTTAGCTTGATTACATACACAAAGATTCTATCTCCAAATAAGGTCCTGAGGCTTAGGACTTGAACAGATCTTTTGGGGGAAGCGATTAAATTCACTACAACAATAAATATTTATCAAAGAAAAAAATGCTCTTAAATCATTTCAGTTCAGTTAAAAAAATAATTGAACTAGTATTTCTTTCTAGTCTGGTCCCAATAACTTAGTCCCCTCATCTATAAAATGTGGGGACAATACTAACTTCTACCCTCTCAGAATTTTGTGCGGATTTTGTTGGTAGATGTCTAGTGTGTAGAATAGCTCTTTGCTATTGTAAGCATTTTTTAGGTGTGAGATGGACAGCCTTGGAATAGTTGTTAGACCCTTCCACAACAATGATCCTGCCAAGACTTCAGCCTGAAGAAATGAAAAGATCAGCTAAATCTTATTGTCCAGACAGTGTGGGAAGGAGCCAGTCTATTAGTGAGACAGCACTAATTAAAGTATTTGTATCATGTTTTCCCTATTGTTTATGCAGCTGACTCTATAATTGGACCACTTACTCTATTAGACAATGACCTTGGGCATTGTGGTTGGTTTTAACAGCCCATTCTCAATTTTCTAACAGAAGCAGGTGAACTCTCTTAATTGGTATGCCCAGGGAGAAATATAAACATGTCAGATGAATAACCATCAAGTAATACACAGGGTTGGGTGACATTCACTTTCTCCTCTGCTAACTGCCTTTAAGGTAAACTTGATAACAAAGCAGGACAACTTTTCGTTGCCTATACAGTGGTAAGATTAGCTCATTTAAGAACTAAAATCAGGGAGGAAGGTTGCCTACAGTGAACATTATAGTCCAGCAATTCTCACCAAGTAAGCACAATTAATAGACAATTCCAATCTGTAGAAAACAATAGATGTACTACCTGAAGATTATTTTCTTTGCCATATGTCAGTCAAAAGTCTCATTCATTTTTAACTATCACAGAAATAAATTTAATGAATCACTAGCCATCAGCCCAATTAAGTGGTGATGTTATTTTGCAAGCACTTAAGTTGAAAAATTCTATTTGATCACCACTTTAATCTGCATTATGTGGACTCGATTTTTTTTCTCCTTAAATTAAAGGTGAATGGAAAAAAAAAATATGCCTACACTAATGTATAATCCCATAGATCTATCTAACCAGACAATGAGTCTCAATATTATGAGTAATCCCCTTTCTATAAGAGCTTCACCATGTAGAAAGAATTAACAAGGAGCTGTAATAAAAACAGAAAATCCTAGTTCTGTGTAATTTGGGGTTAGCTTGGCACGGTGCCCTAGAATCCATTGACAGCAGCCAGATATTTGAATCCTTCATTTTCATAATGTATCTGGGAGGGAATGAGAAAAAAGGAGGAGGCCAGAATTAGTTCCAATATATTAACTAGGGAAAGGGAAAGCTGTTTGTTTTTTTTTTTTAAGTCTGGCTTTATCTAATGATACATACTTATGTATTTATTTAAAATAAATTAAAAATCTTTCTCTAGTTTTCTATCTTAGCATGAAACATTTTCATCACAGAGACTTGAATTACTGCTTCTCAAAGTTGGTGGTTCATTAACATCACCAGGGGGTGATCTTAAGGCCTTGTAAGGCCAAAGCTGGACCTAGACCAAATAAATCATAACTGGGTGGGGAATGCCATTGTTGCATAGGTATTTTTCAAAATCTCCCTGAAGTGTTCCCATCCATAAGGTTGTGAACCACTGACTTACATGGCTAGAATTTGATATTTTAGGTGCTCCATTTTGTTCATCTTCCCATCTGTTCCTCGTCATTTCCCCAATTTGTAGAAATCATTGCTCAATGTTAATGAGGTTCTTATGTTGAAAAAGCACTTTGGCTTCTTCATTTTCCCTTTCCTTTGGGATTTCCAACACTTGGTTGTGTGGGTATTAACTTGTTGACCTTTCTGAGGTACAACCACATTAGGTTAGTTCTATGATAGCATTAATAACAAAAGCGTGTATTATGGATCCTATTTTTGTGTAATTGTCTAGAAAGCAACACAAATACAGTTAATGTCGTTTAGAATCTTGCACTGATAATAATTGAGATGCAACCAAACACATTAGCTTTAGGAAGGGTTCAAGTATATATGCTCATCAGGAGCAACTAAGGATATCTAACCATAATTACACCAATTTTTCCTAAAGTATGCCCCTTCTTTTTGCTTAAATACCTCTTTAGATGTCAGATTACTGCTCTAGAGATCCGACTACTGCTTATCTTTCAAGAATTGTGAGTACGTTAGTAGGGTCAGAGGCCTAGAATAACTCTGCAACCCCAAACACAAAAGAACTGTGTATAATTCTGTCTCTTAAAGAACAAAGGCCTGATGTATAGTGTGCATTATAAATAAAATGCACTTCTGGAACAGTGTAATTTCAATATTTATTCGTTTATTTCTACACCAGAATTGGAAAAAAAAAAAAAAAAACTTCTGTGCATAGCCAATAGCAACATATATATTTCTCACATTATTGCTTCCAAGATGTCTCAAACAATGTTTTTCTCTAGAAAGCATTCATTTACAAATCTGGCAGATTTTGTTTGTTATCTCTAAGATATTCTTAGTAACCTTTAAAACTGGGAAGCAAATACATTTATTATGACAGTACTATTTGCCTATCCAGCGTTGTAAAAAAGTAATAATAATAAGCATTTACAACTTAAAATGAAGTAGCATAAACTTTAAAGGCATTGACTAGTAGTTTAACCGTGAATACTACAAAATTTACCATGGGGCAAAGGCCACATCAGAGCAGACCTGAAGATAATTTCATTTTGTGGCACTTCACCAGATCAAAGCATTTATTTGATTTCTTTCATGTATTACATTACTGATATCAGAGTTACAGAATCAATTGTATAGCTGGCCCCACAGACCACTTTGTTAAATTTATGAGTACCTGGTTAGGCTCAACTGTCAGAAAATCAATTTCCTTCTATTCTCTTTCTTATTAGTGTATATGTTTTGTTTTGCTTTGTTTTTGTTCTGTTTGAGATTGCCTAACCCATTTGAGAAAGCAATTTAAATAGTCTATTCTTGCATATTCTATCAACTTCCAATCAAGCCCCTCCATGGCATACAGGATTTTGCTTCCACACAAAACAAAAGTAACAACAACAACAATAAAAATTTGTTTCCTTTGTAATCATTTTTCCATTAAATTAACCTGGCAGAGGTCACTCACACACTGGCTGAAACAGTGGGGTTATTTTCACACTAACTCACACTGTAGAAGGGAGAATATTTGGATAGGACTTGGATAGGATTCCCATGAATATGGGAATAGAATGTCAGCAAATGCTCAGAACTTCTGGGTATTTAACTCAACTGTCATGGGTTCCTTATTGTGGTGCCTGTCCTGCCTGTCAGCCAATAAATATGTATTAGATACCCACAACATCCCAAAAGTAATTAAAAATTTAACAGATTTCTTCATCTCCTGGGCCTACAGTTAGTTCACCATAAAATCATAATCATCAAAATTCATTCTAATTCACTTGGTTCTCTGATATATTCAATTCATTCCTATAAATATTTATAGCATGCTGCTTTCTACTGTTGAAAAGTTTACAGTCTTGTATGAAGGCTAACACAAGCACATATAACTAGCTACCCCAATGAGCTAAGTGCCAAGAGACAAGCATGAATGAAGAACTATGGCTCAAAGTACAGGCAGAGATACTATTTATCAGAAGTCCACGTGTCAGAATAAGTACCAATGTAAGTCAGGAAAATTTTTAAAAATAATTGAGTAACATAAGTATATGGAGACTTTTTCGGCCTACAAGGTGGTAAGGTAACATGACATGTCAACAATGAAGTATCTTCCACTTATGGTTATGGTGGAGTAACTGACACACAAGACTAACCTTCCCTCTGCCTTCTCTAAGCAACGCAAATGTAAACAAAATATATGAAACTATATTTTCAGATGTTACACAACAGGCAACACAGAACTGAGTGAAGGCAAACTATGAAGGTGATTCCACTATTCTCCCATCATTCTGCATGGAAGCACTTTATACACCAGGTGGGGGAGGGAAGCCCAAAGACAGAAAGAAAGTCTCACTGAAAAAAGAGGGGTACAGAAGAGGAGCTCCAGAATTCTGCATACAGGACCCCTTGTATCAGTACCAGAACACTAAACTGCATATGCAAAAAGTCTTAAAGGATAGAAATAATTGATTTCTTGGTAAGGGTATGGATTACACAACTGTATTTGTTACAACTTATCCAATTCCACACTTAAGATTGGTCCATTTCACTTTCTGTAAATTATACCTTAACTTTTTAAACAGTAGTGACATGACTTGGCTCACCTTTTAACAAGATCACTGGTGGCTTCTTTGTCCATATTTAATCAAGGAGGGGCACATGGAAGCAAGAAGAACTTGGAGCTTATTGTAGTAAGTTGAATGAGAGATAGCTGGACCTTGACCATGGTGGTGTTAGTGGACATGGTAAAACTTGTCACAGCTCTGTTTAGATTTGAAGCTAGAACTATCAGTTTTACTGATGAGTTGGAAATGGAGAGAAAGACAAAAGAGTGAAGAATGACTCCAATTATTTTGGCTGGAACGAATAGAATGGTGAAATAACCATGTACTGATATAGGGAAGAGTATGGGCAAAGCACGTTGGAGAAAAAAAATTAGGAGTTCAGTTCTAGATGTGTTAGAAAAGCTGGATGAAACCACCAAGGGGTTGCTTGTAGAATGAGAAGAGAACTGTTCATGGTCTGATCCCTAGGACACTCTCACAGCGAAAAGCCAGGAAGCTGAGAAGAAGCCGGGAGAAAAAAGTGAGACTGAGTGGTGAGGAAGAATAAAATGCAGAAGGGTGGGATTTCCTGGAAGCCATGTTCAACCTCTCCCTTTCAGACAGATCCTTAGACTTGGAAGCGTATTCCAAACCTTTCTATTAAGGCAAAATAAAGCAAGCACTCCCCCCGCCCCATACTCCAGTTAAAAACCTAGCTGTCTTGTTGCTAAAGTCAAAGTTTTAAAAAGAGTTGTTTCTTCTCTCTTCTTCCACTTTTTCACTCACTCCTCAATTCCCTCCAGAATGGGTTCACAGCCACTAGTGCTCTGAAGGAGACTCTCACTAAGGTCATCAATAAACTATAGCACTCTAAATCCCAAGTTTGTGTTTTCTCCCTAGATCTGATCTGAGCTGATTTCTTGGGAGTATTTGATATGCTCTACATCTTGCAACACTCTAATTTTCAAGACATCACATCTTCCTGCTTTTCTTCCAAACTTTCTGGCTTCTTCTTAGACTCCTTTTTGGACTCATCTTCTAGCCTTTGAATGTTGGAATCCCTCAAAGCTCAATCATAGGTTCTTTAATCAATCTATTTTTACTCCTTAAACAATCTAATTCATGACAGGTGGCATAAGAGAATGATTAAGAATATGAATGCATTTTCCCACCTGCCTGGATGCAAATCTTAGCTTTGACACTTATGAGCTTTATAATCATGGCAAGAGCTTCACCTCTTTTTATCTCAGTTTTACTATTTATTTTAAAAAGGGGATTATAGGGATGTTTGGGTGACTTAGTCAGTTGAGTGCCTGACTCTTCATTTCATGCTTTGGTCATGATCGCAGGGTCATGGGATTGAGCAGGCGTTGGGCTCCACACTGAGCATGGAACCTGCTTTGGATTCTCTTTCTCCCTCTCTAAAATAAAATAAGTTTAAAAAAATTAAATGGTGATTAAAATGGTATTTATTTCATTGAGTTATCACAAAGATTAAATGAGTATATATCTGTAAATCACTAATACAAAAGAACATAGATTTCAGTACCACATGTGAGCAGATGTTTCACACTTGCTTTTCAATGGTCTAGACATTTTGTTTCTCCTAGAAACCAACACACACAACCTTTTTTTCCTTTTTAATCTCAACTTAAATCTCTCAAAATTATCTCAAACTCAACAGAGTCCAAAACAAAACTCATGATGTATTCTCCAAAGTCTTTTGTTCTCTCAGCTCAGAAAACCAGGCAATATTCTTGACACCATCCTTTCCCTCATCAAAACCTTCACACCCATATCCAATCGATCCCCACATGTATATATTCCTTGAATATGCCTCCTTCTTTCCAGTAAGTTCTACACTCACTAGCCTATTCTAAATTACCTTTATGTCTACTCTCTCCTATGGTAATAGATTCTGAACTGGGCACCCTGCATTTAAACTTTTTCCTAGTCTCCATGCTGTAGGCAGAACAATCTTTTGCTTATGTTCCCCAAACTGATAACAAAGTGCTTCATTGAATTATTATAATTCAGGGAAAAGACTAAAACTCTTAACATGACTTACAAATCCTTCTACAGTTCATTTCTTCATGATCTTATTCCTACTAATCTTTCCACCTTTAGCTCTTCTTTTGCTTTCTGTAAATTCTTCAAATAATACGTGTTTCATTCTGCAACAGGGCATTTACTCATGCCCTTTCCTCCTCCATTCCACTTATTTAACTTTTACTCTGCATTCGGAGCTTGGCACAATAGTCATTTTCTTAGTGAGGCCTTGCTTGATCTCCAGATGTGGTAAAATCTACTAAAATTCACACATATTTGTCCATATATACTTCTCCTTATCCACATATAAATGTGGCAATTTTACATTTTTAAATAACAATTGGGCTAATGAAAACTTCATTACAATAGGAACAGAGTCTACATTTGCTTATTATCATTGTAAGCCTAGGGACTAGGGTGGTTCTTAGCAGTTAGAATGTGGTCAGTACATATTTGTTGAATGCATAATAGGGTAACAATACTTACTAGTAGGAGAAAAACAGTTTCTAATGAGCTGTGAAAGAAAATTAAGCAATTAAGTGTAAAGAACCATCAGCACAAGCACAGAGATAAAATATGTATTGTCATTAGCCAGAGAATATTATTGAAGAATAATCATCTCATAGTGGTAAGATTGCCTAGCAAACATCAGCCTTTCTAGAAAACAAGTATTATTCCAGATGCCCTCTTAGGAAAGTCAAAGAAGCAGAGCTCTAATATGCTTGGTGATCTTTAGACTTGAAACACAGTGCATGCAATCTTTCTTTATAAGTACCACAAAACCAAATTAACTCACAAAAGGTTAGGAAAAAAAAAATAGGCAAAAAGACTGTAACAGGCATATTGGAGCCAATTAGAAGCACAGAATGGAATGGGTTCAGCCATTAAGACGTTTCACTCCAGTGATCAGCTTGGTCTGCAGACACCTGTAGGTCGTTCAGTATTTTCTCTATGGGCTCTCTGCATATGAACAAGGAGCTTAAGGGGAAACAGACAACAGGAGATGGGACTATCCTTTATCAGTCTCAGAGATAATAATGTCTCGCTCAGCATGCAGCTGATTAGAAGTAGATGCTGAGCAGCAGAAAATATGGTAAATTGAGTAGCATTCCAACTCTCTCCTGAATCAGTAGTTCTACCTCTGACTTCATTATATAGTTCAAATTAATGTTAAAAGGACACAAAGTAGACATAGTTGATAGCAGATCAAATTTATGTAATACTAAGACTCTTTCTTCACCCCAGATATCTTCCTTGTTAAATGACCTTTGAATCTGAAATTTCTCTCATAGAGCCATTGATTAAGTACTATTCCGGAAATAAATTTAACCTACTTTCAAAAATAATGTTGTCTCGGTGAGTAAGAAGATGCTTAGCTATCACAGATTGGTTTATCTAATGTTAAAAACATGCAAACAACAAAAACAAAAACAAAGGATAACAGATCCAAAATGGAGTCACTTATGCTAAGCGCCATGTCACCAAACTGAGATTTTACAGTTTTGGCTCTCCCAGAAATGGAATCTTAAACCAGTCAACCAGGAATGTTCTGTTAAGCAAAATTAAGTAATCTGCCTGGTGGATTTTTCCCCTAAAGGAAAGTAATCTTGTAATAACTAACCCACTTTTTTCACCTAATAAACTTCCTTGTTCCCTCTTCCTTCTGCCTATAAGTCTTTTATTTTGAACAGCAACTCTGAGAGATCTGTTCTATCTACTAGATCAGATGCTGCCCAATTCAGATTGATTTTTTTTCCCAAATAAATTTAAAAATTTTATATGTCTCAGTTTACCTTTTAACACTTCTAGTGTCGAAAGGGAAAACTGACCCCTGGCAGGCTCCAGGAGCAGCAAGCAAGCAGGCATAGATACCTATTAAGTCCCTTGATCTCACTGCTTTCTCAGTGCCTCTGGAAGTAGTAGGTAAGTCCCTCTCAGATTCTAGGTGTAGTTTTTGTGTTATGTACTTTCAGACTTTATTTGAGCATTTCATTTTTCATACTGGGTCTGGAAACCAGCTGGAGTTCAACTTCGAAACTGAATTATGTCCAGAGTCCAATAGTTCTTACTTAGAGACCATAACTGGGCACAGAGTCAAAGGGGGTCTGACTTAAAAAACAAAACTGGGTCCAGTGTGAGGCCTCAAGTGACTAAAATTTTAATCTGAACAAGAAGTCTAACCTTATCAAATCTTGAATTACAGTGGGCATAGTAGAGAATTCTTAACCTAGGTAATCTTATCTATTTACCTTAGAGGGAAAAAAAAAAAAAACAGTCTCAGTCAAGTACCCATCATAAAAGGTAGAAGGAAGGTGACTGAGTGGCTCAGTCAGTTAAGCATCCAACTCTTGATTTCAGCTCAGGTCATGATCTCACTGGCAGAGCCCAGAGGGAGCCTGCTTGGGATTCTCTTTCTCCCTCTCTCTCTGTGCCTCCTCTGCTTGTTCTTTCTCTCTCTCTTTCTCTATAAATAAATAAATTTGAAAAATAAAGAGTAGAGGGAAATTATTTTTCCCCATCTACAATAACCAGCGACTAGGATGAGACTGACTGAGACATCTCATGCATTCCACAGACTGTAGACAGGATCCTAAGAAAGCTAGCAGAAGCCAGCAAATGAGAATGCTTACCAAAGTCAGCTCCCCCAGATATCAGTCTGTGTTGCCTGATTAAGAGGGGAACATAAAATTTAATGTGGTCCTTTCCTTTCCAAATTCAGATTGACAAGCAACAACAACAAAAAACTAATAATCAGATCTTTGAATTGGGACTCATGAATTTGCTTTCAAGTACCTATCGGTTGTAGATCCTTTCTCTTCTAGTCAGTTATTATTACCTTCTTGTCTCATTTTGTGTCCTGACTGCTTCGCTTGGCAACTATCAGGTTGGGCCTCTAAAAATAAAGCTGGAAAGATGTATGAATTGCACTCCATTTACAGTTAAGATTCTACTGACTATTGCCAGCTCTCAGGGGAATTGTCTAAGTCCTCCTTCCTTTGGTTATCTTTGGTAATGACACTATATCTTACGAGGATGGTGTCTTTTGCATCCTCTTTAAAGATGCCTCTTGTAGCCATGGGGTTGCTCAATGTTGCCAGGATTATTTACTGTTTGTCCTAGTTGAAACTGGATAAGATATAAAAAAAAGATATATCTATATATATCTATCTATATATAATTTATATATATAAATAATTTATATATATAAATAATTTATATATATAATTTATATATATAAATTTTATATATATAAAATCTTTGTATATATAAAATAATCTATATATCTATATCTATATCTATATCTATATCTATATCTATACCTATACCTATACCTATATCTATATCTATATCTATATCTATATCTATATCTATATCTATATTTAAGTAACTCTATGGTAAAGAGTTGGCCCAATTGGAATCTGATGTTAGGTGCCTGATAGAAACGTTTTTAAAGTCTGCTTTCCTAGGATACATGAAACAATGTATTTGGGGGGAAGGGGCATTCTGAAGCCTTTGTAGAAGAATTTACTAAAACATTCCAAAGGCACACAGCTCTAAATCTAGAACACAGAAATTGTTTGATTTCCAACTTAGTTGAAGAACTTCTCCCTGATATAAAGAGGTAAACTGGAGGTAATGTAGTTAGATGTATGGGTCAGCCTTGATATAATTCAGCTTGTAACCCAATTCTCTGAGGAATTAAGAACAACTGTACTTTTCGTACAAATAAAGTCTCCATGAGAACATAAATGCAACTCCAAAACCAATTCAAAGCCCACCTATCCTTTTTACCAATTGCCAAACCTTCTTTATTTGTCTCAAATGGTTTGGAAGATATTGTAAAAGATAGGGAATTAGAAAATAAAAGTTCTTGGTTTAACCTGCATTCTTTCTGCACCAAAACAAGGCAATTCTTGTCAGAGGAGGAAAAACAAGGAAAAAAAAAAAGAAAGAAAAAGAAAAAGTTAGTTTGAAAACTAGGCCTATAAAAAATAGTAAAAGTGTCTTCCACAAATATTAGTAAATTCTTTATCCGTCTGGGCAGATAACCTTAACTTATCCCATCTGCCAGAAACTTAATTTGGATCCATCATTTTTATAAGCTAGTGAGTTTTGCATCATTGTATCTTTCCCATGGCTAAAATTTTTAAACAAAAACTCAGATCTCTGTTTGTATTTATCTCTATGCTTATGTACGTCTATATATGTATGTTACAGATGTGTGATTTTGTTCTACCTCTGGATGGTATTGCCAAAATTATTTTGTGAAGAACTCTATTTAATTGCCTTAAAGACAAAGAGGTGTCATTTAAATCAAGTATACACTTAGAAATACAGGAAATAACCAAAATATTTCAAGTTCATATGATCTAGAATACTGTTCAGTAAATAAAAGCTAATCTAAATTTGTTAATTTAATTAAAGTAGGAGTGTCTTTAGGGTTATCAGCATTAAATATGCTTTTTTAATTCTAGGTTTACTAAAGGTCAAATAAGTTCACATTATCTGTGTTATAGAATTTTCCAGAAAAAAAAATTTTAGATGATAGTTGACTGTTTAACATCTCATGAAATTTCCATAAGTAATCTAAACATAATTGTTAGAGAACAAGTAAATTAAATCGATGTAAGTAAGATAAAAGTTTACAAACTTTTCAGCATTAATTATACCTTATGACATTTCTACTTAAAAATAATTCCATGGCACAAAAACAGACACTCAGATCATGGAACAGAATAGAGAACCCAGAAATGGACCCACAAACGTATGGCCAACTAATCTTTGATAAAGCAGGAAAGACTATCCAATGGACTAAAGACAATCTCTTCAGCAAGTGGTGCTGGGAAAACTGGACAGCAATGTGCAGAAAAATGAACCTGGACCATTTTCTTACACCATACACAAAAATAAACTCAAAATAGATGAAAGACCTAAATGTAAGACAGGAAGCCATCAAAATCCTTGAGGAGAAAGCAGGCAAAAACCTCTTTGATCTTGCCCGCAGCAACTTTTTACTCAACATGTCTCTGGAAGCAAGGGAAACAAAAGCAAAAATGAACTACTGGGTCATTGAAATAAAAACTTCTGCACAGTGAAGGAAACCATCAGCAAAACTAAAAGACAACCGACAGAATAGGAGAAGATATTTGCAAACGACATATCAGATAAAGGGTTAAAGTATACAAAATCTATAAAGAACTTATCAAACTTAACACCCAAAAAACAAATAATCCAGTGAAGAAATGGGCAAAAGACATGAAAAAACACTTCTCTAAAGAAGACATCCAGATGGCCAACCGACACATGAAAAAATGCTCAACATCACCCATCATCAGGGAAATACAAATCAAAACCACAATGAGATATCACCTTACACCTGTAAGAATGGCTAACATTAACAACTCAGGCAACAACAGATGTTGGCGAGGATGCGGAGAAAGAGGATCTCTTTTGCATTGTTGGTGGCAATGCAAGCTGGTGCAGCCACTCTGGAAAACAGTATGGGGGTTCCTCAAAAAACTAAAAATAGAACTACCCTACAACCCAGCAATTGCACTACTAGTTATTTATCCAAGGGATAAAAGTGTGCTGTTTCGAAGGGATACATGCATCCCAATGTTTATAGCAGCACTGTCAACAATAGCCAAAGTATGGAAAGAGACCAAATGTCCATCGTTGGATGAATGGATAAAGAAGATGTGGTATATATATACAATGGAGTATTACTTGGCAATCAAAAGGAATGAAATCATGTCTTTTGCAACTACGTGGATGGAACTAGAAGGTATTATGCTAAGTAAAATTAGTCAGTCAGAGAAAGACAAAAATCACATGACTTCACTCATATGATGACTTTAATACACAGAACAGATGAACATAAGGGAAAGGAAGCAAAAATAATATAACAACAGGGAGGGGGACAAAACATAAGAGACTCTTAAATATGGAGAACAAACAGAGGGTTACCAGAGGGGTTGTGGGAGGCGGGATGAGCTAACTGGGTAAGAGACATTAAGGAATCTACTCCTGAAATTGTTGTTGCACTATATGGTAACTAATTTGGATGTAAATTAAAAAAAAAAATAAAATACAAAAAAAAAATTTTTTTTGAAGTAAACTCAATGCCTTCTCTATTGTGTCAGGCTCCCTAACTCTGAGGGTCCATTCCCCTGCCTCTGGCTAACAACTCCAAACCCATAGGGTCTTGCATCCAAACTTAGTACAAAGGGACACAGGGCAAAGAAAGATAACTAGAATAAAACCACCTGTATAGTCCACAAACACTTAATCGCTTGAAAGCCTAAGGTTAAACTGAGAGAAGTTAAATGATGGATATTCACTGAATATCTAGATCATTTCCAAATCAGACAAAATACTGAAATATTAATTACTGAACACAAATTTATCAATTTATCTTCTTATTACAAATGCACTAAAGATACCTGGTATTATTAATAAACATGTCTTATGTCACATTGAAAAATTTACTGTGAGAAAGAATGTACTTCTAGAAATTATGAAATGTATTTATAAAGTTGTCAATCTACAGTATGCTGATATAGCAGACAATCCACAATTGATTACTTCTTCATTTTTTTTTCATTATGAATAAAATATTCTAAAAGCTAAATATTCTTGGGGCACTTGGGTGGCTCTTGATTTTAGCTGAAGTCATGATCCCAGGGTTATGGGATCAAGCCCCACATTGAGCTCCAAGCTGAGTGTGTAGCTTACTTAAGATTCTCTCTCTCCCTCTCTCTCTGCCCCACCCCTGCTCACTCTCACTCTCTCTCTCTTTCTCAAACAAAATTAAAACAATTTTAATTAACATACACAATTAAAACTATTAAAAATAATCAGTGAGGGGCACCTGGGTGGCTCTGTCAGTTAAGCTTCCAACTCTTAATTTTGGCTCAGGTCACCATCTCACAGTTCCTAAGATGGAGCCCTCCATTGGGCTCCATGATGATAGCACAGAGCCTGCTTGGGATTCTCTCCCCCTCTCTCTTCCCCTCCCCTGATCTCTCTCTCTCTCTGTCTCTGTCAAAATAAATAAATGAATTTTAAAAAGTATTAAGAGTTAAAGGAAACAACTGTGTGTGAAAAGTAGGAAAGAAAGTAAAATGACTAAGTTGTTCCGGAATGAGAAAAAAACAAAAGCATCACAAAATCTTAATGGATATAAAATAGTTGTAGAAGATTTGTGGAAAAGGAATCTTTGAAATGAAATTTTATGTGTGGTTAAGCTAAAACTGGAACTAATTTATTTAAGTTTTTAAAGAATGAATTTTAATATCAAAAGAACACTGGTGAAAAATTAGAATTGGATTTCTGTCTGTTCAAAGTACAGTTCTTGGACTATTGGTATGCTTTTGATTAGAGATTGTGAAAGGTGTGTGTGTGTGTGTGTGTGTGTGTGTGTGTGTGTGTGTGTGTGGTTAACCTTTTGGGTTAAGCAAAGATCTTGTTTCTTACCAAAAGAATTTTCTGTGCCTCCCATTGTCAGATCTTTGATTACTTAAGAAAACCCCAATCTTCTCGATGTTAAAATAGTTAAGTTTTGTTCACAGTTATGTAACCTTCTATATTGTTTTTAAAATATTCTATTGCAGTTTGTTAAATACATAATTAAGTATTATTTCGTAATGATATGTGATCTTATTTAGTCAAATGTTTAGAACTTTTGACATGTTGGTAACTTCCCAAAATCAAATTCTAATTGGAGTCTTTTTGACCTCAAAGTAACTCTGAGATTTCCCAGAAGGCTTCTAAAAATTTTTCAAAAAAATTATCTTTCACCTTGTAAAAGAGACATGTTAAACTAATTAGATTTATTTGATATGTTAAATTACATGGGAACCATTGTCAAATAAGTGATAAACCTTCTTAGGATATATTTTATGTATGTTATTAATATAAATGTCCTAGATATTGTATAAAAATCCCTAACAATCTAATATATCTTGGTACAAAGTTATCAGTCATAATGCCAGCTATTATTCTTAAAATATTCTATGTCACAGAAATAATCCAATTTCTTTGTCAATTCCATCATAATGAACTCTCATCACATCGTTAACTATGAACATTTTAAACCCATCTGTCATTTACAGACTTATTTTATCCTAATGCTTTAAAAAAGTGAGATTCATGGAAAGGACCCTACCAAGTACTCTTGACCAATGACAGTGCTGCATATTTTACAACTAAAGAAGGCTCCACCTGATACCTGGTAAATGCTGGAGACCTCAAAATCAAATTGACTCGGAAAAGAAGCAGCCATTATAAAGGTAGACAGCTTCTTCCCAAGATGTCAGATCAAAAACATTTCTTCCCATTCCTCCTTCTCTCTCTGACCATCCTTTTCCTAATTCTTACACCAGTAAAGTCTTTATGATTATTCTGTTCACCATTTTGCCTATCTGTGTCATGGAAAAATAATGCTATCATTCACATATCTCAGGCCATTGCAAAGTAACTAATCCAACCTCCTAATAACTGTTATATTTGCTATGTTAGTAACATTTCATTTTTTTCTGGAATAAACTAACTGTTCTCTATTGTGTTAGAGTCCCTAACTTGAAGGTCAATTTCCCTGTCTTTGGCTAACAACCCCAAATCCAGAGAAGCATGCATCCAGGCTCTGTACAAAGAAAGGGACACAAGCTAAGATAACTAAAATGAAACCATCTGGGTAGGTTAACAGATCCTTAAATTTTACTGGCCTCTATGTCTCACCTTTTTACTTCCAAGCCACTCAAATGGGAATTACCAGGAGGTATTGATAATTCAAAATTTACTTCCTTAGGGGCTCCTGGGTCTCTCAGTCAGTTAAGTGTCTAACTCTTGATTTTGGCTCAGGTCATTACCTCACAGTTGGTGAGTTCAAGCCCTGTGTCAGGCTCTGCACTAACAGTGCAGAGCCTGCTTGGTATTTCTCTCTCTCCCTCTCTCTCTGCTCCTTCCCTGCTCTCTATCCTTCTCTCTCTCTCAATAAAAAAATAAACATTAAAAAAAATTTCCTTCCTTAACATAATAGAGAACCGAGAAAAGGAATCACAAATATATGGCTAGCTACTCTTTAACAAAGCAGGAGACAGTATCCAATAGAAAAAAAAAGACAGTCTCTTTAGCAAATGGTACTGGGAGACCTGGACAGCAACATGCAAAAGAATGAAACTGGAACACTTTCTTACACCATACACGAAAATAAATTCAAAACAGATGAAAGATTTAAAAGTGAGACAGGAAACATTCAAAATCCTACAGAAGAAAATAGGCAGCAACAACTTTGACCTCAGCCACAGAGACTTCTTGCTTGACATGTCCCCAGAGGGAGGGGAAATAAAAGCAAAAATGGACTATAGGGGCCTCATCAAGATAAAAAGCTCTCCATAGCAAAGGAAACAATCAATAAAACTAAAAGGCAACCAACAGAATGGGAGAAGATATTTGAAAGTGACATATCAGATAAAGGGTATCAAAAATCATAAAGAACTTACCAAACTCAACACCCAAAAAATAATCCAGTGAAGAAATGGGCAGAAGACATGAATAGACACGTTTCCAAAGAAGACATCCAGATGGCAAACAGACACATGAAAAGATGCTCAACATCGCTCTTCATCAGGGAAATACAAATCAAAACCACAATGCGATATCACCTCACACTGGTCAGAACAGCTAAAATTAACAACTCAGAAAGCAACAGATGTTGGTGAGGATGTGGAGAAAGGAGAACCCTATTGCACTGTTAATGGGAATGCAAACGATGAAGTGACTCTGAAAACAGTATGGAGATTCCTCAAAAAATTAAAAATAGAATTACCCTATGACCCAGCAACTGCACTACTAGGAATGCATCTAAAGGATACAAAAATACTGATTCGAAGGGGCACATATACCCCAATGTTTATAGCAGCACTATCAACAATAAAGAGCCTAAATGTCCATCAAATGATGAATGGATTAAGAATATATACATACACATATACAACCCTAGACTCTCTGGTCAAAGTTGTTCTTGATAATAGGATGATCCTCAATTATCTTTTAGCTAAGCAAATAGGTATTTTGCTGTAGCCAACATCACTAGCTATATTTGGAACAATACTTCAGGGGAAGGTGAAACTCAGCTACAGAAGATCACTGAACAAGCCAACTGGCTTAAGAAAGTGGCTCCTACAAAAGGCCATATTCATTCTTTCTCATAGCCAAGGAGTATTCCATTGTGTATATAAACCACAATTTATTTATCCATTCATCAGGTGATGGACATTTAGGCTCTTTCCATAATTTGGCTATTGTGGAAAGTGCTGCTATAAACACTGGGGTACAAGTGCCCCTATGCTGTAGAGTGTTATGCTCTTCATAAGAGACCATACAGAGAAAGACAGATACCATTTGTTTTCACTCTTAAGTGGATCCTGAGAAACTTAACAGAGTACCATGGGGGAGGGGAAGGAAAAACAAAAAAGTTAGAAAGAGAGGGAGCCAAACCAGAAGAGACTCCTAAAAACTGAGAATAAACTGAAGGTTGATAGGGGGTGGAATGGAGGGGAGGGTGGGTGATGGGCATTGAGGAGGGCACCTATTGGGATGAGCACTGGGTATTCTATGCAAACCAATTTGTCAATAAATTTCATATTAAAAAAATAAAACAAATAAAATAAAATAAATTAAAAATTAAAAAAAGAAAGAAAGTGGCTCCTTCAACAGGGATTTATTTGATTCTGATTTGTTTGGGCTCCAATGTGTATACAGACAATGGGAATTATCATACTTATCACAGTACACCACAGTCCTGGTACATTATAATCTCCCAAAAGCTTTAGGTGCATATTCATACCCACTAACCACCAAACAAATGACCTTTCTAAAAACAAAACATAGGCAAAGGATAAAAGATCGACTTAAAGAATGTGACCCCCGTGTAGTGCCGTACGAATACCACACAGAGATTGAGCAAAAACTGAAAGAACTCCAGAATTGTAGCTGATAGTAATGTGAATGCCTTATATTTCTGATTATGTCCCTCAGTTAGGCTAAGTCTTATCAACATGGGGGAACTACTTACAAAAAAAAAAAAAAAAGACAGCAGGCAAAAAATGGAGTTGCTTATGCTAAGCCCCATATCACCAACCTTAGATTTAACTTTGTTAACTTGGTTTCAGCTCTCCCAGAAATGGAATCCTAAACCAGTGGATCAGGAATCACCTGACCAGCACCAGTTAGGTAATCTGCGTGATAGACTCCTGCCATTCCTCTAAACAAAAGTAACATTGCAAAATCCAATCCACATTTTGACCTAGTATAAATTCCTTGTCTTGCTCCCTTCCGCCTATAAAGGTCTCGTTTTGTACAGATCCTCGGAGCTCCTTACTATCTGCTAACTCAAACTCTAAAAACATTTAATATGTCTCCGTTTGTTTTTCAACACTAATAAAGACCCTTTGTAACACAAAGCAGAGTCATGACATTTACAATTGCATGAGTTTCGGGAATTAGCTTTGGTTGTAAGCAATAAGAAGAAAGCACTGGAAGTAGAGTTACTTGATCATATAAGATCATGGAAAAGTGAGATAATATCAGTGAGTTAAAGACATCTTACAAAGAACACAAGTGAAGTTTGGCTGCAATGGATAAGCAATTTCTCACATTTTAATAATCATAGGAAGTAGTGGTAAGGTAACTACCTTGAATCAGCTTGTTCATACTAAATTGTCCCAAATAATAACTTCTACTCATCCTGTTTGCTTATTTATATTTGGGCTTCCAGAAGAAACCCTACTCTTTCTATGAATATTCTTTTCTCACTGCTAAATCACTGAGTATATCTGAAGTTTCCTGTGCTCCAGAAATAATCCTTGACACAACTGATTTCATAATCTCTTTTCTAAATAATTGTAATTCTCCTACATATTTCTGCCAATTTCAAATTAAGATGGTATCTCTGGTGAACAGTTTCTGGTGAACAGTTGAGGTCCACCTCAACCTCAATGAAGTGCGCTGTGCCCCTTTGCCTCATAAATCAAAGGATCTACATGAATGATTTTGTTATTTTGTTATTTTGTTATTGTGCCTCCACAACTGGTTTCCTATTATAGATATTGTTATGTATTATTCGAGCACATATTTACAGTTCTGTGTGGGTAAAAGGCATTTCTACGTAGAATTCTGCTTTCGTGTGCTCTTATATAATTCACTTATCTAAATGAAGGCTCTGTGACCATTCAGAATTCAAGAATAGACTTTGTCCCCTAATGAACAGGATGGAATTGGAACACATCTTTTCACAACCACTGACTGAGATTAATTTGACAAATACCCATTAGACCATCCAACAGCTTGCTCAGTTACTTCTATTTACTTTAATTTATTTAGCAAAAGACCCTGATCTATCAAGTTAAATGCCTTGATCATTCATCAGTTCACAGATAGGGAAGTGTCCCAGTCTATATCCAGATTGTCAATCTGTGAAAGGTGAACATTTGGGTAACTCATTTAACTGAGCAAGGTCTAAAGCCTCTAATATTTTAAGTTATTGGAGGCCATGACTGAGCCATAATCTTCCACCTGTCAAATATTACAAACTTAGAAGCAGACATTTGTTTCGATGAACTAAGTGAGCTCTAAATAAATGTATTTTCCTTGGCAGTTCATTCCTGACTAGGTATTTATTCAGGAAATCTTCATTCTATTATTATATTGGGTATGCTTTGGTTTGTGCACAGAAATTATATTGTTTTGACAGCTCTATTATTTTTACTGGTTGGCTTGCAGCAATTTATCTTACAGTACATGAGGAATTTATTTTTTTAATTGGCTCTGCCTTTCTTTATGAATGTGTTTATGAGGCACTATAGCAGTTCAACATTTTAATGTTTCAGTATTTTCCAACAATTTGGTAATCTTGTAAACAGCAGTGTTTCTGAAGGGCCTCTAAGCAGTTTTGAAAACAGAATTAAAAAGAAAAAGCTAGGAAATTTAGTTTCATCTTTAATACTTTCCTGACAGGACCGTTCTCATATTGGCCTTGTCCACATACAGAGGAGGTAGTTATCTGGGCTCAAAGGTAAAGCTAAATATAAAAACTCTGATTGGAATTAAGACATTTTAAATCCCTTTAAATTTCATTAGAAACTGACAAAAGAGTTACTATTAAAGAAGCAAAATATCAGTTTTATATTGCTGGTATTATCCTAAGAGCCTGCACAAATGATGTAGCTTAGCACATCAAAGACCAAAGTTCTGACATCCCAAAATTTTACTTTTATCTCAGAATTCTTAACTTAGAAAACTGGAAGTGAACTAATTTTGACCATTGAACTCAAATTTAAATGTTTAATTTCACAGGTAGGACTGTTTTTAGGCCCATCAGTTTTTTATGGAACTTGATACTTCATCAGTTAAAATATATTTTTTAATCACACCCATCTAATAAAGATCTCTAAAATGTATTGCAATTATAAATTAGATAACTTAAGCATTTATTGACTACAGATTTGTTCCACATAGCTGAAAAACAACCAAACAGGTGGTTAGATTTTAATGCAATTTAGTAACACATAAAGTTTCATCCCAAAAGCCAACTACTTATAACAATCACATGCAACTTATTATATTGATCTATATATTTACTCATTCAGCAAATATTTAATAAGTACTTTATATGTGAAAATACTGTGCTAGGGGTTTTCGGAGAATCAAAGATGAATCTAATATCTTAAGTATATGTTTTCATTGTTGATTTATGTGAACATTAAAAAGGAAATATGAAGTGGAAAACCATAATTGTGACAATTTGTGGGGATGTCAATAAATCACTTTGGAAATCCCCTGGGGAAAAAGAGAGAGAACTTCCAGGAAATAGGGTAAGGGATCACACATGAGAAATGATGGGAAAGGCAATCCAGGAGGAAGAAAGAGCCTGAGCAAATCCTATCTGATCTCTAACCCACTGTACTTATGGCCTTAGCTGACATTTCTAACAGAAGAACACAAAGTTCTGAAGGAGAAAATGGAGTAGTGCATGGTGGCATGAAGCACAAAGGGAGTTTCCCACTAGCTGGATATTAGAATCACCTACCCTGAGCCCTACCTCACACCAATTAAATCAGATTTTTTGGTAATGAGACCTGGCTTAGACTTACCTACAATCCAAGTGTCCATCAACAGATGAATGGAGAAAGATGTGGTGTATCTATAGATACACACAATACAATATGGGTCAGCCATAAAAAAGAATGAGATATTGCCATTTGCAACAACATGGATGGACCTAGAGGGTATTATGCTAAGTGAAATAAGTCGGACAGAGAAAGACAAATACTACACGATTATACTCATATATGGAATCTAAAGAGGAAAACAAAGAAGCAAAAAAAAAAGGCAGAAATAAACTTATTAACAGAGAACAAATTGATGGTTGCTGGAGAGGCAGGGATGGGAAGATGGGTGAAATGGTGAAGGATAGTGGGAGATACAGGCTTCCAGTTATGGAATGAATAAATCATGAAATTAAAGGTCAGAGAATATAGTCAGTGGTATTATAATATCATCACATGTTTACAGACAGTAGCTACTAGCTACACTTGTGCGGAGCCCAGCATAACATATAGACTTCCAGAATCACTATGTTGTACACCTGAAACCAATGTAACATTGTGTATCAACTATGCTTCAATAAAATAAAATAAAGCAATGTAACATAACATAACATAACATAACATAACATAACATAACATAACACAACAAAATAAAACACCCAGATGATTCAATATGCAATCAATACTGAGAAACATCAAGTACATCCATTGTAGCAGACAACACTACCTGGCCATGAAATGAAGTAACCATAGGTCTAAATATACTTGGGACATTCCTCCCACTGAGTTTTGTTTGACCTACAATAACCATTTTTGTCTTTGGAAATTCAGCTCTTGCATCACTATTTCTTCTCTCCCTCACCGCCATTATATTGTGAACCCATGTTTTCTTCTTCTGTACTGAAAACTTCATCACCAAGATAATAGCCTCCATCTCCATCCTTGATGCTGCCATAATTCTGAAAATGCCAGGATTATCTTGGCTTCTAAATTCCTTGTGTTATTCATCTCCAGTCACCTTTTCCTGCACTTGGTCTCACGATGACCCCTTGAACTCTGCATCCTCACTTGTTCCCCCTCTGGAGCCATTAATTCACTAATCCTAGTTTCCCGCAAAAACTGGCCTTTTTGCTCACTTTCTCAAGTTTCACTGCAATAATGTTTAACTATAATCATATACTACAATGAGCATTCTATGTCCACCTACCATCATCTCATTTCTATCTTGACTTTTCTTCATGTCCAGCTAAGATATCATGTATATCATTATAATCACTACCTAATAAACATCCTCAGTTTTCCTACACCCTCTTTCCTTCTTATTACAAATAATAATAATATTAATAATAATAATAATTACAGCCTTCAATTAACCCAACAATTTGTCTTCTTCATAATTGTACACCAAAAGTTAAACATCACGGGAGAAGATTCACATAACTAGTGGCGTTGGGATCATAATTCATGATCTCTAACCTCATCTAGACTTTCAACATTGTCCACTTGTGTTTTTGTTTTTGTTTGTTTGTTTATGATGTTTCCCTGGAAATATTTTTCACATTCTCTGTAGCATATATTCCATGAGCTCATGTTCAGACTTGCCGACTTCCCTATCCACCTCCACAGAAAACCTTGCCTCATATTTCATAAGTAATCTGTGCACTGGCCCCTATCCCCCTTCTTGTCATCATCAATCATCAACCGCTCTGTACTGGATGTTTTTATTAGCATAAATAGGGTGACCCCAATTCCTCTCCATTTTATCTTTTTTTTTTTAGTTAAATTCTTCAAACAATTTTCCTCAATTCCCTCAATCTCATTCTTTCCTGAACTCAAGTCATTCAAGTTTTTACCAATTACTTTTACTTTGTTAAGTCCAAGGATCAGTTCTCAGTTAGCATCTTAACTTAACTATGAGCAATGCTTGACATTATCCATCACCTCTTCGTTTGGTTTCAAGGGCACTATGCTTATCTGGTTTCTTCCGTTTATTTAAAAAAAAAATCACTGTTCCTTCTCAGTCTGCTTTATTGGTTGGTGCTCATTTCCCTGACCTCAAGAACTTGAAGTGTCCTAAATCTTTTTGTCTGCCCTCACTTCCTCAGTGATCTCATCCAATCTTACAACTCTAAGCACCATTAATATGCTACTTTATAAATTTGTTTTCTGCCTAGAAATGTCCTCTAAACCTATATTTAAATATGGCCATTCATGTCTTCACCTGAATAACTAATAAATATCTCATACTTGAGAAGAGAATACATACAATCCTCACATTCTCTCTTGACCTGTACCCCCCAAACCTTTATCTCACTAATGAAATCTCCATTCTTTCAGATGTTCATTCTAAAATTTTAGAGTCATTTTTGTCTCTTATTTTTTCTCACAACTCACACTCCATTAGTTGGTAAATATTATAGGTTCTACCTTCAAAATATATCCAGAATCTCATTACATATACTCTCAAAATATATCCAGAATCATATATCTCATTAAATTCACTACTACCACCCTGGATCAAACTTGGATTATTTTAATCATTTAGTTCATTTGTACCTCTAGTCAAAAATCCCTTCTACTTTTCTTCTTAGTGGCCTATTAATTCCATGCCTGCCCACTTCATTCTACTTTTAATATAGCAGCCAGAGGGTTTCTGTTAAATATAATTAAAATCATGTTGTTCTTCTGTACAAATGCTTCTAATGTCTTCCTATGTCAGTTGGAACAAAAGCTACTCCCTATGCTGGAACCACAGATTCCTCTTATACACTCTAGGCACATTCGACATAAGACACTTTGTATTTTCCCTTCCCTCAGTCTGGAATGTCCATTCCCCAGATATCTACATCATGCTTTACCTCCTTCAGATCTCAACTTCTCTGTGAGAACTTTTCACCTTTTTTTTTTTTTATAATGATCCTATTCAAAGGTTCAAAAACTAGAATTCTCTCTCCCTGTTCCCAGCTTTATTTCTTCCCATAGCCTTTATCCCCCAAAATACTACATATTTTTCTTATTTATTTGGAGTTTTTTATGTCTCCCCACCTCATAATATATATTCTATAATTGAAGAAAAAAATTTCTAGTTCATTTTGTGCATTCCTATATCTCAGTATTTAATACAATACATGATATATGGCAGACATTCAATGAAAACTGTTAAATGATGATACAAATAGATGTTATCAAACAGAAAAAAATCACCATGTTATCTTTTTGTCCTCAAATCTGAAAATTTTATTTTCATCTGACCCCATTCTCTTTTTCTTGCCTAGTCTTAGGATAGAGGAGTTCCCTCACCTTTTATCAAAATACATGTCTCCATATGCACGGAGGACCCCTCTATCTTTCCAAGAAGTTTGCTGTGTTGTTACCCTCATTTTATATTTTCTGGAACATCCCTTTTAGGCTTCTAATATCCTCTACTTTATCCCATATTTCAATAACATTTTCTTTAGTCACACCTCCTTCCACTTACTGTCTTAGTTTTCTATACTCAACATAAAACTTCCTGAAATAACTGACTGTACATTCTTTTTCATTTCTCATTCTCATTCATTTTTCAAGCATCTCCATTCTTAATTCTGCCCCCCAAATTTCACTATATTCTTTCTAGCTGAAGTCACCAATGAACACCAGTGAACAATTTTCAGTAATAATAACAGTAACTTCAACATTTATTGAGGTCTTATCATATGCTCAGTTTATTCTATATATTAATGTTACTGAACATATAACAATTAACATAATATATTTCTTTTAGGCCTGCCAGTGACCCTTGTGAACTGGGCATTATGGCATCACTGTTTATCAATGGGAAACTAGAACAAAGAGGTTACATGACTAGCTTTACATCAAACCTGAACCCCATTAATGTGAAACCCAGGGTATGCATTCAGATAGTTTCACTTCAGACACTCACAAAAACTAAACTCTACAACTTTCTCTCAGTTTATTGATAGATTTCACTTCCAGGAGCTTTTCAGTATACTTCACTGATTCTTTTGGGACGGTTTGAGCTGTAAATGTTGGAGGTCCTCAAAAACCAGTCCTGGAATCTCTTCTTTTCACCATCTCTGTACATCTTACTAGACGAACTTATTTATGTCCGATAAGTTGCATTATTATCAGTCTGCCAATCTATCAACGTAAATATTCTGCCAAAACCTCTCCTCCAAACTAACTTGACAGTTACACCTAACTCTCTCATAGATTTTCAAACAAATTTGCAAAATTCACATCATGATCCCTGCCCACTCTTCAAACCTAGTTTACCTCCGATGTCCCCCATCTCATGTACTAGCACCTCTATCCACTCAAATTCTCCAGCCAGAAACTTAATATTTTTTGACATCTCCTCCTCCCTTATTTCTCTCATTCAACCTGTTAATAAAGCTTCTTGATTCTAATCCAAAAAAAAAAATGTGTTAAGTCCTTTCATTCTCTCCGTCTCCACTATCACAATTCTAGTCATGGTCTCGTTCAAGTACAAATAAAATACCTTCCTATCTATCATTCTTATTTCCACTGCTACTTTCTGCCAAACCATTCTCTGCACGAACTCACTCTCTTGCTTAAAATTGTCTGATAGGTCTCCATTTTCCTTAGTATGAGATGTTTAAAAAATGTCTAGTGGGCTTAACAGCTTTTTACAACTGGTCTCTGCCTACCCCTCTAAAGTCATCTAACCCCATTCTCTTCACCCACTATATTGAGTACAGTTACACAGTTATTATTTTTATTATTACAGTTCTATATTTTTATTTATTACAGTTCTATAAATATTCCATTAGTCTATATCTGAAGCTATTACTGAAACTAAACCTTGAAACTGAAGCTGTTACTCTTTGTTTATCTGAGTAACTACCTTTGTGCATAGAAAAGAGTCCCTAGGATTCTTCTCTGAAAGAAAGATTGGCCCTGAATTGTGATGAGGAATAACTGGGTAAGGAATTTCATGGAGACAGACAAGAATAAGCCTTATAAGCTTTCTTTATCAAGAAATAAAGCTACTTGCTATTAGCATTCAAATACATAATAAATGTAGAGTATCTATAGAGTACAGATAGAACCAATTTTAATTGAAGATTAGCTGGGATTTGGAAACCTGTGAATAAAATAAGTGATGCTGTATACATTAAATTCCTTAAATAACATTTCCATTCTATCCTTATAGTTTATCAACCAATTTAACCACTGTATAAAGTAATAAGAAAAGGTACCTATTCTCTGTTTAACTTCCTAATTTGATAAATGCTCACTTAAAAGATGGATGTGAGGAAAATATAGATGGAAAATGTAATTAGATGAATCCATAATTTTTAAATTTAAGTGTATATATTGGTGTTGTAATTGTATGTAGATTATGTTCTCATTTTAAAAGGTTATGAAGATTTTTTTAAATTTTTTTTAATGTTTATTTATTTTTGAGACAGAGAAAGACAGAGCATGAATGGGGGAGGGGCAGAGAGAGAGGGAGACACAGAATCGGAAGCAGGCTCCAGGCTCTGAGCCATCAGCCCAGAGCCCGACGCGGGGCTCGAACCCACAGATCGCGAGATTGTGACCTGAGCAGAAGTCGGATGGTTAATCGACTGAGCCACCCAGGTGCTCCTGAAGATTTTAATATTGAGGGAGAAGACAGATAATATTTTATTTTTAATACAGGAATATATACTTCATTAGGAATAATAGCCATATCCTTATAGATGAGATATATCAGACACAGAAGAGAAGTACCAACACTTGGTTTATGAAAACAAACAAGATTTACTGGGAAAATGTTTAAATTCTAAGTTTATATTAATAAAAATAAATTGTAAATAGTAGAGCAGATGTTATAAAGAACATACCCTAAGGCTCAGAATAGAAACAAGTAGGTACCCAGAAGATGATAAATAAAAAGCCATGAAAATGATAATATTTCCTTGTCCACTCTTACCTCACTTGGTGTCCAGCATATAGAATTGAAAGATAGAAAAGTATAATTTTGTTTTTAATTTTTTTAACATTTATTTATTTTTGAGACAGAGAGAGACAGAGAATGAACAGGGGAGGGTCAGAGAGAGGGAGACACAGAATCCAAAACAGGCTCCAGGCTCTGAGCTGTCAGCACAGAGCCCGATGCGGGGCTCGAACTCACGGACCATGAGATCATGACCTGAGCTGAAGTCGGACGCTTAATCGACTGAGCCACCCAGGCACCCCTAGAAAAGTATAATTTTTAAAATGACAGGTTTATCAGGCATCTAGTAGGATTGCTAAATTTATAATTTAAAGGCAAATCACAACTTTAAAATAGGTTAAAAATACTCCAATAAGCCAAAATGATTTCTAACAATGAATTAAAGTTGAACTGGGATATCATCTAGAAGGTAAGATAAAGATAATCTTGCTAAAAGTATGTTTTAAAAATAAAAGTTGTACAAAGAAGAAAAATCCTTACATGTTTTCTAATATAAGTTTATAAGGGGCTTAGCAAAGAAATAAAATAAAATAATAAAATAAGATAAAATAAAATAATAAAATGGAAGCCCCTAGTACTGCTAAATTAAAATAAAAAGCAACTCTCCTAAAAGTAAAAATTATTAGCAATATTAATAAAATATGTTTATGATTTAGGAGAAGTATGTACAGAAAATTTTATTAAGATCAAAGAATGTTTTATTAAGATAAAAGAATGTTTGGGGTTATTTTACATTTGTTTCTAACAGCAGGTCATATATTCATTAATTTGTTCTCTCACTCATGCATTCAATATACATTTATCAACACAATCTAGTGCCAGGTATTTCTAGATGATAAGGTCACAGAGGTAGAAAACTAAATTCATACCTTCAACAACTCATAGCCTAGTATGTAATAGAATCCAAAATGGGGATAAAAATAGTTTTAAAATATTATAATAGGTATATCATAAATTAGAACCATTCCAGCATCAGCAGAGGAGATAACTTTTGAAATTCAAAGTTTGATAATTGTTCTTATACTCGTAACTCTTTGCATATTGAAAATATGATTGAAAAGGATGCATCTCCCTATGAAAGCACCAAACAATTGTATAGATCTCTATTGAAATTTCTTCTTCATGCAGTATGTTTGTATGCATCAGAAATATATGTAGAAATAGACTGTAGATAGCATAAGAAAATTTCTCAAAACTCTTCTTTCCTAAAGTTACAAATCTCATACTCAGCAACTTGCTTCCATCTGGCTTCTCCTCTCCTCCCTCTTCCCCTACTCTAAATAAACCTGCTTTGTGGCCATCCAATCACTTTATTCTGTAGATGATTTAGATTTGTTATTTTCTCATTTTTACCTCTTCTCTGATGAGAAAAAGAAAAGAAAAATCCATACTTGAAGAAGTTTGGGTTGAGGTGAGAGAGGGTGAGACATAAAGAATTTATATATAGATACTTTGTCTCTTCACATGTTGTTTTATTGGTAGACATAGGTTAGTTTAGGAAGTGATATTTAAAAGCTCCAACATAGCTTGTATGTCTAATTTGTCCTGATACTGTTGTGTTACTGTAAAAAATGCTGGGTAGGGGTGCCTGAGTGGCTGAGTGGGCTGAACGTTGAACGCTTGATTCCAGTTCAGGTCATGATCCCAGGGTCGTGGGATCAAGCCCCGCCTAGGGCTCTGAGCTGAGTGTGGAGCCTCCTTGCAATTCTCTCTCTCCTTCTGACCCTCTCCTGCCTTCGTGCATACTTTCTCTTCCTATAAAACTAAAAAAGAAAAACTCCTGGGCCAGCCATCATCATCACAGTTCTAGGGTCCAATTCACCAACGCAGAGCTGTCACAATTTATAGGAAAGATGGTCAGACCAAAGATTTTGATCATCATCAGGGAGCTAATCTCCCTTTCTCTCAGCTTGGAAAGGAGGATGAGAATGGAGCTATTGTACTTCCTCTGAAGCTTCATTTGCAGTCAAGCACAGCTTTATTACTTATGCTTCTTTGGGGATGCTTCCTCGAAGTGTCAAAGCCTTAACATAGTTAACTAATTTCTGCAAGAATCTCCAAAATCCTTAGCATATACCATCTTTCCTTCTTCAACAAAATCCATTCTAATCAATCTGTTTCATACCACCATTCTCCTCACCACTAAATGATGTGCTATTTATTGCTACTTGATTTGTATTGTGTTTCCCTGGCTTACAAAGCCCTTCATACTCATCCACTTCATATAGTTATCTTAAATGTAGCACTTGCTATATTGTAATTTAATTAAATATAATTATTTGCAATTTGTCTCCTCCCTGGTGTATGAGTTCCTTTTGTATTCTGCTTCTCTAGAAAGTACTTCACCCTCCCTTGTGACATGAAAGAATCCTTGTCATTGAAGAGTATCTCAAAATGCCTTTTACCTCCAACTTTATTTAAAGACTTTCTAGTACCCTTAGCCTGGACTCTCATGTTTATAATAATGGTGCTATGCAGTGTGGGGTCTAAAACTGTCTACTATTCTGCAGTACTAATGATTCCTGGCTAGTCATTCCCTTAGGAAAATATAATAATTAATAATGGTGACTGGAGAGCCTGATTCCCAGCATACACATTGGCAGACACATTTTCCATAATTATTTCTAATTACCCAATTAATTAAATAGTAAAGGCATAAACTTTTATTTCTTCAGAGTCCTGCAAAATAGTATATCTCAAGACTGATTCTTTTATCTTCCTCACTGCAAGCATTGTTTTGCTCCATTTCAGATTCAACCTAATCTGCTGGGTTTTATCATTGTGGTAGTCTGAAAAAATTGCCACCCCCAAAAGATACATCAAATCCCTGGAATCTGTGAACATTACTTTATTTGGAAGAAAGGTCTGTTCAGATGTGGTCAAGTCAAGAATCTTGAGAGGAGGTAACTCTTAATTACTCAAGAGGGCCCTAAATCCAATGGAAAGAGTACTTATAACAGAAACACAGAGGAGGATTTAAGACAGAAGAGGAAGGGGATACAGAAGTAAGGCAATGTGAAAACAGAGAGAATAAGAGAGTGATGCAGTCTCTAGGTATGTTCACAGCCTCCAGAAGCTGGAAGAGCTTCCAGCTTCTGGAGGGATCTTGGCCTTGCTGACATCTTGTTGTGAGAGCATACATTTGTTGGTCTATGCCACCAAGTCAGTGATCATCTGTTACAGCAGCCACTGGAAACTAATATACTATTCAAAGTTACAACTTAAAAAAAAATAAAAAGTTACAACCTTCAGCCTCCCCACCCCATACACACTTTATCACTTTCCTGTTTTGTGTTTCTTCATGGCATTCACCACATTCTAAAATACATATTCTAATATATTTGACTCATCTTATTCACCTTCTGTCTCTCTATCTAGTATATAATGAAGTTACAGGTAAGCATTTTCCTTAAGGAAATTCTGTGGTCAAATTATAGTAATACCAAAAGGCATATTATACTTCCCAAATAATAAAAAGAACAGGCAATTATTACATCGGCTTGCTTTCATGTAAGTGAGGTGCCATAATTTCATTATTAGGCCCTAATCCCACCAAAAGTCTGTCTTTCAAATAATACACTTAACATTAGTGAGAACAAATAGAACAAACTGAAAGGAAGATTTTTCGGTTGGTAAGGGAAACGAATAGTTATATGGGAAAGAAGAATGCAAAAGTGATATTTAGAATCTAAGTTACTCAGCTTACTACTGTCAAATTTGGTATTTCATGTAATGGAAAGAGATATAAGCTGTTGTGGCTTTCAATTGGGAATGATCTACCAAAAATCCCCTAATGAAGCAAGAAAACACAAAATATAGTAACAAGTATACCATACAATGATAAAGAGAGTTCAGGCTTAAAGAATTTTATTGATTAATAATAGAAATATATTCTATTTCTGTAAGCTATCCAATTAAACAATATGAGATATTAATGATACAAAATAAAAACATTTAGAAGGATACTTGACGGACTTAAGTTTTATGTACCTATGTAAGAACCATAGTGCACTTTGTGAAAACTCTCTATGCTGATTACTGAAAATACAATGTAAAATATCTTTCTATCTAATCAGAATAATTCTATTTATTAAGAAGTGGAAACAAAAAGAAACAAATTGTTTAATGTATGGAAATAAAGAAATATAACTTAAGATATAGCAGTGATGAGTATTATAAAATGTACAGTACAATGTTATTTTTAGCTGTTGATATTATAATCTTATATCACTCATATAAGGGAGCCAATAAAAAAAGGAGAAAATATTACTTTATAATTTGTTATTGTGTATGTCCTTAAAGAAGTGCAATGATGAATATCATACTCAAAATGATCAATAAAATATGGGTATTTAAAAAGAAATCTTGATAACCACACACATACACACACACTAACATTCATCTAAATTTAAGGGGAGCCTGGGTGGCTCAGTCAGTAGGCATCCAACTTCAGCTCAGGTCATGATCTCAGGATTTGTGAGTTGGAGCCCTGCTTGGGGCTTTGGGCTGACAGCTCAGAGCTCAGAGCCTGGAGCCTGCTTCAAATTCTGTCTCCTCTCTCTCTGCCCCTCCTCTGCTAACACTCTGTCTCTCTCTCTCAAAAATAAGTAAACATTAAAACATTAACTTTAAATAATATTCAAAACACTACTTATAAAATTCTGTGTGTATGAGAAATAATTAATTGAATATCAATTGTAATATTCAGCAAGCAGTATTATAATCAATATACAGCACAATACATGATAAATAATTGTATACAATTCTCTCCCCCAAAAAAGGTAAAATTTTCTGTTTCACTCATTATTACTCTAGAAACTTTTGAAACTTTATTAAGGCAGGAATAAGTGTGAGGTATATGTGTGACACATACACACATACCCTTCCAGTTGATATTAAAGGCACTTGAAAGATTTTTGTTATTTTCAATACATTTCTGGCTTTATAGTTTTAAATCTAGGACAGTTGAGCAAGTACTATAATATCCCCTACCACTTTTAAAGAATCATAAGTGCAAATGAATTCTTGGTAAACTCCACATTATCATGTTAAAATCCAACTTCATTTTTATCTTTTATTACAAAGGAAATGTAGATTTATATTCCAAGATTCACTGAAGCCATCAGCCTATTTTTAGATTTTCTAATCAAAACTAATACATTGATAAAGCGTGTCCCTCACAAAATAAGAGTTACTGCTGCAAATTCTACTGTTCGAGATATTTGATTTCATGAATATGTATGACTCATCAAAACTTTAACATGTACATTTCAAGGCATTTATCTGAAACTCTACAGAAACTGATAACAAAAGGGTATAGAATAATACTGATTTTTTAAAGAAGACATTTGAAACTATTATAACATGGTAACAATTCCATGAATAAAACTATGTAGACCTTATGAATAACAAAATAAGCCACTATTTGTAATTGGATACTTATGCCAAAGTTTCATTCATAGGATAGAATTTATTTAGCTGTAATAAACATGTAAATGTAATATGTTCATTACTTTCTAATATCTGTCAGCCATTGTTAAAGATCTAAAAAGGCTTGAGTGATTATTATACAACACAGCTGTCTATAGCTTGGGCTTCTAGCTTACAGATTGACATACCTACCATATACTTCCATTGAAACACTTAATTGAATTTAAAGTCAAGATAAGTGAACCCACCATGTTCCCTATAGCTCTAACCTCTTCTTCATCCATATTTATCAATATTTATGTATCCTATGCTATTTGCTAGACATTGTTCTAGGTACTTGTGATTCATCATGAACAAAACAGATGCCTTCATCACACAAAAATACCTGCCTTCATAGAATTTACATTCTAGAAATCTATCTACTGCCACAAACATCTGAATACCAAATGTGATTCTGCTATTATCTCACCCTAGTACCCAGTCAATAACCAAATTCTTTCCATGCTACCATGGAAAGAATTGTCTTAAATAACCCCAATATTCTGTATTTGGCATTACCCAAGTATATGCTAGAATAACTTTTGTCCACAACTATTGGTATCTCTCTTAACTTTTCTTTCAGCTGTCTTCCTTCCTTTCACTCACTCTCCACATATCAAAAGATACTTTTAAAAAGAACTAAACCTGTTGCTCACCTGCATAAATTCTTCAATGTAATGAGAATTCCATTTCTAGCTGAACAAGGAGAGAGTAGGTCTCTTTGCCTGTGAAAACAACAAAGGGAAAAAAATGATGGATTAAAAATGAATATTTATATATGGAATATCAAAGAATAGTAAATGCAAGACACTCTTGAAGAACTAAATGCGGCAAAAATGAGAAATGCCTCAAAGAACAAAGAGTGATGGTAGCTTTCATTCCAAAGGTAAGCACTTGGTCTGGGCACCAACATGGACTAAGAGAAACCAGATAAATTTTATCAACACTATTGTCAGGTGTTGTAAAGTGGAAAAGCCCCAAATGCAAAAGTAATCATTATTAAAGTCATAATTTCTTCTACTCACTTTTCCAGTCTCAGAAATTTGTTGAGACCCTTGAGAAAGGTCTGTAAAACAGAGTAAATTCATACCACTCCATATATCATGTGGTGCTTGGATTCCAGGTCCCTACTCTCATAAAATACATTTGGTAAACCAAAACCATCTAAAACTATGGTCCCATTATACCGCCAACTCAAATACTGACAGCATCAGAACAATCAGAACCACAGTGGTAGCAACACCAGAGACTCAGCATGGAGTGTAGGTAAATAAACTCAATCTAATTCAAGATGTAGTCTGGAAACAGTTGAAATCAATTCTTGGAAGAATCTGAAAAATCGATCTCTTATCATAATTGCTGCATGGAAGAAATAGCTTACACTTTTGGAGTTAAAGGTGGTGGTAAAATCTGCTTCAAGATTTACTGGATTTTTATCAAAATTTTCAGAGTATATATTTTTTAAAAGATATGGTGTACATATACAAAGAAGCAAGAAATAATATTCACAATTTTAAAAATTCTAATAGAAGTGGATCTACAAATGAACCTTTTATTGGTCATAGGAAAGACTTCAATACATTCATTACACATATGTTTAAGAAATGTATATAATTGGTTAAGAATTGGAAAAAGAGAAATGCAACTTCCAAGGAAAATAAAAAGTAAATTCTAGAACAGCAACAACAAAATTTTGAAACATCAAATATATTGAGTTGGCACTTCAGAAGGATCATTGAACATGCAGACAGTGCTCAGAAAGAAACATAGTTTGAGATGATTAGTGATCTAATTTTCAGGCTTAAGGAGAGAGGAAAAGGTGAGCAAATTAAAATCAAAGTAAATAGGAGTAAATAAAGTAATGGTAATAAAAGTAGATATCAATTAAATAAGTAACAGTCAAACAATGGAGAAAAACAACAGGGAAACTAATGAGCTCCTAGGGAGACTAGACACTATCAATATCATAGGCACATTACTTCAGACTTTACACACCATAAAAGGATAATGATAGAATATTATGAACAACTTGAGATCAATAGGTTTAATAACTTAAATGAGACAGACACATTCTCATAAAAGTAAAGCTCAAAAAAACTTGACTACACACCAAGGAGTCCATAAGAGGAAGTGTGAATCAGAAATGGTGACCGAACTCTGACTGCAGTCCTTTTGCAGACCTAGGAGCACTCATGCACAATGACCTCTGACACAGACCAGGAGCCATGTTACCTTCTCATTACAAGGTTGACTTGTTACGTTTTTGCAGATACATAATCTAATTTAAAAAAATGTCTGTCTTTTGCTGCTATGTGGTATAATCCATACAGAGCTCTTGTACCCCTGTGGATGTCACAATGGAGAAACATCCAAATCATAGAAGCTGTGACAGAGATTTTTTTTTAATTGCTGAAACTTAATGAAACAGTATTCTCAAAAAAAATAAATCTGAAACAAAATCTTAATAATCCTTTTTTATCTAAGAAATCAAATACGCAGTTTCCTCCCCATGCTCCTACATGTATAGTATGACGTTTCTATCAGCACAAGAGGAGTAATCAAGCTTTCTTACCATCTCTCCCAGAGTGGGACAAAAGAAAGAGGAGTGTGGGGCTTAAAAGCTACCCACTGCCAAATATCAACAATGGATTCAGATTTTTTCTTATAGCCATTTACAAAACACATCTTTTTTTTTTAAGTTTTTATTTACATTCCAGTTACTTAACATACAGTGCAATATTAGTTTCAGGTGCACAATTCAGCAATTCAACACTTTCATTCAGCACCAGGTGCTCATCACAAGTGCCCTCCTTAATCCCCATCACCTATTTTACCCATCCCCCCCATTCACCCTTCCCTCTGGTAACAGTTTATTCTCTATAGATAAGAGTATATTTCTTGGTTTGCCTCTCTCGCTCTCTCTCTCTCTCTCTCTCTCTTTCTCTCTTCTCCCTCCCCCTCCCATGTTTGTTTGTTTTAACACTCACATCTTTTATTTAACTTAATGGTGAATCTTTGAATGCTCCCCCTAAGATTGGGTGGGAACAACTTATGCAATATTTTATTTGAACACATTACTAGTGGAATGTTGTAAGAAAAATAAATTATAAATATAAATATCAGAAAGGAAGCTTTCAGAGATACTGCATATGTTTAATAACTTAATCTAGTTGGTGGGTATACACATATGTAAAAGTCTTTAAGCTATATACCTATGGTTTGAGTATTTTCTTATCTATAAGTTATTCCTTTGAGAAATAAAATAAAACTAAGACATTCAAAAAAAAAGCAAATAATTAGAATTTACCATGTGATGGATTCTAAAATTTTAGTATGTTTGAAGAGCTGTTACAATCTAGACCCTGGTTACAATCACTCAAATTCTCAATTTTTTTTTCATGTCTAGCCACTATCTGCCTCATATTCTCTGTTATATGAGAAACAAATTAAATATTTTAAATTCCCAGCATTATATTTTCTATCATACATAAATCATCATATTACCCTCTCTCCCTTTAAGCTTTCATATACTCAGACTTTCACTTTAAACTCTATCCCTTCATCCTTCATCTAACTAACTTCTATATATATATTTAATATCTCAATGAATTGTCTATGACTATTTATACCTGAAGTGATTAAAAGCATACATAATTTAAGAAATATTGCCATCTCTTCTGTTAGCTATTATCTAAAGCATATTTTTCAGACTTGATGTTCATACAAACATAAGATAAACATGTATTTATATATTTATGTTATAATAATAGTCCCTGTAGTAATCTTTGAGAGATATTATCTCCCCAGATTTGGAGTATCAGTAAACCCAGGACACCCATGTATGGTTATATAGGTTGTACACTGCAAAAACCTAAAAGTGATATTTATTAGAGGTTAGCTCACAGTCTGCACAAACCTAAGTGGCATTTTTGAGTATACCATGAAATTGTTAAAACCAAAGAAGATACAAAAAAAAGTGATATTTCTCTTCATTCAATAAAGAGCTAGCAAGTTTGCACAACACAAAATATAGCCATAATATTCAAAAACAATAAAATGTTCTGTAATGTACTTGGAAAAACAAAAATTGCATATGATTATGTTATTGCTTTCTTTTAATTAAAGGTGAATCCTTTCTTTGAAAAAAGTCAGATCTATGATTATATGACTTTTCTTCTCAAAGAGTGGTTTATATTATTTGATTTCTTAAGAGTAGAGATAATAAATTTCACTGTCCTAAGCAAAATGTAAAACATGCGAAGGCAATAAAAGATCTGGAGTCATTGTTATAAAAAAAAAGGAGTTAAAGAGCTAAAATGACAGCATGATGAAGAAGAAACTTCAGAGAATAAAAGTTTGTTGTATGTCCTGGTACACTTCATCATAACTTATTATATTATACTTTCCTTCTATAAAGACCTACAAAACTCACAAAGTGGATTTATGTGTTTGCAATCCTTGTTAAAAATCTGTGAAATTCCTGAGTCCTAGGCCTATGTAAATGGAGGGAGGTAGGTGAGAAACGGAGTCTGTATATTTGGATATATTGACATATGAAGAGCTGCCATTATTTGATTGGTATGGGAGAATATACATTTTAGATATTTGTCACTATCATTGCTCATTCATTGGGTGTTTCAGTGAGATGTTCTTCCTATTCAATTGCTCCTACAATGACAAAACTCTAGAAGAAAACACATCTGCTTTCAGACAAAGTTTCTCTCCATACACTTGAAAACTCTTAAGAATCCTATTACCTTTCTATTATCATACAGTTGGAAGTATTCCCACTTGAAACAGCACTTATTGAATATATGGGGTATGAGAAAGTGAAAAGTATCCACTGACATCCATTAGTTGCTTGATATATCAGCTAGAACTTGGAGTTGGCCTGGTACACAAAAGTATGCATTATTGAAGATTAGAGAAGAAATAAATGAGATATAAACTAAAATAAATAAATAAATAAATAAATAAATAAATAAAACAACCCCCCCCCCAAAAAAAAAAAACAACAAGAACAAAAGCAGTAGAACAGATCAATGAAACCAGGAGCTGAGTCTTTGAAATAAATCAATAAAATTAATAAACCTTTAGTCAGAATTATCAAGAAAAAAGATAAGAACTCAAATAAAATCACAAGTGAGAGAGGAAAATAACAACCAACACCAAAGAAATGCAAACAATTATAGGAGAATACTATGAAAAAAAATATATGTCAACAAGTTGGATAACCTAGAAGAAATGGACAATTCCTAGAAACATATAACCTACCAAAAGTGAAACAGGAAGAAATAGAAAATTTGAATCAACCAATTACTAGCAAAGAGATTGGACCAGTAATCAAAAAACTCTCAACAAATAAAAATCCAGGACCAGATGTCTTCACAGGTAAATTCTACCAAACTTTTAAGGAAGAGTTCTTCTCAAACTTTTCCAAAAATTAGAAAAGGAAGTAAAACTTCCAAATCCATTCTATGAGGCCAGCATTACTCTGATACTAAAACTAGATAAAGATATCACAGAAAAAAAGAGAACTATAGACCAATATCTGTTGTGAACATAAATACAAAATCCTCAACAAAATACTAGCAAACTAAATCCAACAATAAAGAAAGGATAAGAACTATATGGTCCTTTCAATAGACACAGAAAAAGCATTTGACAAAGTATGACATCCATTCATGGAAAAAACAAAACAAAACCCTCAACAAAGTAGGTTTAGAGGGAACATACTTCAACGTAATAAAGGTTATATGTGAAAAACACACTGCTAACATTGCCCTTAATGGGGAAAAACAGAACTCTTCTGCTTGCAAGGTCAGGAACAAGACAAGGATGTCCACTCTCACCACTTTTATTCAACATAGTACTGGAAGTCCTAACCACAGCAATCAGACAACACAAATATATAAAGTGCATACAAATTCGCAAGGAAGTAGTAAAATCTTCACTACTTGCAGATGAAATAATAGTATACATAAAAAACCCAAAAGACACCACCAAGAAACTTCTAGAACTTATAAACAAATTCAATAAAGCTGCAAGATACAAAATCAACATACAGAAATCTGTTGCATTTCTGTACACCAATGATGAAGCAGGAAAAGAGAAATTAAGATAAGATTCCCATTTACAGTTACACTAAAAACAATTAGATGCCTCGGAATAAACCTACCCAAAGAGGTGAAAGTCCTATACTCTGAAAACTAAAGCATTGATGAAAGAAATTGAAGATAACACAAAGACATGGAAAGCAAACCATGCTTATGGATTGGAAGAACAAATATTGTTAAATGTCTATACTACCCAAAGAATCTACACATTTGATGCAATCGCTGTCAAAATACCAACATCATTTTCACAGAACTAGATCAAACAATCGTAAATTCATATGAAACCATAAAAGATCCTGAACAGGTAAAGCAATCTTGAAAAAGAAAAGCAACCCTAGAGGTATCACAATTCCAGACTTCAAGTTATATTACAAGGCTGTAGTAATCAAACAGAATGATACTGGCACAAAAATAGATATGTAGATATGTAGATCAATAGAACAGAATTTAAAAAATACATAAATAAAGGCACAATTACCTATATGGTCAACTAATCTTCAACAAATCAGGAAAGAATATCCAATGAGACAAAGACAGTCTCTCCAATAAATGGTGTTGGGAAAACTGGACAGCAACATGCAGAAGAATGAAACTGGACTGCTTTCCTACACCATACACAAAAATAAATTCAATGCATTAAAGACCGAAGTGGGAGACCTGAAACCATAAAAATCTTAGAAGAGAGCACAGGCGGTACCTTTTCCAGCATCAGCCTTAGCAACTTTTTGCTAGATATGTCATCTGATGCAAGGGAAGCAAATGCAAAAATAAACTATCGGGACTTCATCAAAATAAAAAGGTTCTGCACAATGAAGGAAACCATCAACAAAAGGAAAAGGCAACCTAGTGAATGGGAGAAGATATTTGCCAATGGCATATCCAATAAAGGGTTGGTATCTAAAACGTATAGAGAACTTATGAAACTAGACACCAAAAAAACAAACAAATAATCCAGTAACAATGGCCAAAAACATGAACAGACATTTCTCCAAAGAAGATATACGGATGGCCAACAGACACATGAAAAGATGATCATCACTTATCATCAGGAAAATGCAAATCAAAACTACAATGAGATATCACCTCCATCTCTCAGAACGCCTAATATCAACAACACAAGAAACGACAAGTGTTGGTGATGATGTGAAGAAAAAGGAGCCCTCTTCCATGGCTGATGGAAATGCAAACTATTACAGCCACTCTGGACAAAAAGTTAAACATAGAACTATACTATAATCCAGCAATTGCCTACTTGGTATTTAAGCAAAGAATACAAAAACAGTATTTCAAAGGGATACATGCACCCTTATCTTTACAGCAGTATAATATACACTAACCAAAAATATGGACACAGCCCAAGTGACCCTCAATTGACAAATGGATAGAGAAGATATATATATATATATATATATATATATATATATATATAT